>NW_012105520.1:649396-652223 GCF_000951045.1 Mandrillus leucophaeus | reverse complement strand
TTTTTTTTTTTTTTTCCTGAAATGAAGTCGCTCTCTATCACCTAGGCTGGAGTGCAGTGGCGCGATCTTGGCTCACTGCAGCCTCCGCCTCCCAGCTTCAAGCAATTCTCCTGCCTCAGCCTCCCAAGTAGCTGGGATTGTAGGCACCTGCCACCAAGCCTGGCTAATTTTTTGTATTTTTAGTAGAGATGGGGTTTCACCATGTTGGCCAGGCTGTTCTCAAACTCCTGGCCTCAGGTGCTCCTCCTGCCTCAGCCTCCCAAAGCGCTGGGATTACAGGCTTGAGCCACCATGCCTGGCCATAACTTTTATCTTTAAAACTTCTTAGGGCCAGGCCCAGTGACTCATGCCTGTAATCCCAGCACTTTGGGAGGCTGAGGCAGGTGGATCACAAAGTCAGGAGATGGAGACCATCCTGGCTAACACGGTGAAACCTCATTTCTACTAAAAATACAAAAAGAAAAATTAGCCAGGCATGGTGGCACATGCCTGTAGTCCCAGCTACTCAAGAGGCTGAAGCAGGAGAATCGCTTGAACCCGGGAGGCGGAGGTTGCAAAAACTTCTTGAAGGAAGCTCATATCCACTCAGTAATGGACTTGGGTTCTTGGTTTCACCATCTACAAATCCCTTTAACCGTATAGTACCCAGTCACATGTCACTTTTGTTTACAAAGTTAATAGCCTGGGCAACATGCCAAAACCCATCTTTACAAAAAATAAACTGGGCTTGGTGGCATGTGCCTGCAGTCCCAGCTACTTGGGAGGGTAAGGTGTGAGGATTGCTTGAGCCCAGGAGGTGGAGGTTGAAGTGAGCTGAGATCATGCCACTGCACTACAGGCTGGGCAACAGAATGAAAACCTATCTCAAAATAAACAACACAAAACAAAAAAGCAAAGTTAATAAGAAAGAGTATCTTGTTTATTTCAAGCTACTAAGTTTTTAGGCTCCCTCCATGTACCAAGGTAGTATTTCTGTCACAGACCCCTCCCTCTGGCTTGCCAGGGTCCCTGTTCTAGTTATTGAACTGAAAACAGATTCTAAATGATATATTTTTCCACTTTGGCACATTATGCCCCCAATTTAAGAGCTATTTATGGTAAGAAAAGTTAAATTATATTTCTGTTATTACTCAGCAGAACCTATAAGTTTAAAACAAACTGCGTCACATAGTTGCTAGTAAAAGACTTTGGATTTTGAAGACAAAAGAAAAAAAATTCCCTAACTACTACGAGGAAAACATTACCGTTCAGGTATCTAAATAGAAGTAGAATATGCTTCTAAATCATCCTTTTATCTTTCTGTACCTAATATAAACATGGTAGACGCATGATTGTCCTGTAGGAGCTATATCAACCTAGAATTGGAGTAGCAGAACTACTAATTAGACTGTGTCCTTTATAGCTTCTTGATATCGAAAAAAAGAAACAAGGAGGGAAGGAAAAGAAAAGAGTGAGAAAGAGATTTAAAAGACTGGTTGCTGGGGTGAAAAGGAAGTGTTTCTTTTGGTTTTTGTTTTATTTTCAATATTGGTGAATAAATTCTCTTTTTCAGAGTGTGAGAACTTCCTGGATGTTGGACTGGGCAGAGAGTGTACCTCAAAACAAGGTGTACTTAAAAGAGAATCTGGGAGTGATTCTGACCTCTTTCACTCACCCAGTGATGATATGGACAGCATCATCTTCCCAAAGGTATTGTGTAAACCTTCCTTTCATTTTTGTCCCATGGCTTTCGTGTTCCTATTTGGGCTTCCCAAACTCTTTTCCACTTTTTTCCCCTCTTGTGCTCATTGTCTTCCCAAGACATGTTGTTTCCCTAAATATGTAACTCCTGCTAGTAAGTTGTGATCCAGCTAGCCTTGTAGGGCCTCACTCACTCTGAGAGGTGTGTAAATGTTCTCTTGGAGAAGGAAACGCCAGATTACCAGGGTTTAGAAAAAGGCATTGGGCTGGGCATGGTGGCTCATGCCTGTAATCCCAACACTTTGGGAGGCTGAGGTGGGTGGACCCCTTGAGGTCAGGAGTTCGAGACCAGCCTGGCCAACATGGTGAAACCCCGTCTCTACTAAAAATATAAAAATTAGTTGGAGGTGCTCACTTGAACCCAGGAGGCAGAGGTTGCAGTAAGTCAAGTTTGCGCCACTGAACTCCAACCTGGGCGGCAGAACGAGACTCTGTCTCCAAAAACAAAAAAAAAAAAAAGGGAAAGAAAAAAGCATTGGCCAAAGTGATTTAATGTGAAATTGTGGCTAGTAAAATGCAGATTTTGAAGCTCATATAGGAGTCAAAAGAAATGGAAGTTCCTTTAGAATTAAGTCAGATGACAGTAAACACTTCTCAGTGGGCAGCAAGGACCACAGCTCAGACTATATGATGTCATATGTATAAACCAGCTGTAGAGTCATTTCTGGTTAATGTGTTTAGGCCTGAAGCTTCCTGTTGAGTGTGGTCATATCACTTATCCTCATCTAGCCTGCTTAATTGGAACTTTCTAGATCTCTGCGATGGAGCCCTTCCACATGAATCAGCTCACGTTTGCATATAATTTGAGACTGTCTAAGGGAGGTGGGGAATGGGGGCAGTTTGCTTTCTTTTGCTTATGTTTGTTTCTAGTTGCAGCAAGTTCTGTTTTGTTCCTCTGCGAAGAATAGAGGGCTTTCCCACAACAGAGATGGCAAATGCTACTCAATTATATGCCACAAGTGGTTTTCTTAATGGTAAGGAGGTGAAGAGGCAGAAACACTGTTGCATCTACCAAGGCGGTTCCTTCTAATTTTATAATGAGCTCGGAGAAGTGGTGAGGGCAATTGTGTTAGTGGGTGATTAAGTT
>NW_012105520.1:646346-649346 GCF_000951045.1 Mandrillus leucophaeus | reverse complement strand
GGATCTCAGCTCACTGCAAGCTCCGCCTCCCGGGTTCATGCCATTCTCCTGCCTCAGCCTCCCGAGTAGCTGGGACTACAGGCGCCCGCCACCTCGTCCAGCTAGTTTTTTGTATTTTTTTTTTTTAGTAGAGATGGGGTTTCACCGTGTTAGCCAGAATGGTCTCGATCTCCTGACCTTGTGATCCGCCCGTCTCGGCCTCCCAAAGTGCTGGGATTACAAGCTTGAGCCACCGCGCCCGGCCAGCAGACCTTTTTTTTCAAGGCAAAATCCTTCCAAGATTAGATGCCAGTGAAGAAGCACCTATACAACTATCTGTGAGTTATTTCCAAACTGAGAAGAGCTAACTTGTAAGAAGGCTATATGACAAATTAATAAATGGAAACTTTAACTCAAAATTTTTGTTTGCTTTGAAGCCTTTCTTGTGTGTTTTAGAGCAGGCTTTTTACACATTTTGCTTTATTGATGTTCATTCTGTTTGTCCCTTGATATTATTTTGAGAATTAGACATTTAGGCAGCTAAGGGTGAATATATTAGTTTCCTAGGGCTGCTGTAACAAATTACTGGAAGCAGGGTGGCTGTAAACAACAGGAATGTACTTGGTCCCAGTTCTGAAGGCTGGGGATCCTAATCACTGTGTCAGTGGGGCTGCTTTCCTTCTGTAGGCTCTGAGAGAAAATGGCCTCTCTCCTAGTCTCTGGTGCTTGTTCACAGTCCTTGGTGTTCCTTGGGTTGTAGATGCTGCACTCTAATCTCTTCCTCTGTCTTCACGTGGTATTCTCTCCTGTGTGTCTTTTTGTGTCTCTTCTCCTCTTGCAAGGACACCATTCATATTGGATCTGGGGACATTTTGGATCCACCCTACTCCAGTATAACCTCATCTTAACTAATTATATCTGCAAAGACCCTCTTTCCAAATAAGGTCACATTCTGAGAAGGACATGTATCTGAGGAGGACACTATTCAACCCAGTACAGTGAGAAAGCCGAGACATTCACGAGACCATTTACATTGTCCTTGTCCATGGAGAGTTGCTCCGTGAATAGGACCCCTTTAGGAAGCCCCCGAGTCCCTGAGTCACTTTAAAAGCATACTCAGTTGTTTCATTTTAAAATAATACCTACCACAATTTAGAATTTACTTGGTGAACCATAGTTTTATTTTACAGAGTGACCCAGTGAAGGGACTTCTCTGATACTGACTTTGATGTCTTGTTCTTACAGGATTTTAAAAAGATGATTGAGATACCAGAATAGGGCAGTTTGAGTTGAAATCAGCCTGGGTTCAAATCTTGACTCTGCTGCTCATGCCTAAGTCCATTGGAAAATCTGGGCCTCAGTTTGACCTGTCTGGTGATCCCCATGCATCTTCTCTGTCATTCACATCTCATACATTACTTAAAAAACAATCTAGGAAACTGGATTCCACAGAACTGGAAAAAGAAAGCCTTCTTATTAGCTTGTGAGATCAAGCCCAAAAGGTAGAAAGGGTGCTTTTAGAAGGTGGTGTGCTTTTGAACTATTACGTCAAACCTTTAAAAAGAGTCTCCTTATAGTGTAGAGCTTGTTTTCTATTCCAAAGCCGAAAGATTTTCATAATTTTTTTCTCTTTCTTGAAGAACCGTAAATTTTTTTACCCTTAATTAAAACATTGAGTAGACTAATTAGGAAAATATTGTGAAAAAGGGAAAAAGAGTTACAAAATGCCCTTCCCTGTTCCCTGCCCCCATCCCATAAGAGTGCAAAATAGCTATTAAGACAGTGCCCACATCTTAAGTATGATCAAGCATCTCTTAGACACTTCTTTTGGTCTTTTGGGTACCATGAAGCTCATCTTTCCCTCACCCATCAAATTCTGTGTTCTGGTATCTCCCTCCCTTGCTCCCTTTCGGGTTCAAAAGATTTTCCTGTCTCAGTCTCCCCAGTAGCTGGGATTACAGGCGTGAGCCACCCCGCCTGGCCACTGGTATGTTTCGACAAGTAGAAAATGTCAGGCTACTAGAACAAAGTTACACAGAACCTGTTAGGCAGAGGTTAGCCAGGAAAGAGCGTCATCACTTTATCAAAGACCTCATTGCCAGGACTGATTATTTAATGTATGATTTGGCCTCATAACACTCAGCCAGTTCTCAGTGAAATGAGAAAAATGTATAGCTTTCATCCATTTAGATATTTGTAAAAGTTCTTATGCATTTGTCGCAAACTTTAGGTGGGGTCATAAGCTATTCCACATTTTTCAGAAGGCCACTAAAAACAACCACAGACTTGCTTTTGGAATGTTAATTTCAGCACATTATTATTGTAGCCAAGCAGACTGCTTTGTTTTCAGTTAAAGCTTGTAAAAAAAAAATTAAATCTAACACATTATGAATTTAGTTTTCATATACAAAAAAAACCCAGAGACAAATGGATTCCCTTCATTGCAGTTGGTGATATTGACTGAAAGAACTAACATAAATTTGATCTTTTTCCTCTTAAAGAAAGAAAAAAAATGGGATGGTCACAGTGGCTCAAACCTTTATCCCAGCACTTTGGGAAGCCAAGGCAAGAGGATTGCTTGATCCCAGGAGTTCAAGACCATCCTGGGCAACATGGTGAAACCCTGTGTCTAAAAGAAATACACACAAAAAATTAGCTGAACATGCTGGCACTTGCTTCTAGTTCCAGCTACTCCGGAGGCTGAGGTGGGAGGATCGCTTGCGTCCAGGAGGTCAAGGCTGCAGTAAGCCATGATTTCACCATTGCACTCCAGCCTGAGTGACACAGTGAGACCCTGTCTCAAATTGAAAAAGGAAAGAAAAGAAAGAAAAAATGATGTACTTCTAGTCTAGTACCTCTAGTAAAAGGTATAAAGAGGATAGACCTAGGCCAGGTGGGATAGCTCACACCTGTAATCCCAGAGGGAGGCTGAGGTGGGTGGATAACTTGAAGTCAGGAGTTAGAGACCAGCCTGGCCAGCATGGTGAAACCCTGTCTCTACTAAAAACTACAAAAATTACC
>NW_012105520.1:608885-645616 GCF_000951045.1 Mandrillus leucophaeus | reverse complement strand
CCATTAGCTTGATCTAGAGTAACTGAGGCTATCTGATTGGCCCTGCTGGCTTCAACCATATGTGCTTTCTCTCCATTACAGCCAGAGGAAGAGCAGTTGACCTGTGATATCACCGGATCCAGTTCATCCACCGATGACACGGCTTCACTGGACCAACATTCTTCTCATGGCAGTGATGTGTCTCTCTCCCAGATTTTAAAGCCGAACAGGTCAAGAGATCGGCAAAGCCTTGATGGATTCTACAGCCATGGGATGGGAGCTGAGGGTCGAGAAAGTGAGAGTGAGCCTGCTGACCCAGGCGACGTGGAGGAGGAGGAGATGGACAGTATCACTGAAGTGCCTGCAAACTGCTCTGTCCTGAGGAGCTCCATGCGCTCTCTTTCCCCCTTCCGGAGGCACAGCTGGGGGCCTGGGAAAAATGCAGCCAGCGATGCAGAAATGAACCACCGGAGGTGAGATGGGAGGCAGTTTGTTTAGTGTCTCAGTGTGTGCTTGCTTTTGAGAAGCTTCTGATTTGTGTTATTGTTGGTAAAAGAATTTAGGAGACCCCATAGTATAGAAGAAAGAATATAGGCTTTGGAATCAGGAAAATCTGTGTTCAGACCCCAGCTCCATAATTTACCATGTAAATGACCTTGGGCAAGTGACCTGACCCCTCTAAGCTTTAATTTTCTCATCTGTAAAATACCTTCATTATTATTTTTAATAATACAGTGAAATGTGATTGTCATATAGTGAGTGTTTAGTAAATGGGAACGTTTATTCTTACCACATTAATGAAACTTATGAATGATAAAATATTGGAGGCAGTAGTTTCATGTCAGCTTTGAATTAAGAAACAAACATGAAGTCTTACAGTCAGTCTAGTACTGAACTGAGACTAGAACTCTACTTATTTTCGTCCTGCATAATGTCATGGGATCTCCTGTTTGAATTTATTGCTGAGGCTTATCTAGGACCATTGTCCTAATACCTCTGAAGATAATGGAATGAGAGTGAGATTTTAATCAGTTTGACTAATTCTTATAGTGTTACCTGCATGTAGTATAACCTGAATTTTAAAGTGTTAAGAAAACCCCCTTTAAAACTTTGAGTAGTAATTTTTTTCTGATTCTTTAATAATTTAATAAACTTCATAACTTTTGCCATCTGATTAACTCCTTGGAGCAAGGGGAGGAGCAAAGTAGCCCTCCACAGAAATTGTCAGTCCCTTTTTGTCCTGATGTTTTTCTCATTCCACATTCCTTCATTCTCTTCCCTGTGCCATTTCTCTTTGAGCAGTGTCTCTCTCCCCAGTGTGGTGTCTGTATGTTTCATGCATTTGTATCCCATTTTGTTTCATCTGCAACACTGACCTCTTCACCATTCATTTTCAGTTCAATGCGAGCTCTTGGGGATGTTGTCAGGAGACCTCCCATTCATAGGAGAAGGTACAGAGTTCGTTAACTTGATGGACTAACCATGTCACCTCTGAGCGTATACTAACAAGCATCTCATTCTGCTTAATCCATGATCGGACCATCTACTTTTAAGTAATGTCCCATCTAATTCAGGCAAATAAAATATAGGTACTTATTAATTGCCAATGTCCATTTTATATGAAATGGTTTCTTTAATTGCAGTTTTATCCTATTTTATCTTTTTTAAAAATTATTTTTAATTTTTTCAATCTTGTGCTTATTGGTGTTCAGATGACTGTGATAATAGGGTCTCACCCAGCTTTCTCTAGAAGAGTTCGAAGAATTGGCTATGTCGTACCTATTTAATGGACCCTGGGGAGTACTATTTTTTTTCTTCTCCACAAAAGAAAAACCAGGAATGTGTGTGTGCTTGTATATAGGCCCTGAAATATTGTCAACACATTCTTTAATAATGTAATGAAAGACTTTATTACTAGGCCACCTGGCATTTTCCATTCCATTGTGGATGTAGTCATTTCTTAAAGCAAATCAGAGGTATAAGTTCATCTCTTGGCCTTTGAATTCCTTAATTAGTATTTGTCAGGTAATATTTTGAAGCTAAAAATAAATGATTTTTAAGCTGAGAAGTAATTTCTAGTCAGATTGCTAATTCGCTTCAAATTTTGCATTGGATTTTCTTTAGAAGTCATTAGTGACCTTTTCTTCCATTGTTTAGAAAAACGTTTAGAAGTCCAAAAATTAGGGTTATATTACTGCCAGTTTCTCATATTAGGAGACATTTGTAAAGAAGTATTTTTAACGACTAGCTGAACCTGTTTTTTGGGAAGTAGGCGAACAGTGATCTTTCCGACTTTGTCTTTTCCAAGTGGATGCTTTGTTTAATTCCAGATTTTAGGCAAGAAATTGAGCTTAAATTCAAATGTTCTCATGAATTTCAGATAATCATGATTCCTATGAAATTGTTCTTCCAGAAAATAAGTTGTTAAACAAGTTTTAACCCCATCTCTACTAAATGCTTTTCCGTAGAAGGTTCTTTAGAGGTACATTTGTCTGGGTCTTTATTAAAGCTTTTCAATATGAGCTTATTAAAAACAGGCACTTGATGACAAAGTGGGAGACGACAGATTGCTGGATGCAGTCCGAGTTAGTGTATAGATGTGCCTGTCATCAACAACTCCAGCCAGTTTCATCCCTAGTGAAACTTACTTTTGTAGGAAGAATGTAATGTATAATTTAAAATTTTGTAAAATTGAAACATTACAACAAGTATTATAAGGCAGGGGGAGGGACATTTGTTTTTTTTTAATCTAGAACTTTCCAAATCTCAAAGCCAAAGAACTGCTAAATATTACCCCTACTAATTGAGGAAATGACGATGCTTTCAAAAATACCCTTAATTATGAAAGGAGTTTTCTGTTACCAGAAAGGGCAGACATTGTAGACCATCTGCAGCTTCCTTCCTGGTTCCTTAGAAAAGCTGTTACATCTTGGCTGAGCACGGTGGCTCACGCCTGTAATCCCAGCACTTTGGGAGGCTGAGCCAGATGGATTGCTTGAGCCCAGGAGTTTGAGACCAGCCTGGGAAACATGGTGAAACCTCATCTCTACTAAAAGCACAAAAATTAGCCAGGTGTGGTGGCACGCACCTGCAATCCCAGCTACTCAGGAGGCTGAGGCAGGAGAATTGCTTGAACCCGGGAGGCAGAGGTTACAGTGAGCTGAGATCGTGCCACTGCACTCCAGCCTGGGTGACAGAATGAGTCTGAGTCTCAAAAAAAAAAAAAAAAAGCTATTATGTTTGTCTTCCTGCCTCCCTATCGTTTTTCATTCTCTTCATGTTAAATCTCTTCACGGTATTCCACATCATTGTCATATCCTGAAAGTAAAGAAACATTTAAATCTGTAGAAGGAGATTATTTTTAAAAATGATGGTTTGGCAGTGTATGTTCAGTTACTGATTTGCCACATTCTGTTTCTAAAAAAAGAAGTTGGATATTTAGGTAAAAATATGCCTGTTTATTAACTGGCGATTTAAAATTTAATAATGTCGAAGAACGGACTTCTGAGTCTTATGTGTGTTTGTAAAATATATATCTTCTCCTCACACAAGTAAATTGTGTCAGTGTCATCCCACTTACCAGAACAGTGAAGTGTCTCCACTGTATTTTTACTTTCTGCTTCTGCACTTGTAAGCTTTATACCACTAATTTAATCTGATTTAAAATGTTTTATACTATTTAGTTTTAAATGATATGGTAAAGATTTTTTTAAAGAGCCATAGGGATAGCTCTTACATCCTCCCACCATTTTCCTTGTCTCCTTTCTCCAGCCAAAAACCCCACTTGACAACAAAACAAAGTTATTAGATATATCCAATATATCTAATTTTTTTGGTGCCAGGCCTTCCCATCTGCAAGATTCTGGAGGGAGCCGAGTGGTTTTATTGTTGTCCACAAGCTCTGCTTTTATCTCTTCTCAGAAAACAAAAGCACAATCACCTAGAACTTTATGGCCCAGGTAGCAGGGTATTTTTTAAATGATAGTTTTTGTTAATAAAAATCCTGACGTTTCCATGCAGTTTCCTTTATAGAGCACACAATATTTTGAATTGATTATTGCTTTAGCTAGTGGTGTTTACTTAGCATTTCCAACCCCACGTTTTCTGTCCCTGCTACTTGAGAATAGACACCCCTACTGGGATATTCAAGGAAGTAGATGATCAGGTGGATTTTTTTTTTAATCTTTTGGGAAAAACGGATACAAACTTAAAATTTAAAAGATACATTTCTAACTTAGTGCCATAGAATTCCTTTTTAAAAAATTTTTATTATCAGCCAGGTGCAGTGGCTCAAGCCTGTAATCCCAGCACTTTGGGAGACTGAGGTGGGTGGATCACTTGAGATCCGGAGTTCAAGACCAGCCTCACCAACATGGTGAAACCCCATCTCTACTAAAAAAAAAAAAAAAAAAAAATTAGCTGGGTGTGGTGGCACATGCCTGTAATCCCAGCTACTCAGGAGGCTGAGGCAGGAGAATCACTTGAACCCGGGAGACAGAGGTTACGGTGAGCCAGGATCGCACCATTACACTCCAGCCTGGGCAACAAGAGTGAAACTCCATCTTGGGGGGGAGTTTTCATTATCATTAAAATATAAGCAAATATTTAATCAGTGTTATATGCTTTATCTTTAACATAGTAGCCTAGTGAGTAGGGTTTGAAGATGGATGCCAGTGTTGACTAAGTATCTTATGCAAAATCTATTAATTGTCTGGTTTGGTTGGATCTATAATGGAAACACATGAAAAAAAAAAAAAACTGATGACTTCATGAGTCCACCAGAGCACAGTTTGTCACTGTCTCTTTTAAAAAGTCTAGGGTTAGCGATACTGTGGTAAGGGTGATGTGGGAGTATGGGATGTACTGAGAGATTATTCCCAATGATGGAGTTTGAAACACCTCTCATGTCTGAAGAGTGAGCCATAGGTAGTTGCCACAGGTTCACTAGAAGGAATGTTTGGGTTTCAGGTTGAACTGGTGATACTGTAAAGAACCCACAGTCTTTTCCACAGTGCTATCTAGACAAGAATAAAACATTTTTAAGTTTCTATGGTTTTTATTCTAGCCTTTTTAAAAATTGTCAGTGTTACATTCCTAAATTTTTTGTTGAACAAATAAATCCGTCTGTCTCTTAACTATGCCCTTCGTTTTTAAACCTAGTAACTCCATCCCTGTTTCCTCTTTTCTCCCTGCATTTCTGTTTCTGTCTTTGATGTCATCCCCAGTATGAGCTGGTGCCCCTCTGGTGTGCAGTACTCTGCTGGCCTAAGTGCTGATCTTAATTACAGAAGGTATGATATTGTTATGTGTCCAGCCACCAAATGGGGAACCATAAAATATGCCATCAGGGCTTTTGGCTTGGAGCTGGCTTCTGTGTGGCTGGGATGCATATGGCCAGCCTGCTTTGTCTGTGAGCACAGCGTTTCATTGCCTCTGCTATGGGTGTCACTAACTCAACTGAGGGGATACAGCCTAAGAGTCAGGTGATGCATCCTGTATGTCTCAAATGGCCATAGATTTGATGTTTTCTGCACAGATTTATCTCTCTCTGTCTTGGCCTGTCTTGATTTTCAGATCCTAGAAATTCTTGGATCCTGAATAAAACAATCAAAGAACCAAGGCAGCTAATAAGATGTACTGATTTCTATTATGCTTCTAAATCCACCAATCTGTGTAGATTCCAAATTCGGAGACTCCTCGTCGTTTCATATTCTTGTCTCAACTGAACAGCCAGATTTGATTACTAAAACATTTTCAGGATTAACTTTTGCAATAAGCATAGATCTGGTTTTCTTAGGCTTTTCAAGTAATTTCTTCTTCACTTAGCCCCTCTTCTTATCCCTGGTATTGAAAATGAGTTTTACAGGCCAGGTGTGATGGCTCACACCTGTAATCCCAGTACTTTGGGAGGCTCAGGTGGGCAGATTACCTGAGGTCAGGCATTTGAGACCAGCCTGACCAACATGGTGAAACCCTGTCTCTACTAAAAATACAAAAATTAGCCAGACACACTAGCAGGTACCTGTAATCTCAGCTACTTGGGAGGCTGAGGCAGGAGAACCACTTGAACCCAGGAGATGGAGGTAGCAGTGAGCCAAGATGAGGCCACTGCACTCCAGCCGGGGCAACAGAGGGAGGCTCTGTGTCAAAAAAAAAAAAAAAAAGGAAAAGAAAGAAAATGAGGTTTACAGAGACATTTACTTGTAGTTAGTCATGATTTCTATTATATTGAAGTAAGAAAAACATATCCCTTGTTTAATTTACCTACTAGAGAAAATAGAGATATATATGGCTTCATTTCATAATAAGTGATTTACAAAACCAAAATAAATAAATAAATAAATAATTTAAAAAGCAAATACAAATCCTGGACTGGTAGGTATGAACTTAATTGTAGCAATTTTCTGTACAGTTTTCCTTGAGTGGAGATAACTGAGTAGCTTTAGTATACCTTCCAATTGAATTCCAGCTCATTGTTAGCTGAGAACATCGTCAGCTACAGCTGTGTTTTGAGATCTTGGTTATTTTAAAGAAGTTTCCGCTGCAGTTGTAATAGATGTGAATTATTCTAGTTAGTAACCCAAGGAGGTTAAATCACTAACCTGTCTCTGTAGCCTTCTGCTTACTGAAAATGCTTTTCATTCTGCAAACCACATAATCTTTCTTGGAGGCATCCTCTTTAAAATGCCAAATCCTGATTGCCTTTGTTCCCTTTACCAATATCCAGGCAAAAAATTACAGCTCTTTCTACTATTAGACCTGGTTGCTTTTTCAGCATTTGTTCATTAAGGTGTTATATGTGCCTGTTGCAACTAACAATTCTCGGGAAGTCTGTCAGCAGTTGTTTGGCCAGGTGTGCATAGAATAGATGGTAACACTCATGAGTAACACTTGGGTTTTCTGGGGTGAAAGCATACCTGTAAAATTATAAAGGTCAACTTGAACGTAAAATTATAAAGGTCCACTTAATGGACATAAGGGCAAGTTACCCAGTTTGCCTTCTGAAAGTTACTTAAGCTCATATTTTCTCTGTGAGATTTAATTACTTGGCATTAGTACAGTTAGATTCACAAAGATTAATTAGATCAAGGAAAAACATTTATAAAGTATCCGATAACTATGGTCTGTCTGTATAGTATATTGAAAAATATCTGAGAAATGATCTTAGGTGGTTCAACATTTGGATAAATTTAATGGGGTAAGAAAATCTAAGTGCAGTATTCTTTCTCAGTATTCCAAGATCTGTGGAGGAAAGGTAGGTGGTATTCTTTGTGCTATGCCCTTTTAGACAGTTTTGCTAGCTGACATAGAAATAATACATGAACAAGGGAGATACACCCAAAGGGATTTTGTGTCCTCCTCTGTTTTTGAGACCCAGAAATAGAATGAATTAACTTTTGTGCCCTGTGTTCAGTTTCAGTCTAGAAGGCTTGACAGGAGGAGCTGGTGTCGGAAACAAGCCATCCTCATCTCTAGAAGTAAGCTCTGCAAATGCCAAAGAGCTCAGACACCCATTCGGTGGTGAGGAACGGGTTGACTCTTTGGTGTCACTTTCGGAAGAGGATCTGGAGTCAGGCCAGAGAGAACATAGGATGTTTGATCAGCAGGTAAGTCTTAAATATGTCTAATTTGGAAAAAATGTATTTCACAAAATATGAACATAGAAGGCAAGGCTTCTGGTAGTATAAGGCTAGTAGCTATGATTACTTACCCATTTTATGATATACTTAAGCTAGCACTAAACCAAGTTTTTAGCACTTAATTAAAAAGGGCCAGGCATGGTGGCTCATGACTATAATCCCAGTGCTTTGGGAGGTTGAGGCAGGAGGATCACTTGAGCCCAGAAAACTCAAGACCAGCCTGGGCAACATAGCAAGACCCCCATCTCTACAAAAATTTAAAAATTGACTGGACATGGTGGCTTGTGCCTGAAGGCTGAGATAGGAGGATTACTTGAGACCAGGAGTTTAAGGCTGCATTGAGCCATGATTGCACCGCTGCACTCCAGCCTGGGTGAAAGAGCGAGACTCTGTCTCTAAAAAGAAAAAAGAAAAAAAATAAAGAAAGAATGCCATTAATCTGCATAGATTTAAATATTCCATCAAGGCACACTTTTTAAAATTAGGAAAGTATCCAGGATATTAAATTGAGTTTTTCCTTCTTATCTGAGACCGTCTTTTACCATCTCAATAGTAAAATGAATCTTGAAATATGCTACATATCGTTACTTTCCCAATTCGCTAAAACATACCCCAAGTTTCTCCTTTGTAGGAAAAAAAAACTTTCTTACTATACCTTCCAGGAAATGTCTGTTGATTCTCTCTCCTTCCCTTCCCTACTAGAATTCTTTTTTTTTTTACTTTAAGTTATAGGGTACATGGGCACAACATGGATGTCTGTTACATAGGTATACATGTGCCATGTTGGTTTGCTGCACCCATTAACTCATTATTTACGTTAGGTATTTCTCCTAATGCTATCCCTCCCCCAGTCCCCTACCCCACAACAGGCCCCGGTGTGTGATGTTCCCTGCCCTGTGTCCAGGTGTTCTCATTGTTCCATTCCCACCTGAGTGAGAACATGCGGTTTGGTTTTCTGTCCTTGTGATAGTTTGCTCAGAATGATGGTTTCCAGCTTCATCCATGTCCCTGCAAAGGACATGAACTCATCATTTTTTATGGCTGCATAGTATTCTATGGTGTATATGTGCCACATTTACTTAATCCAGTCTGTCATTGATGGACATTTGGGTTGGTTCCAAGTCTTTGCTATTGTTAACAGTGCCGCAGTAAGCATACGTGTGCATGTGTCTTTATAGTAGCATGATTTATAATCCTTTGGGTATATACCCAGTAATGGGATTGCTGGGTCAAATGGTATTTCTAGTTCTAGATCCTTGAGGAATTGCCACACTATCTTCCACAGTGGTTGAACTAGTTTACACTCCCACCAACAGTGTAAAAGCGTTCCTATCTTTCCACATCCTCTCCAGCATCTGTTGTTTCCTGACTTTTTAGTGATCACCATTCTAACTGGTATAAGATGGTATCTCATTGTGGTTTTGATTTGCATTTCTCTGATGACCAGTGATGATGAGCATTTTTTCATATGTCTGTTGGCTGTATAAATGTCTTCTTTTGAGAAGTGTCTGTTCATATCCTTTGCCCACTTTTTGATGGGGTTGTTTGTTTTTTTCTTGTAAATTTGTTTAAGTTCTTTGTAAATTCTGGATATTTGTCCAGATCTTTTGTCAGATGGGTAGATTGCAAAAATTTTCTCCCATTCTATAGGTTGCCTGTTCACTCTGATGCCTACCAGAATTCTTAAGAGAGTATCTATGCTCCTTGCCTTCTCTTTTTAAAATTTTATTTGTTTATTTACTTATTTAGAGACAGGGTCTCACTCTGTCACCCAGACTGGAGTGCAGTGTTGCCATCACAGGTCACTGCAGCTTCAACTTCCCCAGTTCAAGTGATCCTTCTGCCTCAGTCTCCCAAAGTGCTGGGATTGCAGGTCTGAGCCACTGCTCCTGGCCCTTGCCTTCTCTTTATCACCACCTAATCATATCTTAATTTCTGCTGCTGTCACTCTCTTGAAACTCCTGTCTTGAAGGTCATGGATTTCCTTGTCAGCCAAATCAAAGTGACTTCCTAGTTCTCATCTTCTGGGTGTCCTCATTATCACTTACCACTTTTGACAATCCCTTGGGGAGGTTTTGAGAATTTGAATGATATGCTTTTATAGCATTGTACCTTACTGCAAGTCTTTTCTCTTCCTCTTGGGCCAGGAGACTTTGATTAATTTATGAAAGCATTCTGGGATACATCTTATTTCCTCCAAATGAAACATTTATAATTAAAAAAAAAAAACTCTTTTTGAATAGATCACTGGAGTTTGGGGCAAAAATCTAATAATACATTTCTAATTAAACAAAAATGTTGACAACCTCTTCCTTGATTTGCTGAGTAGGACTTTGTGTAGAAGTTTAATTTTTTATTGTATCCTACTACAAGGCACTAACATGACCAAATATAAACTTGACACTGAAGGATTATCTTAGTAATTATTGTAGCACTTATGCTTGTGTGAGACCAGACGAATAAAGAGATTTAGGCATAATGAAAATCAGTTGAAGAGTAAATTTTGCCCCTTTAAAAATTTTTTTTACTTGTTCTGATACTTCAGAAAGAGAAAAAATAAGAATATGAAGAATATGCTTGTTGAAGCAAGTGATTTAGATTTACTCAGCCTAACAGTAACAGAAAAAAGAAGGAAAAAATAGGAACAATTCTTGGGTGGCTACTGAGCACAGCTTTGCTAAGGGTAAATAAACCAGTGAACAAAATCTTTAAAATAAAGTGCATTTCAAATGTATAGAATCCTTTGGAAATCATGTGCAAGGTAAGGTAAAATACCAAAATTGTGGATTTGTAAACAATCATAGATCAAGACCCATATATCCTTTCAGATTCAGCTCAAGCTCATTTAAATGGCTTGCCTAAGGTGGTATAAGTGGCTATTAGCTAAACAGTATTAAATTCAGAGTTCCTGGCTGTTAATTTCACTGCTTCTTTCCAGGTTTTGGAGTAGGTGAATTTTAATGAGGAAATAAGAATGATTTAATTTTCTTAATATTGTTTATTTTCTGAGATGGATGTTTCCAGAAATTTGACAGATAACCCTGCATTTTAGTAAGACATTACTACCACTGATGTGTTTCTAAAAATGGACTATCTTTCTGAAGCGGACTTTCTGATTCAGTCTTTCTAGATTAAGTTGTTGTTTTAGTGCCTTGCTATGCTTAGCCTTCCTGGAATCTCTACTTAGCCATAGTTTTTATCTTGTGTGGAACCTCAGAGTGGGTATTTGAGCTGCTTGTATCATTCTGATCTGGATGAGTTGCCTGCAGCCAACTTCCTGTTAAAAGTCTCTGCCTTTCACTGAGGTCATTTTTTAGACCTCACAGTTGTATTTGAAACATAGCAACTGTTTACCTCAGCTGCCATGGTTACACATGAAACAAGCTCTAAATAATCAGAAGTCTGGCCTAATTGAGTCAAGTTCATGCTAGTAACGGATTTTTCATTGCTTCTCTTTCAACATGTGTGAGTCATAAGGAGGCAGATTTCATTCTGTGAAGGGAAGGGATTAATGATAAAGTCAGTTAACAATTGGAATGGGCTCTTTTTGTGTGTGTGTGGTTTTTTTTGTTTTTGAGACAGAGTCTCACTCTGTAGCTGAGGCTAGAGTGCAGTGGCGCGATCTCGACCTCGGCTCACTGCAAGCTTCGCCTCCCGGGTTCACGCCATTCTCCTGCCTCAGCCTCCTGAGTAGCTGGGACTACAGGCACCCGCCACCGCATCCAGCTAATTTTTTTGTATTTTTAGTAGAGACAGGGTTTCACCGTGGTCTCCATCTCCTGACCTCACGATCCGCCCACCTCGGCCTCCCAAAGTGCTGGGATTACAAGCGTGCGCCACCGTGCCCGGCCAGGAATGGGCTCGTATCACCAGAAGTGTGCTAGTGGACACTAGACAACTGTCTTTTAGGGATATTGTACCAGGAACTTCTACAGGTGGTTGGATTACATGGTCTCAAAGCTGCTGTGAATTTACTGAGAGTTAAATTGTCAAATTTCAGTTACCTCTATGTTCATGTAGAATCAGTATCATCTTAGAAGAGGATAGGGAAGCGATTTAGGCTTCTTTCCAGATACATTGTTGCTTTGTTTGTGACCTTAAAACTCTTTACTTGAATCTCAATATTCCAATTATTTAAAACCAGAGGCCAGGCCTGGCGGTTCACGCCTATAATCCCAGCATTTTGGGAGGCTGAGGCGGGCGGATCAGTTGAGCTCAGGGGTTTAAGACCAGCCTGGCCAACATGGTGAAACCCTGTCTCTACCAAAAATACAAAAAATTAGCTGGGCATGGTGGTGTGCGCCTGTAATCCCAGCTACTCAGGAGGCTGAGGCGGGAGAATCACTTGAACCCGGGAGGCGGACATTGCAGTGAGCCGAGATCATGCCACTGCACTCCAGCCTGGGCCACAGAGTGAGACTCTGTCTCAAAAATAAAAATAGGCTGGGTGTGGTGGCTCACGCCTGTAATCCCAACACTTTGGGAGGCCAAGGTGGGCGGATCACAAGGTCAGGAGTTTGAGACCTGCCTGACCAACATGGTGAAACCCCATCTCTACTAAAAATACAAAAATTAGCTGGGTATGGTGGTGCACACCTGTAATCCCAGCTACTCAGGAGGCTGAGGCAGGAGAATCGTTTGAACTGGTAGGCGGAAGTTGCAGTGAATCAAGATTATGCCATCAGCTAGGGTGACAGAGTGAGACTCTGTCTAAAAAAGTAATAATAATAAATAAAGTAAAATCAGAATACTGTTACCAATATTCTACTATATCTGTATGAAGGAGTATTTAGATTTTCAAAGAACAAGTATTGTATGTAGTTTGATATTTCCAGTGAAATTATTTTTATGTGATTATGCATCCAGCAGATATTTATTAAGTACTTACTAAGTTTGAAACATTGTTAGGTGCTGTGAGGGATACAGAACCACTGTAAAGAATGGATACTCTAATGATCCCCATTTTCAGATGAGAAAACTAAGCCTCAGAAAAGCTAAGTAACTTTTCTGAAATTGAGCAGCTGTTAAGTAGCAGGAGCAGACTTTAACCTATGTCTGTCTGACCACAAGGCCTGTGCTCTCACCCCCTTCTGTACTGCCTTATTTTACTATGTAGGTCTAATTATAAGGTTTTATGCTTACCTAGAAATATGAGAGCATATGCTTACAACCTGTTCTTTACTCTTTTACTTCACAGATATGTCACAGATCTAAGCAGCAGGGATTTAATTACTGTACATCCGCCATTTCCTCTCCATTGACAAAATCCATCTCATTAATGACAATCAGCCATCCTGGATTGGACAGTGAGTATACTACTTTTTTAAAAAATTAAATATATTAAATCTTAACCACTGTTCCTATTATTTTTCTCACTTTAAGGCCTAATAACATTACCTGCGAAAATTTGCTTGCTGCTGCTTTGAATGAATGGCTTAGCACTTAAACAGAAAAGGTGACATAGAGTTCATCATGAGATCTTCCTCCTTTTGCTACCTAAAAATATCCATAATACATTAAGTTTATTGTATTTGTGGGCACTTTTTTTTTGTTTTTTGTTTTTTGTTTTGAGATGGAGTCCCGCTCTGTTGCCCAGGCTGGAGAGCGGTGGTGCGATCTTGGCTCACTGCAAGCTCCACCTCCTGGGTTCATGCCATTCTCCTGCCTCAGTAGCTGGTACTACAGGCGCCCACCACCACGCCCAGCTAATTTTTTGTATTTTTAGTAGAGACAGGGTTTCACCCTGTTAGCCAGGATGGTCTCAATCTCCTGACCTCGTGATCCACCCCTCTTGACCTCCCAAAGTGCTGGGATTACAGGTGTGAGCCACCGCGCCCAGCCAGACACAGTTTTTAAACATTTTTTATTTTGAAGTAATTTTGGACTTGAAAAATAGTTATAAATAATGTTCACTGGGGAAAAAAAATTGCAAAAATAGTACAAAGTATTCCCATGTATTCTTCACTTCTAGTCTTCATATGTTAGAATACTTGTTTCACTGGCCTCTCCCCCTCTCTTTGTCACTCCCCTTAAAGATTTTTTCTGAAGCATTTGAGAGAGTAAGTTGTATCCGTAACACTCCTTCACCTCTAATTTAGTGTATATTTCCTAAAAACAAAGATATTCTCTTATATTACCATAGTATATGAGTACCATATACGGGCCTTCTCTGGCTACTGAGTGCTAGCATTAGTATATAAGAGTACCTTATGCTCTTATATACTATGATAATACTATATTACCATAGTATAATTATCCAAATCAGGAAATTAATGTCAATAAAATTATGTTATCTAATATGCACACCTTATTCAGATTTCAAATTTTCTCACTTATTTCTGGGTCCAAGATTCAGTCTAAGAACATATATTGAATTAAGTTGTCATGTCTCTTTAGACCTCTTTAATCTAAAAAGTTCCTCAGTTGATCCCTGTCTTTCATGAATTTGTCAGTGGAGAAAACTGGCACAGTAACTGACCTGAGCTTTTCAACAATGTCAAGCTCAAGAAGGACAAAGCAAGTCTGAGACAGAGATTTAGTTCTGTGAGGGCCGGTAGGATTACATCTGAAAGGGGTTAGTGGACCTGTATGCAGGTTCAGATCAACTGGCGATGGAAGTTATGCAGAGCTGTCATGGCACCCATAAGCACAGGGCCTTGCGATGCTCAGAAACATACTTGGATTGGATCAGTGTTGTTTTGTCACAAAGCAACTTGTTCTTTGAGAAGCCTCATTTTTTATTTTTTAAATGTTGATTTTTTTATGAGTAGTTGCTGTGTGGAATCTGGATATAAAGATTAAATTCTCATCAAAGAGGGAGTGGAGTGAGTGATACATTATGTTCTTTGCTGAAAGAGCATGTGTCTTGGAGGCTGAAGCCAAGGAAATAAACACATTCTCCTGGTGTTTCTGGGGTTTCCTCATTATTCCCTGATATAATTCAGTTTAAGAGTTGAGAAGCAGATGCCCTGTATTTATGGGATGTTCCATCTCACTTCATGACTTACTGGAATCCTAATTTTTAAAATTTTCACAGTGGAATTAAGACATAATGGATGATTCTAGCCAGACATGGTGACACATGCCTGTAGTCCGGCTGCTTCAGAGGCTGAGGCAGGAGGATCATGAGCCCAGGAGGTCAAGGCTGCAGCGAGCTGTGATGGCACGACTGCATTCCAGCCTGGGTGATAGAGTGAGACACTGCCTCAAAACAAAAAGAGAGAGAGAGAAAGACATAATGAATGATTCTGTTAAATTTTTTCTTGTTTTCATGTAATTAATATTTCAAGTACAAATCTAGCCTACTTGACAAAAGGTGTCTAATGAAGACTTATTTTCAAAGATGTGTCCCCCAGAACTGTGACAGAAATAGCTTTTCCTGTTTTTGCTTGTTTTGATTTTTTTTTAAATTTGGCTTTGAGTTAGAGGTTTGGCTTGTATAGAATGGAAATTACAATTGAATAGTTTGCAGTGAATTTGATAAGCCAGAATGCTAGCACTCAGTAGCCAGAAAAGGCCAGGAAGGCTCTCTAAGTGAGACATTTCAGCTCAGTGTGCCCTCCTTCTGTGACCAGCAAGCATCATGACATAGAGGATATTGTACTTCTACAGCAACAGATACCTAGTACCAACAGAATGTATCCCAAAGAGAGACCTTTTTCCTATATTTTGTGACCCACTTTCTTTCCTTGTGGATGAAACACTTCATTATTTTTCCTTCACAAAGCAAGGTGCTTTTGGACTGTGTTTTCAGTTGCTATCCAAACAATATAAATAATACAGCTAACTCCCAAAAGCACTATTCTAGAGGTTCTGACACACAGAGCTTTTCTTCCCATTGCTGATAATTTTTCTGCTCAACTCACCTAGGGAACCTGATTTCAGTAGTAGACTACTGTCAAAAGTAGAGCTTCAAGCAAGAGTTTACGCCTTTCATCCAAATATAATACCCTCATTCTGATTTGTAGCGTGCATTTCACGCAGACTGGAATGATAGCTAGCCCCACGTACCTTTCTAATACCATATGCTGCAACAGAAGGACCGATCAACCTTAATGTCACTGTTTCTCCTTAGTTCCTCCTATATACAATTAAAATAGTTTCCCAACTGTATTTGTTATTCTACACTAGAAACATAATACATCATTTTGGAAATGTTAAAATTCTGACTGAAGAAAAGACTAAAACTTGTGTTAAAGTGTGTGTGGTATGCCTTAAGCATCGGGATAGCTGGATATTTCATAATTTGCTCCAGACTCAAGTGTTCAATTCCAAATCACTTAAACACTCAGCATGACTCATCTATGGTCATATTCTCCCTAACTGAAATAGTGTAATAGTTAAAATCCTCAGTGATTTTTAAAGCCTAAAATGTTTGGTACACTTAAAATATTTTAACTGATACTTTAAGCACACTTAGTGGCTGTATTACTTTGAGCTTGTTACTGAAACTCTCTGCCTCAATTCAGCTGTTAAATGGGGATGATAATGTGATGTGGCTTAAATCTGACTTTATTTGAAGTCCATAGCATATTTTCTGTCACATAATGAGCACATGCTGTCATTGTGGAGTGTGATTGTTCACAATAACCAGAACAGCGCCAGGGTCCATTTTTCTCTGCCCAGAGCTTATACAAGGTTAGACGTTGCTCACCATTGCTAGAACATTGTCTCTTGTTGTCTTGCACTTGGCTGTTTATTGTGAGCGTGCTTGTTTAGGAACAGAATGTTTTCTAAACTCATCCTAATCTCACTGCTTTCCAGCTTTTACCTGTGCTCTTTTTCCTTCTAAAGAAATTATTAGTTGCCTCGACCACAGTTTATCACAGCTGTCAGTAAAACTTGAGCATTTCTGAAAATGTATTTCCACTGAGCTGTTGTCCAGAATGTCTTTTGTTGGGTCATTTGCTGGATTAGAAAAACAGTCAAACTTGTAGCATTATTTCTAAGCTGGGATCTGTTTTAAAAAAAATCTATTGATGTAAAGGAAAATACTGAGTAGAGAGGGTGACTAAAATATTTCTGTGTCACTTTCTGGGATGGAGAGCAGGCAAGAAGTAGCTTCTTTAGGAACCACAGAGGACGGGAAAAGCTGCAGTGCCTCCTGTCTTGGACTTACTGTCTTGATTTGAAGGGTGAGATATGATAAGCGTGACTTGCCGGCCATTTTTTAGGGGGTCGCAGTAGCACAAGTGCTGGCTGTGTCATGAGGCCTGGTGCCTGTGAGGACTGCCCTGAGGGAAACCTCTCCATGGAATGTGTGCACGGCATTTTTCCTCCTTGCATCAGAGAAAGATTGTGTGGGGCCTTTTTCTCCCACTGTACTGCGAAATGTAGATGGTTTCTTGATAGAACTTAAAAAAATTTTTTTATTTTTACATGTATAGAATTCAGTTATGACAGATGATCTTTTTTTTTTTGATACGGAGTCTGGCTCTGTCACCCAGGTTGTAGTGCAGTGGTGGGATCTCTCACTGCAAGCTCCTCCTCTTGGGTTCACGCCATTCTCCTGTCTCAGCCTCCCAAGTAGCTGGGACTACAGGCGCCTGCCACCAGGCGCGGCTAATTTTTTTTGTATTTTTTAGTAGAGACGGAGTTTCACCTTGTTAGCCAGAATGGTCTCGATCTCCTGAGTCGTGATCCGCCCGCCTCGGCCTCCCAAAGTGCTGGTCTTACAGACGTGAGCCACCACGCCCGGCCCAGATGATCCCTTTCTATGGCTGTATTTTTAACCTTTTCATTGCTCCCACCCAGAAGATTCTTCAAATAATAATCTGCTTGATTACATCCCTGGAAACACATTAGTGGTGATATGTTGAAAGGGGTATTGGACCCATTAGATGTTTTAACTTCATATGCTTCTTAATGAGATTTCATTTTCCCATTCATTTTGTGTGGTGTGTTACAGGTTGAGCATCCCTAATTTGAAAGTCTGAAATGCTCCAAAATCTGAACCATTTGAACTCCAACATGATGCCACAAGTGGAAAATTCCATGTATGAGGCCTTAACAAAATTATGTAAAATATTATATAAAATTACCTTTGGGCTATGTATATAAGCTATATATGAAACAAATGAATTTCATGTTCAGATGTGGTTCCCATCCCCAAGATATCTCATCATATATATGCAAATATTCCAAAATTCAAAATCTGAAATACTTCTGACCCCAAGCATTTCAGAAGGAATACTCTTATGTGTATCACAAAGAAGGGCACTTTCCCTTGGGGTCATTTTTATAACTTCGCTTATGGCATGTGAGTTTGCCAAGTTTCTTAAGCATGTTTTGATGGGAGCAGTAACTTGTAATTGTGTGGCATGCATTAGACTATGACAGCTAAGGCCGTCTTGAGAGCTGAACTGTGGCAGTTATATATCTATACCAGATCTTTAAAAAGGTAAAGGATCTGTGTGACCAAAGATCAAGGTGGGCCTCTGGAAAGTTAGGCATCAGTGCTATTGAGGATATTTTATCTCTGTTTTCTGGATTTCTTCTCTAACTGTGATGGAAATTTACTGAAGTATGTGTATATCTATGTGTGTGTGTGTGTGTGTGTGTATATATATATATATATATAAGTGTATATATATATATTCTTAGCACAGTTCTGTTTGGAAAAGATAACATTGACAAATACATCAGAACAAAAATGTAATCAGACTTCTTTTTGACGTTATTAAATTGTAAGACTGGAAATCTTGCGTGTTCATTAAATATATATGAAATATAAACTTTAAATCAAATACCTTATAAAATTGAATTGCTATGTTACCAGAACATTTCCTTTATATAATATATATATGTTGGAGATTTCTGTTTGTCAGGGATACACTAGATACTCATCACTTAAGGTTTTTCCTTATGATCTATGATTTTGTGACGCATGAAAGGGATGTTCTTAGATTCTGGGTAATAGGAGCAGCTCATTTTCATTTTGTAAATCCGTTTCACATTTGAAGGCACATCAGAACACACAGTAGTATCTTACTTTTGCACAAGACTCTCACTGCCTGACAAACTAGTGTGTATTTATACCAACATTTCTTTGATCTATTACGTGCAGTGGCTGCAACAGCAAACAGTGATGTCACTTAGCATTTATCTGGGGTATGGGTTGCTTTCATATTAGATAGGTACAGGGCTTTTTCT
Source organism: Mandrillus leucophaeus (assembly GCF_000951045.1). Classification (NCBI taxonomy): domain Eukaryota; kingdom Metazoa; phylum Chordata; class Mammalia; order Primates; family Cercopithecidae; genus Mandrillus; species Mandrillus leucophaeus. The sequence goes on along the minus strand of NW_012105520.1, from coordinate 626,846 downwards.
CTCATTTCATTTAGGACATTGAGATTCCAGAAAGTCGGATAAAGGGAAGTTCGTTTATTAATGTGTTTATCGAGTAAATATTTGAGTACCTACTCTTTTCCATATACCAGGCTAGACAGTGGTAGGAGAGGGGAGAACTCACAGGTAGGGTTGCTTTCCTCACCACATTTACAGATGAGAACAAGTGAATCTAATAGAAAATGGTAAATGCAGTAACTTAAACATTTGATGTTATAGGACTGACAGACCTAAGGGGTCAGAGAAGGCTGACTGAGGAGAAGTAATATTAAAGTTTGGACCAGAAGGAAACTGGGAATTAGCTGGGTGAATTAGTATGTAGAAAGCAAGACTGCGGAATTTCGGCCTCTTGCCTGAGGGAAATGGAATCATTTACGTTGATTACATTGATCTAATAATTGATTAGAACACTTCAGGCTAACTATGGGGAGGAGAGATTGGATCAGTAGAAGGCTTGTTATGTTATGTTATGTTATGTTATGTTATGTTATGTTATGTTATGTTATGTTATGTTATGTTATTTTTAAGACGGAGCCGTCGCCCAGGCTGGAGTGCAGTGGCGCTATCTCAGCTCCTGCCTCAGCCTCCTGAGTAGCTGGGATTACAGGTGCCTGCCACTACGCCCAGCTAATTTTTTGTATTTTTAGTAGAGACGGGGTTTCACCATGTTAGCCAGGCTAGTCTCGAATTCCTGCCTCGGCCTCCCAAAGTGCTGGGATTACAAGCGTGGGCCACCACGTCTGGCCAATAGAAGGCTTTTGCAGGATTCAGGTTACAGTAATAGACCATGTCCTAAACCAAGGCAGAGAGCAGTGGCAATAGGGGAGGAATAGAGGCTGAGCTAGAAGAGAAAGTGAAGAAGCCTGAGTGAAGTGTGATATAAGGATTCAGAGATGGTGCCCAGGTTTCCGTTTTGAGTAATGAGTTAGATGTTGGTACCACTCACTAAGTGAAGGAACACAGGAGGAGGAACAGTTCTGCAGGAAAATATAAGTTCACTTACCTGCTTTTGGAGCTGTAGCTGCCTGTGGAACATCCACCCACAGGTGAGCAGGGAGAGGAATGAGCCTAGAGCTAAATAGAGAGATCTGGCTTCCAGATTAGAAAGATGTGACTCACCAGTGTCTTGTATGCAGATTGTCGTTAAGAGGTAGAGTGAATGAGGAGATTTGGGGTGAGGGAGAAGAGAGCCAGATATGGAATCCTGAGGAACACTACTAGTAGATGTTTTTAGTATACTTTTAAGAAAGAGAACCCCAGGTATGAATTGTGATCATTCTTGTTTTCATAATCTAACAGGTATGTATTTATTAGCCGAATTTTTTAGAAACTGCATTAGAATTCTGTATATTCAGAAATGGAGATGAGAATGTAAACAAATTATTACATCATTCACCATTTCCCGGAACCACATAGTCCATTGACATTATACTGTTTCCCCGTATGCTGAAGGTCCTGGCGTAATCTGTGCATGCTCTAATGTCTTCTGTGAACCTCCTCAGCTCAGCAGCAGATGCGGCCAGCAAGGCGGATCTCCATCAGCATCTCTCCGCTCCTCCTTAAGTCTAAAACTCTCTTTTCTCTTGGCTCTTCTTATTCCAGTGATGAGGAGGAGGAGTTGCATAGTAAGTAAGCAACTTTGGTGTCCAGTGACTGTTCTTGAAGGTCTGACCAGCTCAGAAAATGCTATAGGCTTGGTACTAAGAAATTGTTTGGAGGCTTTTAGCCCCTTGCATGCCATCCTTTGTAAGTCTTTTGTCTTTATGCTTGCCTTTGAGAATTGGTTTGGATAGAACATTTGTTGTCTTCTGTGTAGTACTGACACTGAGCCACTGGCCTCCTGATTCCAGGGCACAAGATATCTTTCCAGCACACAGATACCCTCAAAGGTGTAGGGGATGTGTTCCCATCCCATTGTGTACTCTTTGTAATAGTATTGTGTGCTAATTTCACAAAACTTTTTATTTCACAATGTAAATTTTATTTTCCTTGTTTTGTTGTTCTGTCTCGTGGGACAGATATCTAGATGTTCATCTGTGGTATTTAAAAGCTATTTTTACACTTTTTTTCTTCTCCTTTTCAGACCATTTCTTTAAAAATACCTTTCCTTTAAAATTAGACCCTATGGATTAGAGGGAGGGAGTTATATATGTATTTATCTCCTACTTTCTCTCTCCTTTTGAACTTTTATTTTTTCAGTTCTTTGAATAAACTGTAGGCTTCAAATGAATACATTCTTACTTGATAATGCCTAGTATAAAAACTTTACAAGGTATCAATTTAAGTAAACTTGGAAAAGAAATAAATTCCCCCTTCATGAAAATTACTGTCTTCAATTGTGGAAGATTTCTAGAATATTCCAGGATTGCTTTTAGTGGATAAACCTCTTATAATAGAAAAGTAAATAATGAATTGTTTTTACATAACTAGTATTATGAGTCTGAGACAATTACCATACCCGTATGATTAAGCACCCCAATTCCCTACCACTTGCTGATTCTAAGTTTCAGCAATATTAAGTGTTGCTCAAGCTGGCATTTTCACACTATTCTTAAAGGGAAATGCATTATGCACAGTAAGACAGTTAATTTGCTTTTAAATGGAGGCCTTATTAAATAAGATTTGGTATATTTTTCACTAATAAAACATGTTTGAAAAATAGACACAGAATAAGATGATCCCAGTTGCAATAGGAGGAAAGTTGTGAAAATCCCCTGTAACTTTGGGTATTCAGAAATTGTCAAAGCTGTTTCATTTCAGAGTATTTGTAATAGGCCAGATGCGGTGGCTCACACCTCTAATCCCAGAACTTTGGGAGGCCGAGGCAGGCAGATTACTTGAGGTCAGGAGTTTGAGACCAGCCTGGCCAACATGGCGAAACCCTGTCTCTACTAAAAAACAAAAAATTGGCTGGACATAGTGATGAGCACCTGTAGTCCCAGTTACTCAGGAGACTGAGGCAGGAGAATTGCTTGAACCTGGGAGGCGGAGGTTGCAGTGAGCAGAGATCATGCCACTACACTCTAGCCTGAGCAACAGAGTGAGACTCCATCTCAAAAAAGAAAAAAAAAAAAAAGTATTTGTAATATACTGGGAAGTAGCCTAGTCAGCATGACAGATAAACCAAGGTCCCAGCCGGGCACAGTGGCTCACGCCTGTAATCTGTAATCCCAGCACTTTGGGAGGCTGAGGCAGGCGAATCACGAGGTTGGGAGTTCAAGACCAGTCTGGCCAACATAGTGAAATCCTGTCTCTATTAAAAATACAAAAAATTAGCCGGATGTGGTTGCGGGTTCCTATAATCCCAGCTGTTCGGGAGGCTGAGGTAGAAGAATCGCTTGAACCCAGGAGGCAGAGGTTGCGGTGGCCGAGATGGTGCCATTGCACTGCAGCCCAGGCGACAGTGTGAGACTCCATCTCAAAAAAACAAACAGCAGCAGCAGCCAAGGTCCTGCTAATACAGAATTATAATCCTATAACAGCACTGGTCGCTCAGTTAATCCAACACAATGGAACCTTAAAAATATGGAAGCTTGCAGAAACTTTTGAATCAAATATCTTCTCAAAATGTGTTTCTTAAATTCAAAAATACTAGTAAGAATTATGTGTGGGCAGGGAGAACCAAAAGAAGGGAGGGGTTGGTTCATGGCCAAATATTAGTAAATTTAGGCAACTCTGGGTTAAGAAGCTTTAAAATGCTAATGTTGTGTTACATTGTGGATTTTCAAGGCAGAGTTCAATATACTGTTTCTCCCAAATGTATTAACTAGGAAACCACAGTATGTGCAGCACTGTATACATTTCATGAAACTGGTGTTCCATGGAACACACTCTGAAAAATATTCGACTGTGTCCATCCGGTAGTTCCACCCTGAAGTTCCTGGCTGTAGTATAAATCTGCAGGTTATTTCATGCCTTGAAAGATAATCTAGTTGAAATATATTATTTACCTACAATAATACTTTGCAGGCTAACTTTAATGACAAGTTTTGTTTCGTTTCTTTTGTCCATAATTTTGTCATGGAAGTAGCATTGGTTGTTTTCTACTCTTAGATGCTCTGAAAACTTGATGACACTTTAGGAATTTCAGAGGCACTGGTGGATTAATTACTGTTTTCAGAACCACATCTAAAAGGTCATTATAACTTAACTAAAATTTTTAGCAGTGGAGAAGTTGAAAATATTGTAGGAGTCATAGATTCTCCTAGTACTCAATCACATATTTGTTCAGTTTTTAATTTATTCCACAGATATCTACTGGAAGCTTATTATTGGCCTGGTTTTGTGTTGGTTGGTATTTTTTTGCATTATGAATTTTATTTTTATTTAGTTCATATTACTAGGGTGGTAACTTACTAAGTAATTGCTTAAATGTATAATAGAATCCAGGCAAGCTTAGAAAATTTAATGCTGCTTATATCACTGAAGTTTCCTTGGGCAGAAAAAGTTTTAAAACCCCTGATTTTTTTTTAAATCCTCTTGATTTTTTTTAAGTACACTGAGACATCATGAAATTAAAATGCTGATAGTTTATACCTAGATTATATGGAACCTGGAAATGAATCCCAGATATTCTTACTCTGCTAATCTTTCCCTCTCACCTGGCTGTTGTTACCATGTGTCGTAAGTGAAATAAATAGAAGAAGAACCCCAAATTGGGAAAAAGGGAAAAAAATACGGAAGGCAATCTCTTGAAGACTTAGAATTTCAGGTTTCTTATGTATTATTCCTACTTGTTGGCAATTTAAATTTAGCCAGGTGCAGTGGCTCACACCTGTAATCCCAGCACTTTGGGAAGCTGATACAGGAGGACTGCCTGAGCCCAGGGGTTCAAGACCAGCCTGGGCAACATGGCAAGTCCCTGTTTCTAAAAAACAATTTTTAATAATAATAAAAATAATAACTACAGTTTTGGATTTCTGTTCAGAATCCAAAACAGTTTGAGAGTTGAAGAGTTTCAAATGCTGGTAATCTGGGAGTTTTTTTGTTTGTTTTTGTTTTTGAGATAGAAAGTCGCTCTGTCACCCAGGCTGGAGTGCAGTGAAGCGATCTCGGCTTACTGCAGCCTCCGCCTCCTAGGTTCAAGCAGTTCTCCTGCCTCAGCCTCCCGAGTAGCTGAGACTACAGGCACGCACCACTATGCCTGGCTAATTTTTGTATTTTTAGTAGAGAAGGAATTTCACCATGTTGGTCAGGTTGGTCTTGAACTCCTGACATCAAGTGATCCGCCTGCCTCAGTCTCCCAAAGTGTTGGGATTACAGGCATGAGCCACTGTGCCTGGCCCAAATGCTGGTTAACTGGTAGTAGAACATCTTCAAGTCTCTGTCAGATTATCAGGTTAAAGTTTGGCTCACAGTAGTCTCAGAGATCCTTGAAACCAACCTCAAGGAAAAAGGAGGGTGTTTTGTCTAAATCGTTACAATAGTGATATAGGGTAACCTTTATTTCCCTGGAATATACATGGAAATAGTTCTGTAACTGATCTCCTGAAAAGTGAAAATCATTTATCACTGTAACTGAGGCCTTGCTCTCATCTAAGTCTTCAGTAACTCAACCTTTATTAACATGCGGTAGATCAAAATAATGATAATATTCCTTCTGTTTTTTCTTCATGTTGCCCTATCTAACATAGTCTTAGAATTTTAATGATCTGCAGCAGTTTATGGCCCAGTAGTTGTGGAAGGAAGAAGTATGCATCTGCCTCATTCATTATTATCTCTATTAGCCTGGAAAGGACTTTGCCATCTGTTTTATCTCCCTCATTTCACAGATGAGGAAATGAAGTCCAAAGGTCTCATCCCAAATTAGTGACAGGGCCAAGACTTGATAAGCCAGCTCTGATGCTCTTTCCTGGTTACTAATCTTTTTCTAGCAATTCTCATGAAAATATTAGAGATGAGCTAGATCTTTAGTATAGAAACATTTAAAAGCAGTATTAGCAGGGATAAAATATGACATTTAATTTCCTATTCTATATTCTTCCTATGATGTCATCTCAGAAAGATGGTTTGTGCAAACTTAAGATTGTTAAGAACTGGAATTAAACCTGCTTCGTATATGTTTAAGCATTAGAAAAGTTATTTTGAGTCTTTTCAATTACTTGAGTCGCGGATTAAACTTGCTTGCTTTATGAGAAATTCACTGCCTACTTCTGGTTCTAATTTGAGGGTTTCAAGTTTAATTTTTCCTTCTTTCAAACCTTTAGAAGGAGGAGGTACCATGTGCTGACTTTCATATGCTGTTTTTGCTTTAGCTATGTCATTGTGAATTTATAAATATTCTACCTGTCATGTGTTAAATTTTTTGGTTCTAACTTTTCCTCTGCCTTGTTTTCTAGATTCACGGCCCTTCCACAGTACCTTCCACAATACCAGTGCTAATCAGACTGAGAGGTACTATAAACTTGTTACTCCTTTTTCCAGAAATGAAATGAAGAAAATTTAAAATCTCTTAGGCCATTTAATTACATAAACTAAGTTAATTGAGCTCATCGGATTCCTCTTTCAGTGATAAATTTGGAATAATGATTAAGGTGGTTTTATCATGAAGGCTGTATCTCTTAAAGTTAATGTCTTCAATCGTTTTCTTTGATTAATTACACTATCCTCGTGATAAAAAATGGTTTGTATTTATTGATGTGAGGGTACACTATTATTTGATTTTATGAACTCATGCACACTTTGCTTATGGGGATTTTTCATTCCTAAATCTAACAGTTTAACAACATTTTGTTTCATATTAGTGTCTCTGTGTGTATGCAATTTATAATACTCTTAGCTATTTTAAGCTTTAAAGCTGTTTTCTTCTGTATACATGTAAATGGTACACAGCTCTGTCAGAGTAAATGAATTGCTTCTTTTTTTTTCTTTTTCCTTTTTTTGAGACAGAGTTTCGCTCTTGTTGCCCAGGCTGGAATGCAATGGCACGATCTCGGCTCACTGCAACCTCCACCTCCTGGGTTTAAGCGATTCTCCTGCCTCAGCCTCCTGAGTGGCTGAGATGACAGGCATGCGCCACCATGCCTGGCTGATTTTGTATTTTTAGTAGAGACAGGGTTTCTCCATGTTGGTCAGGCAGGTCTCAAACTCCCGACCTCAGGTGATCCATCTGCCTCGGCCTCCCAAAGTACTGAGATTTACAGGTATGAGCCACCACGCCCGGCCACGAATTGATTCTTTACTTGACAGCAAGCAGAAGATTTCTGTTCTGACTCATTATTTTAATTTCAGTTTTCATGCTTATGAGACGGAATATTCTACTTGAAGCATAATTCGGGTTCCTATAGCTGCCCTGCAGTTTTTTCTGAGTTGCCTTTTCACAGAGGCATCAGTTATGATTCTGATTCAGAACGCTTGCAATGAATGCTTTTCTTTGCACTGCTTTTACAGCTTATTTGTTCTTTCTCCTTTCTAGAGCAGTGGCTTTCATACCATTTCCCCATTATCTTAAAAACAGACTGCTTTGTTTTTTAAACAACACATATGTAAATAAACTTTGACTGTTGACAGGACCCCTTATGGTGCTGCTTCTGCCTGCCACCTGCCCTCTCACAGAGGCCCTAGAGGCAGTCACTGCTGTTCTGTGGGAACCGTCTATAACTATTTTAGAACACCTAAGCAAAGTGTAGTATAAATGGATGCCTTTTCTATGTAACGGATTGTTTATTCGAATGCCCAGCTTTTTTTTTTTTGGAGACAGAGTCTCACTGTGCCTTCCAGGGTGGAGGGCAGTGGCACAGTCTCAGTTCACTGCAACCTCCATCTCCTGTGTTCGTGCATGCCACCACACCCAGCTAATTTTTGTATTTTTTAGTAGGGACAGGGTTTCACCATGTTGGTGAGGCTGGTCTCGAACTCCTAACCTCATAATTCGCCTGCCTTGGCCTCCCAAAGTGCTGGGATTACAGGCATAAGCACCACACCCGGCCCAAATGCCCAGCATTTAAGAAAATCAACCATTGCAAATTTCCTAAGTTAGAACATGTCCATCTTGGATGGACTTAGATTTTATGTAGCCTTCTCAAACAGGTAGATCAGTATATCTGAATCTACATAAAACTCTTAAAATTGATCTTTCAACACTCTGCCTCAATTCTACCTGCTACTCAGTACGTTCCCTCCTAAAATTGAAGCTAGCTGCATGGACCAGTCCACAGTCCTGATTGTCCAGCGTCCCAAAGGCTAGAAAAGAGTTGTGATCTGTACCGTTAAGGAACTTGGATATGTGGTCAGTCATAAGACTCCTTGGTTGGTAACTCCTATTAGCAAGTACCCTGTCATTCTGCTACATATATGGGTTTCCTTTCAAGCGCCCATTTGTTGCAAAGGAGGTTGTAGATTGAGTGCTATTGTAGATGAATAGATTTCCATACAAAATAATTATCTGATAATTGACAGGCTCTTTTTAACATGAAATCACTGAAAACCCATAATTAAAACATTAAAAATGGGCCAGGCGGTAGCTCACGCCTATAATCCCAGCACTTTGGGAGGTTGAGGTGGAAGGATTGTGTGAAGCCAGGAGTTCAAAATCAGCCTGGGCAATATAGCAAGACCCCATCTCTACAAAAAAATTAGAAAAATAGCCAGGCGTGGTGGCATGTGCCTTCAGTCTTAGCTTACTCTAGAGGCTGAGGCAGGAAGATCATATGAGCTCAGGAGTTCGAGGCTGCAGTGAGCTATCATCACACCACTCAGAGCAAGACTCTGTCTCCAAAACAAACAGGTGAGCAAAAAAACATTAGTGATGGATCTAAGGAAACTTAGCCAAGTTTTGATAACAGAACCTGGGTGTTGTGGCATACTGTGTTCTATAAAAAGCCATTCAGCAACCTTCATCTACCTTTTATTCTGCTTCACATTTATTTATCTTCTGTAGTCCTTTAAAAAAGTCAATCTTCTTGTTTTATTTAGTATAACAGAAGAGAACTATAATTTCCCGCCACAAAGCCTCTTCAAGAAAGATTCTGAATGGAAGAGTGCAACAAAAGTCAGTCGTACATTCAGCTACATCAAGAATAAAATGTCCAGCAGCAAGAAGAGCAAAGTAAGTATCACTGTGGGCATTGCTTGTGATCACCGTAGTCGGTCCTCAGTAGGATTCTGTCACAGCCTTTATCCACGCCAAAACTGGTTAAATCATGGGGACATAAATGAAAATAAATTTAGGATTACTCTCTGAAATCGCCTAATATGTAAAGGAAAATAATAAGAAAAATAACAAGAAGTGGAACTACCAGTTACTGAATTTTCACTATATGCTAAGTGCTTTCCATATATTATTTAACCCTTTCAACAGCCCTATCAGATAGGTATTATCTCTCTTTTCTAAAAGTGATGTACCTTACCAAGGATGCTCCTCTAATGTGAAGAAGTAGTTCAAACCAGATCTCTTTTTCAAATCCCATCCTCTTAAACCACAGTGCTTAAATCTGTAATATCAGTTTAAATGCAAAAGAAGGATTTTATGCCAAGATCAAAGGATTGAAAATATTTACGTTTGGGTTTAGAGGGAAGGATTATCCTACGGAAGATTACAAGAACTTTTAAGATTAATATCATTTCTTAGATCTATTTCTAATTAGGAGCATTTAGAACATATTCTCTTGGTGCTTAAGAGATTAAATAAATATTTAAACCAAGTGTGAGAGAGAGAGAGAGAGAGAGTGTGTGTGTGTGTGTGTGTGTGTGTGCGCGTGTGTGTATGTGTAGAGGGCTCCACTCTATCATCCAGGCTGGAGCACAGTGGTGTTCATGGCTCACTGCAGTCTTGAACTGCCAGGCTCAAGCAATCTCCTGCCTTGCACCTTAGCCTCCCAAGTAGCCAGGACTACAGTCATGCGCCATCATGCTGAGCTATGTTTAAATTTTTTTGTAGAGATGAAATCTTGCTATTTTGTCCAGGCCGGTCTAACTCCTTACCTCAGGCATTCCTCCTGCTGCAGCCTCCCAAAGCACTGGGTGTGATCCACCATGCCCAGCCTAAAGTAACATTTTTTATCTAGTTATTTTTTACATGCTCATTAGGGGAATCTTCAAAATCTAAAAGTAAAAGAATGAAAATCTCCTGTAATAACCCCACTTAGCGATAACTATGCTTAATGTTTTGGTTTATGTATTTCTAATGTTTTTTAAAAATGTATTTTCAAAAGAAAGGGAGAAAAGAAGTTCACTTTCTTATACTGATTCCCAGTGCTAAACCAAAACTCATTCTATTTCAAGTCTGTGGGGAAAATCTTTTCGCCTCTCATACCCTATTTGTCTACCCACGACACCCTCTAACAAAATAAAGACATAAATAAATAAAAATTTGAAATCAGTTAAGGAACTCTTGCAAGCAATCACTGTGTATGTATGCGCGTGCGTGTGTGTGTGTGTGTGTGTAGTATATACATGCATATACGATATATACACACATGTACATACATGCATACTTAGAAGTAAGGGAATAAATAAACATTGAATTCAATAATACTGTCATAAAAGGGCATCGCCTCCTCCCCCACAAAACAAGGTGCACTAAGCTGCTCAAACCCTCAATTCAGTGGGCTGATGGACATATAGCCAAAGTATTTTACCATGTTTTGTAAGATCTCTTGGTTTAGCAAATACATTCAGAGAAATTTTTCCACAAAACCTGCCACAAGAATTGTTTTCTCTTCATTTCTCCTGTCCAAGTACAGAATGGAGAGAAAGTAGGCAATCAGGGAGGGATACAAAGAGTCTAGCAAATTATGTCTAGCATAATCACACATTTAAGTATTAACTTCGGACTCAGCCTTGTTTTATAATTCAAAAAAAAAAATGAAGGTCAAAGAGGGTAGAATGCTTTACCAGTATTCTACATATTTACACATTGGCAGCCAGGCTTAAAATAGAGCCTTACCTATTTTACTTACCACTGCTGGCTTGGATAATAGTTGGTATCAACAAAAGAAAATCCCCTTGGATAGATCAATATAAATTAGCCAAATATTATTAAATGACTTGTATAGTCTTAGCATTCCTCTAAGTGTTAACAGGCACCTAAGAGAACTAAAGCTCATAGTCATGACCTTGAAAAACTTTATGGTATAGTTTGGATACATTCAAAAATTTTTTGTTGTTTTTTATTTTGCTTTTGAACTGCCGAATCTGGTCTTCAAACAAGCTTTTCATGGAAGACCAATAAATAAGTGGAGATTCCCCCTTTCTAGCCATCTCCCCAATGTCATGGAGTTTTAGAACAGAGCAGTGAATATACCACTGATCTCATGGATGAGGTAAAACACACACACAATGGGGAAAAAAACAATGTAAGATGGAATTTAGAAACTGGACCCTGACGTTTAAAAAAGTCTCATCTTGGCCTCCTTGTTTTACAGACTGAGGCACAGAGACATATGCTTCAAGTCACACAACCTCCTGTGATCTGACTTCATCATTGTGTGTTTAAACAAAATGTTACTATACAGTGTAATTTTTTTCTTTTAACTTTTTAAATCTGAAAGGACTGGAGTTTGCTAGGAGGGGATGAGCAGAAAGGACAGGAGAAAACATACTTTGTGTTAGACTGAAATCTGTTATCACTGGTAGAAACTGTTTAGTGTCAGTTGATCTCTTGCCTTTGATCATCTCCTTTGTCAAAATGACAGCACTCTTTTGCAATTGAGATTGGTTCCTCTTTCAGACTTGGCTTCAAGATTTGATCTCTTGGGGCCATGCTGTGTTTAGCAGTGGAAACTCAAAAAATTACAAATTCGTAACCCTAGATTATAGTCCATTTCCCATTACCAAGTGTTTAGAGTGTCCTAGTGGCAACTGTAAGTCACCTTTTATAGTGAGTTGTTATTAGCTCACTTTTAAATAAAATTGGAACAGCTTGGCTTTTATCAATGTAGCAAAAGATGATTTTTGAAAAGTGTGGGGCGTGGCACAGTGATACACACGTGTAATCTCAGTACTTTGAGGGTGAGATGAGAAGATCACTTGAGACCAAGAGTTCAAGGTCAGTCTGGGCAGTATAGTGAGATCTCATCTCTACAAAAAACTGTAAAATTAGCTGGGCGTAGTGGTGCACACCTGTGGTGCTACTCAGGAGGCTGAGGCAAGAGGATCAGAGCCCAGGAGTTCAAGGCTGCAGTAAGCTGTGTGCACTCCAGCCTGGACAATGGAGTGAGATCCTGTGTCTTAAAAAAAAAAATAAGAAAGGAAAGAAATAGAGGAAAAGCAGTATGTTTTGTGTTAAATACCCTCACTATGCTATGTATCTGCATAGCATTCTACCATGCAGAAGTAATTTATTTTCTAAATGGTAACATAAAAATTAATGAATATTAAATTTTCTTAGCATAGTGATGCTAACTCTAATCTTGTTCTTAACTATTCAATAATGTTACTTCTCCATAATGTTAACAAATTGAAAGTGCTACTATGGATATTGACACTCATTTTTCTGTGAAAATCACAAATTTTCAGTTTTCCAAAATTATTTTTTAAATAGATGCTATGAGAGACCATCTGATCCAATTGTTTTATTAACCCACCATTCAATAAAACTAGACCTACATCTTTTAAAGGAAAAATTAAAAGCATCTACTGAATATGATATTAAAATGCCACCTGTAACTCAGAAAAGTGTCTAAGGATTATTTGAAAATGTCTGCTTTCCTTTTGCATGATATATATGTATCTTTATGAAAATAGGTTATAGTGATTAACCTAGATATATTCTATTCAGTTGTATAATTGTGATGATACACAGTTCTTAAACATGTCCAAAGAAGCCAAAAGCCAGTAGGCAGTAAACTGTTCACATTCCTAGGAGGGTAACAGTTTGTCTGGAGTACTGGGTTTTGTATATAAACTTAAAAAATTGAGTCCTTGATCCTATGTCCTTTTGAGAATTATCACCGACTGGCATAAGTGATTAAATATATTGTATGTTTTTGTTGAAAACAGGGGTGCTAAACAGGAAGTAGAACAGGAAGACCGGCAGTTTCTGCTTTTGTCTTAGTATCTTTGAGAGATAGTGCTGTTTCCTGCTAAGTAATTTTGCATGTTGCAGAGTATTTAAACACTCATATGCATGATGTTCGAGTTCACAAAGGGAGTAGAATGACCCTCTTTAAACCATCCTATCACACTGGTTTTCTTTTTTCTAAACCACAGTTACTTTTGCACCAACCTAATACTAAGCTTTCTTCTTTGTAGACAAACAAGAGGTGGTTAGAAATGTTTTAGACAAATCTATTTGATTTGAAGTAGGTATTTTTGAGTGCACGGGTTAAATTCCTGCACAGCTGCAAGTATACTACATGACTTTGTAACAGGAAATTCAGTTAAAGCTCCTAGGTCCTGTGGTCTGTATAAAAGAGAGCTGTACCCATTAGCCTTTCAGAAGTGCCTCCTAGAGTAGTGTTTACAAAGACTTAATGTTAAACGTAATTCTCATTCCTTCTTTGATTAAAGATCTGTGACATGATGGTTGTTTGATCATATCATGTTTTCACAGTTGTCCAGAGTGTTCTTTTTATTGTAATTACATGTATAAAGGGATATTTTTGGAAAAGTTAAGAATCACCTTTGATAGTGTCCTAGTGCAGTTGTTACCTGCATCTATCCCTGTTAAATACTGTTAGCCTGTTTCCCCAGCACACAGCTAAAGCATTTTGCCAGTTGTTAAACATGGAAAAGTCGAACTTCAGAAAATAACTAGTCACCACTTTACCGCAGGCAACTTCACTAAAAAGTTTTCTTAGGAAACTCACTGCATTTTATAAAATGAGGAGTCTATTTTAAAATAGATAACATGCGTCCCTTAACTTCCCGTGTAAAAACTTGGCCCAAACCTTGCCAGAGTTCTTATGTTGCAGCTTAAGCACTGTCCACACACACTGTTTTTGGGGGAATGGGGTTTTGTTTCATTTCCTGTATCCTTTGTAACAAGGGTTGTTGGCTTTACCAGCAGCATTCAAACAGTTAAGACTGTCTTAAGGAAACAAGCAGTCTCAGCCCTCCCTCCTTCCCTTTCTTAACCAGTCTCTGGCTTCCTCTTACGGTTTCACTAATGGCAGCTCAAAGCTGCTGAGTTCTACCTTGACGGCATGCACCCCCGCTTCTGTGAGAGCACGTTTCCTGGCATGGGGGTCGAATCATGTCGATAAAATGGGGTCGGTTTCATGAAGTACCCCACATAACAGTGAGATTCATAGGACCAAAGCATGGGGAGGTAAGAGCCTGACTTCTTTAAAGCACTAAATTCTAGTAAACACAGAAAGAGCCAGTGGAGTTGGTTGTTTTGTTTTGTTTCTATCCTGGGAAGAACTAGTTTGGATTGTTGCAAAGGGAAGCTATTTCTTATTTATTCAGGTTTGGGGAACATTGCAAGGCTTGAGAGGATAAACTGGTTGCCATAAAAAGATTTTTTAAATGATTGAAGTATACTTTAACTTTCCTGAGCAAAAAAATCGTGCTTTTCCATTTAACATTTTATGCATGGAAAAACCTTTAGCAAAATTTAGTTAAAAGAAAGAAATTATTTGAAAACCCCCAAATTTAGTTGTTATTATTAAAGTTTTATGTACTTGTGCGGTTACCAATTTTCACTCAGAACAGCTTCCTGTTTTGTAAAGTGGAGGAGTTTTTCTCCCTTCCTCTCTCATTATTTTTTATAATTCAAAAGTGTAGTAATTTGGCTCTTAGATGTTCATTATATGTATTTGATTAGCAAAAGACTTCACATGAATCATAGATGTAGCAATTATTTACCATTTCATTACAGTGGATGGGTTCTGAACAGAAAGTCAGAAGACCTGTGTTCCCATTTTGACTGTGCTGATCATCTGTTGTGTGACCTTTTGCAAGTCAACCAACCTCTCCAGTCCCTGGCAGCATAGTGCAGTGTATGAGAGCTGAGCTTTACAGTCAGCCTGATCTGAATCTTAATTTCAGCTTGAGCAGTTACTGGCGTGTGGCCTCAAATGCGTTATTAAACATCTCTAAGCTTCAGTCTCTTCAGATGTAAAATGGAGATAACACCTAGGACTTAATTCATTGGGTTGCTGTGAGAAAATACATGTGAATTGCCTATTACGGTGCTTAGCACTTAGTAACTGTTCAGATTTTTAGCGGTTATTTATTATCTTTATCCTCTACATAGTAAAATGGGAAGCATAACGCTCACCCTGCCCACTTCAGAGTCATTGAGTCACACGACATGATGTACGTAGAAGACATTGATTCAAAATGTAAGGCATTTAGTAATTGTTGTGATCACTGACTTGGGACACCCATTTTCCTGGAATTTTTTTAAGGACATAACAATAGTATTGGCAATAGATAAAACCTCCTACCTTGTGAATGGTAGTTTCTTGTAGTCCAATTGGTTTGAAAGGAAATTATCTCATCGATACTAATTAGCCAGCCAAGTACTCTGCCAAACGGTGCTTAAAGGACCTTTTACGGAGAGCATGGTTATGTCCCCATGGTCCTGGCCTCCTAAGGTTGGTGTTCATCTGAAATGTCCCTGACTGCTTTAGATATTTAATTAAGGACCCAGCATTCATCAGTCGTTCTGCAGGTTTTCAAGGTTTGAATTCCTTTCCATTCCTCTTCATGACTGTGTAAGCTTTGATAACAACCTCTCTTCGATTGAGGCTTGATGTCATATGAGTCCTCTGCTTTCAGTCTGTCTCTAGAACATTTCTGACATTCCTACATTATTCTTGAGGTGACATGGCCAAGGTATTCTGGCACTTAGAGCTCCTGACTCCCAGCCCGTGCCCCCACTGGTCACCCAGTCTGATCTCTCCTTTGCTGGTGTCCCCTGAGCTTTGTACCTGGCCTGGTTATGGCCTGCTCAGTAAGTAGAAGCACCTGGGCAGTGACTGGGCAGACAGGAAGCACAAGGTGAGTATCAGTTTCTGTTGCCACTCTGACAAGTGAGGGAAGACCACAGGAAAGAAAGGAACTTCACAAAAGAGGTCAGAGAGCACGGCTTAGGAAGGTTATCTTTCCAACCTAGGGACACTGCCTGCTTTTCCTGCCTTCCTGCACCCCTAGGTACTTAGGGTAGAGGAGTGAGCTACTAAGCCTTGGGACTTCCTTTCCCTAGTACTCTGTTTTCTTAAAGGAAGTGACCCTGTTGGTAACTAGCTTGAGGAACGACAAAGGTGGCTTTTGAGAAAAATTATTAACAAGGCTCCTTCCTGTCATCTGTGCATTCTCCTATCCTCCGTGCCCTGCACCATTATCCTTTAGCCACCCCCCAGTTTCTTCTATCTTCCCTTCTCACATCAAAACTTCCGTTCCATTACCGCAAGCAATACCTTTCTATGTTGGCTTAGGAGAATAATGAGCTAATGAAACTCATTTCCAGTAAATTATGCATAATTAATAATATTGCTAAGTGTTACTATGTATTCAGTTTGTGCCAGGCACTGTGCAAAATGCTTTAGAAATGTATTATCTCACCTAATTCTCATATGTTTTAAAAAACGTATGAGATGGGTACTTTTGTGATTATTCCCGTTTGACAAATGAGAAAACTGAGGCTCAGAGAAATAATTTACCCAGGGTCACACCATTACCAAGTAGTAGTAGTGGTAGTAGTGGTGGTGTTGGTGTTGGTAGTCATGGTAGTAGTAGTAGTAGTACCTGAATCTGAACCAAGGTCTGGTACCATTATCCGTATTCTTAACCACTGTGTGGTTTTCCAGTCTCCCCCTCTTATCAGTCTCCTCTTGCCAGTTTGAAAATTAGGCCAAAGTTAATATTTATAAACCTTAAAATTCTAATTAGCAGAAACTGAAAATGTATATGTGGGGCATATTTATGTTTCTAACTAGAGTAAAGGAGGAAATTTCATAGGTACTCCCTCACTTAGGGATATGCGATTGATGTGAGAAAGTTAGAGAGGAGCCTCGGCAATTTTTCATGCCGCCCAGGCATCTTTCTCTCCCTCAGGCCAATCCCAGAATTGCTACCACCCTTTCTTCTGCCTTCTGCCTAAAGCTGACCTCTCTTCCTGTGTGGACTGTGCTGTAGCTTGCTGAGGAAGGACTGTGCTGAGGCCTCAGAAGCCCTCCTTGCAGTGCTGGTCCTTGGGCATTGTGTCTATCGGTAGAAGTAACCAATGGATAAGCCACTTCCAGAACTCTTCGGCCTGCCCAGTTTTCATGTGAATTTTCTAATGTAGCTTGCATGCCAACATCTTAATTAAACACACACACACACACACACACACACACACACACACTTTGCCCAGAACTTTTTTTTTCACTCTTGTCCAAAATAGTCACCAGCCACTGTTGACCACATGCCATCTGGGTGCCCAGGTAAGGAGAAGGCCCTCCAGTGTTTAATTAACTGTGGATTCTTTTCTTTTCTTCAGCAGGAAAAGGAAAAAGAAAAAGATAAGATTAAGGAGAAGGAGAAAGATTCTAAAGACAAGGAGAAAGATAAGAAGACTGTCAACGGGCACACTTTCAGTTCCATTCCTGTTGTGGGTCCTATCAGCTGTAGCCAGTGTATGAAGCCCTTCACCAACAAAGATGCCTATACTTGCGCAAGTAAGAGACGTGCTTTTTCCTCTCATAAGATGGAACTCTCTTGGCTCAGGAAAGCTCATTTCTAGTTTCCTGTCCACCCCACTCCTTATCTGTTCCTCATTTATGTGGAGAAGTAACCCTTTTTATATCTTTCTTTAGACATGATGAAGAAATTCTAGATATATAATATACAGCCTATTTTTTTCTTCAGACAACCCCAATTTCAAATACAAACAGTCAAGAGTCAAGTTAAGATGGTTCAACTTACAGTTTTTTAACTTTACAGTGGTTCAAAAGCAATACACATTCAGTATAAACTGTCTACCCGTACAGTCATTTTGTTTTTCACATTTAGTGCAGTAGTCAGTAAATTACATGAGCTAGTCAACACTTTATCATAAAACTGGCTTTGTGC
>NW_012105520.1:605997-607700 GCF_000951045.1 Mandrillus leucophaeus | reverse complement strand
ATATCCCAAGTAATTTCTTACTAAAAATAGTTAACTTACTCTTTAAGTTACCCAGGCTAGTCTTGACCTCTTGACATCAAGTGATCTTCCTGGCTTAGCCAGCCTCCTGAGTAGCTGGTATTTAGGCGTGCACCACTGTGTCTGGTAGAAATTTGAAATGTTTAAAAGTGTATTTGGGCCAGGCGTGGTGGCTCACGACTGTAATCGTAGCACTTTGGGAGGCTGAGGCGAGCGGATCACCTGAGGTCAGGAATTCGAAACCAGCCTGGCCAACGTGGCAAAACCCCGTCTCTATTAAAAATACAAAATTAGCTGGGCGTGGTGACACATGCCTGTAACCTCAACTACTCGGGAGGCTGAGGCAGGAGAATCTCTTGAACCTGGGAGGGGGAGGTTGCAATGAGCTGAGATCGTGCCATTGCACTCCAGCCTGGGCAACAGAGTGGGACTCCATCTCAAAAAGCAAAAAAAAACAAAAACACGTGTATTTGGACAGATTGGAACATACTTCTATGATGATTTCCACTCACTTTCTTGCATGGAAGAGGAGTGGAGTTCCAGCTAGCACACAGCCCACAGCCTGTCTAATCTGTGCTACAGCTCCTGTGACTTTTTGAAATGATTGACTTTATGACACACATTCATGTAAAATGATTTCTATGGATGTTATAGCCCCAAAGTAGTCAGCAACACTATTTGTTTTACTGTCCTGTTTTTTCAAAAGTAACAAAAAGCCATGAGAGCTCTCACCCAAATCCTTATGCATCTCTGTGGGCAGAGATCACACACATTAATATAATCCTTCGTTTGTGACTTACCAGACCATTGAGAGCCACTACTACATAGTAGTAATTTCATGTAACCTCTAGGAAACAAGAGACTATCACTGTTCAGTATTCCTCCAGTGATTATTTTGGAACCCAGGTTCTAATAGGACTCTTTTCAGGGACACCAGTTGAAGGTCTGTAGTTTAGTTTTTTCGCCACTGGACACAGCCTCTTAGTACTGGAATAACCTGGTTGCCTAGAGCAGTAGTCACCAAGCACTTTCTAGCATGTTCACCTATTATTAAAACATTTTTAGCATACTTACATAGGATACATACATAACATAAAAAATACATACAAGTCCTACTATGCCATACTTTCAAAGAGCTCATTCTAAAAATAAGAGATGTCTCAGAGTTGCAATTTTCTTGTTTTCTGGTTAGTTATTAGTATGATTATTATTGTCTTTGATTCATGACTTCTTTGAAGGAATTTGTGTAACTCTCTTCATTTTCATTTGATTTTAGTTGAAACCAGGTAATATAATCCATAAGCCCACTTTATTGGGCACCTGTATGTTTCCATTAATCACAGTATGCTGAAAGTAAACAAATGTGGATTATGCAAGCCCAGCCCACCTGCTGAGTGAAGAACACCCCACGCCCTTGAGAAACCTCTAGTGTCACATATAAAGTGAAGCTGCCTATCGTAAAGACTGAGTGAGGCACCTGCGTATCAATTAGACGTTAACTCAATATTTCTTCTACCTTAAGAAGTCAACTTAAATAAGAGCTGTAAAATCTTCCTCCTGTGTTCCAAGGGATTTTTTTTTTCATCACTCCTTGCAATGTGCCAGTTCTTTTGGGGAGCACTGATCTCAGAAAAACGGGAAGAGGCTGTGTTTCTTGATTGGCAGTGTGAAACTAATATTCAGGG
>NW_012105520.1:601810-602347 GCF_000951045.1 Mandrillus leucophaeus | reverse complement strand
TTACCATGGGTTTATGTGGATGTAGCCTCATTGAAAGGATGAGGAGCATCTGCACTCTGTTCTATGATCTCTAAACCACTCCACATTTTAAAAGTCAGTGTCAGCATCAAAATTACCCATAGCCCCAAACCCTAAAGCTACTCGGTGGTCTTTTGTTAGATCATATGTGCTCATTTTTATTCTATTACTTTGGTGTATGCTTCAACCATTACCAACATTAAGCCATAGTGACTGCCAAGGGAGAGCACCTCCATGCACAGAGACATTCTATGCTGATCTGCTGAAAGCCAAGTCTGCTAACTGAGCATTGTTCCTGGTTTTGATAAGATACTCTCAGGCAAGAGTTGCTTAACTTTTTCTGTACAAAACGAGATAAAAATATCTTAGGTGTCGTGAGCCACATGGTCTCTGTCACAATTCTTGAACTCTGCAATTGCAGTGCAAAAGCAGCCGTAAACAATACATAAATCAATGAGTGTGATTCCAATAAAACTTAACTTACGGGTAGAGGAGTGAGCTACTAAGCCTTGGGACTTC
>NW_012105520.1:597443-599610 GCF_000951045.1 Mandrillus leucophaeus | reverse complement strand
CTTGCAATGTGCCAGTTCTTTTGGGGAGCACTGATCTCAGAAAAACGGGAAGAGGCTGTGTTTCTTGATTGGCAGTGTGAAACTAATATTCAGGGAACTTCATCAGTAAAGCAGACTAGATACCTGCCTTCTGCTATAAAATATAAAATGCTAGATAAAAATATATTTTTAAAATATTAATACATAGCTGAACCTGCCAAATAGAAAATCCCTGAGGGAACTCAGAGCAGTAAAGAGCATGACCCCTCATTTGGGGGTCAAGATATATGACCTCAGGGTATGTAGTGGGAGCCAGAACTGAGACCCCTGTATAAGAAATACTGTTTTAAGACTAACATCCATGATGAAGGGCTTTGAAAAATTCTACCCGCTGGCCTTCAGAAGCAGAAAGGAACCTTGCAGTCTCCCCAGGACCTGAGTGAAAATTGATGAATCTGGAGTCCAAGTTTACACTGTCTGTATGTGCTGGAACTTCAGGCTAAGAAACTTTCACAAGAGGTTTCATGAAATTCCAGTTTAGGAATGACAGATTCTTGAGGGACCCAGCTTGTAGCAGATGTAGAACTGCTCCATTGGGTTAGGTTGACAAAACAGGATACCCAAGACTACCACAAGAGGAAAAAATTCTGTTAAGCTGAGCTTACAATAAAAGATACATAGATGCCACATAAGGAAGTAAACCACCGTGAGGAAGAATTAGGAGATATACAAGCAAGAGATGTTGAAAATCACTAAAAGGGGCCAGGTGTGGTGGCTCACGCCTGTAATCCCAGCACTTTGGGAGGCTGAGGCAGGCGGATCATGAGGTCAGGAGTTCAAGACTAGCCTGACCAACATGGTGAAACCCTGTCTCTACTAAAAATACAAAAATTGGCCAGGCATGATGATGTGCGCCTGTAATCCCAGCTACTCAGGAGGCTGAGGCAGGAGAATCTCTTGAACCCAGGAGGCGGAGGTTGCAGTGAGGCTGAGATCGCGCCACTGCATACCAGTCTAGGCGACAGAGTGAGACTCCGTCTCCAAAAAAAAAAAAAAAAAACGATAATTACTAAAAGGATGAAACAAATGGACTCTATAATGGAAAAAAAAGATGTAACAACTAATGGGTAGATTTAAAAACAGCTGAGTAAAACTTCAAGCATGCAAATAGTCACTGAAAGGTATTCATGGATTTTTTTCAAATATTTCAGCATGTTGTCCTGATTTATAATTGTTTATAAAGGAAGAAAATGGCTTCTACTCTGTTGTCTGCATTAGTAAGGGGAGAGCTTCAGTCTAGAAAATCTTAATGACTTCACACTGGATTTATTTTTTACATTTAATTATCAATAATTATACCCTTAAGTCCTTGAACTTATATGAAGTCAATCAACAAAGTTCATTTGGCTGAATTCTGCAAGCTACTGTGTTTGATATGTGATTCATTCAAAAGCAGTTTGTCAACAAATATTTATTGAATATCAATATAAGCCAGGCACCCACAGTGGCTTAAAAAAAAGGAATTCTAAAGTACGATCCTTGGTACTTATTTATTGTAACATTGTTTATATTCTGGAAAAATTGAAAGCAATTTAAATATCCATCAATAAAATATATTTTGTGTAGTATATAGATGGATAGGCTGATACTAAATAGAGAATATAGGGGCCAGGCGTGGTGCCTCACGCCTGTAATCCCAGCACTTTGGGAAGCCGAGGCGGGCAGATCACTTGAGGTCAGGAGTTGGAAACCGGCTGGCCAATGTGATGAAACCCCATCTCTACTAAAAATACAAAAATTAGCCGGGCATGGTGGTGGTGCCTGTAGTCCCAGCTACTCGGGAGGCTGAGGCAGGAGAATTGCTTGAACTTGGGAGGCAGAGGTTGCAGTGAGCCAAGATCTAGCCACTAGACTCCAGCTGGGAGACAGAGCAAGACTCCGTCTCATAAAATAAATAAATAAAAAGAGAGAACATAGGACAGATCAGAGGTTGCCAAACTTTTTCTGCGAAGGAACCAGCGGTATGTTAGGCTTTGCAGCCCATCAGGTCTTTGTCATGACTACTGGACCCTGTCCTTTTAGCACAAAAGCAACCATAGACAATGGATGTGACTGTGTTCCAATAAAAAATTTATTTACAGGCCTGGCACGGTGGCTCATGCCTGTAATCCCAGCACTTTGGGAGGCC
>NW_012105520.1:594478-596258 GCF_000951045.1 Mandrillus leucophaeus | reverse complement strand
AAAAAGAGAAATAAGGAGAAAAGGAGTTGAAGAGGACTCTTTGTTTTATTCTTTTATATTGTTTGAATTTTTAAAGAATGTACTTACATATTATTTGTATGTCTAAAAATGTAGATATTGGACCACTGATAGTTTCAAAGGATTTTCTAGTTATTTATCAACTGATCTCTGATGAAAGCACAAAATAGGTTGGTGTTTGATTCGAGAATTTAATGGACAAAGCAGAATTACTGCCAGAACAGAGTAAGCTTATAAGCCTTAAGGAGAGTTGTTCTACCACTGTTATTGATAGTGCCTGCTTGAATCAGAAATAGGATAGTTGATCTACCAACTTTCAGTTCTGGATTGTGATGTGAAACGTTATCAGGAGATTTAAGGTTGAAAGTTATAGACAATCTTTTTGAAGACCCGAAGAATCTTGTGCTATAGAGGACAATAGATTTAAGAATTGTTGATTTATAATTATAATGAGTGGCTGTACCTTTCCATGACTAGCTCCAGATAATCTTGCAATTTTAAGTTCAGGTTAAAGTAAGTTGTCTAATATATGCCAGTGTATATTTAGCCTTGTATTGCCATTGACTTCTGTATATACATTATTTCTAGGTTACAAATAGTTGAAATTTGCCCTCTTTGGTTGTATTAAGTCTTTGTTTACATTAGACTGTCACTCAGAATTAAACTTGTAACTGGCATATAATAAATTTATCAGATAGCAAAAATATTCAGTTAATGTAGGAGAATGCACAGGCATCCTAAGCCCACTTTTGCTTTCTTGATACGTCTTCTTGTTAAACATAATAGAAATTATCTTTTACCGGACTCCCTGGATGATGAAGCACACATAGCTAGGACACCACAAATTATTGGACTCCTTATGGTATCATTGTCATACTAGAACCACCTCTGGAGAGCAAGATCTGGGTTACCTCTTGGAGACTTCCATTGCCCAGTGATGTCATAGCTACCCATGAAGAATCACTTGTGTGGGGTTTGGTATTGATTGGGGAAAACTGTATGAAAGGTTTGAGACTCTGAGATTCTCAGCCCCACTTCTGTATAGTGATTAAATAGTTTAATGTATAGGGCAGTAGCTTTCAGGGTGTCAGGTGTTTGGAAGTTCCACAGATTTCTGATTTATATATATTTAAAACTACATAAAAACTTACATTCTTAAAGGTATAATTCCCAGATTTTAACATCAACATATTAGCTTTAGCTATCAGCCTACCTACTCATTTGTATTTTTCCTTCCATCTCTAATTAATTGAAGATTATACTGTGATTGCAAGGCAAGCCATTAAAAAAAAAACTGCTAATTTTGGTTATTTATCTGCATGAAGAACGTTAAGATGTTCTCTATATCATGTACTCGAAATTAAATATAGAAATAAATTAGAGGTTATGGTAGATAAGTGAATTGCAAATGTCATGTACCTCTGATTTCACATTTTTTAGTTCATCACAGCAACTTCATTGTTCTCATTAACTTTAAAAGTAAACATTAAAATTGCAACTCAGAAAATAAATCTGTACTCTTTTACACATTTGAACACAGTATATTAATATTTTATTTCATGTAAGACTTTTTAAAGAGTTTTTCTAGTGTTTTGGAAAACCAGTGAAATAGTGGATTGACTACCGGTTCTGTGCTGATAAACACTTATAAGTGGAATGGGACTTTTTTGGTTGAACCTATAAATTTTAATATGAAGTCACCCAAGGAATTTGCTTTTTCTGGAAGCACATTATTTCATGAAGTCCAGTGTGTTATCACTAG
>NW_012105520.1:586078-592954 GCF_000951045.1 Mandrillus leucophaeus | reverse complement strand
TTCTTGAATAATCAGCTGTTCTTTCCAGCTGCCACAAATTATTTGTTCTTTGAAAATCTTAGTGACTTAGTGGAGTCCTTCAGAATAAGGAATTTGTTATGTTCGGGTTTTGGGGTCTTGCCAGTGGTTCTGTTTTGCTTGCTTTAAACAGATGTAAAATGATACTGAGATTATTGCTGCTTTATTTTCTGTTGTGCTAGCAGCATTTCAGTACTTTTGTGGTAGGTTGTTTCTTTTACGTTAAAAAAAAAAACAAGTAAACCAGCTGCAATCTAAGTAGGAAACACAAGAATTTAGAATGTGTGTGATGGTTAGATTTTGCTTCTGATTTCATCAGGAAAAGTTGCTCTCTGGACAGACAGTTTTCTGGCATTTATAGTTCATTGCTTATATGAGAGAGTAAAATGCATATTGATTAAAGGAAGAAAATTTATTACTTAGGGAAAAGGATGGTAAAAAAAGACCCTAAGCAATAAAGGCAATTCTTTTTTAAGCAGAACACTTTCATTTTGTTTCATTTTTGTTTACCAGTGTTCTTACGAAAACTGCTGTTGGGGCTACTTCAGCTGAGATGATTTGGCTCTTTTTTGTGGCTTTCCTCTTGTTCTGTACATCAGCACTGTGGTTATTACACCAGCTACAAGAACATCTCACATGCCTTTGGCGTATAAGCACTCTTAGTCCAGATAGGGCGATGTCTCAAATCCCCCAAAGATTTTATTTATTGGCCAGGTGCGGTGGCTCACGCCTGTCATCCCAGCACTTTGGAAGGCTGAGTGAATCACCTGAGGTTAGGAGTTTGAGACCAACCTGGCTAACATGGCGAAATACCATCTCTACTAAAAATACAAAAAATTAGTCAGGCGTAGTGGCACGGACCGGTAATCCCAGCTACTCGAGAGGCTGAGACAGCAGAATCGCTTGAACCCAGGAGATGGAGGTTGCAGTGAGCCAAGATCATACCAGTGCACTCCAGCTTGGGTGACAAAGCAAGACTCCATCTCAAAAAAATAAAAACTATATATATATTTAATAATTTTTTTTTTGAGAGACAGGGTCTCACTCTGTTGCCCAGGCTGGAGTGGAGTGGAGTGATCATGGCTCACTGCAGCCTTGACGTCCCAGGCTCAAGTGATCCTCCTGCCTCAGCCTCATAAGTAGCTGGTGCTGTAGGCATGCATCACCATACCTGGTTAATTTTTGTGTTTTTTGTAGAGGTGGGGTTTTGGCGTGTTGCCCTTGTTAAAGATTTTAAACAAGAAGTTGCAGAAAGAATTTTGTAGAATGCATTTCTAAATTTGCTCATATTTAACTTTTTTGTTTTATTTTCATTTTCTTGATTAGAGTTGAAATAATAGGAGAAAGTTGTACATTTCTGTCCTTAAAGGTAATTCTTCAACTCATGTCCTGAAGAAGGGTCAGGTCATTTTTCCCAGTTAGATTTTGCTGCTCACATCTGTAGGCAGAACAGTCAGAAGTCTTCAGCCTATTCCCAAATGATGATCAGTGGACTGAAGTACTAGAAGACCTCTTTTGTCAGAGCCCTGGCTACATATGACTTAGCTCACAAAGGTGACTCGTTTCTATGTAGGCAGTCCTTTGCTATTCTGTCATTTCATTTCAGTTTGGCATAGCCACTCCTCTTATCATTTTATAAAGTTGATTTTCTTAAGTTAGCCTCGCTAATGGTTTGTTTTATTTTTCTTCCCAAAGATAAAAAACACATAGTATATAACCATTCTCCAAAGATCTTTGGTGGTTGGTGGCATGGGCTAAAAAAAAGATACAGCAATAGATAGATGATAGTTTCTAGTCATGTGGATTTAACTTCATTTTCTTTGGTTTGATGCCTCCTTGTAGCAAAGAAAGAAGTTGAAAGCTGGGCTGTTTGTTTTAAGTTCAGAGGAATCCAATTAGGGGTTAGCTCTGTTCCCATAAACCACTGTGCTGAGACCTTTTTGAAGGATTTTTTAAAATAAAAGCATATTGCCTGCTGCTATTAGGAAATCTATCAAATAAATAAAAGGCCAGATAATTCTTCTCTGATCTTCATAACAGCATGGTATGGTTTGTGGCAGAGAGCTTAAAAATGTATTAGATTTGTCTTCAATTCTTGTGTTCTTGGTAATTTTCTGTTTTCCCAAACAGAGAGTAAGATTTTAATCTCATGACTTCGGCTGATGTCAATGGGGCTGAAGTTTCTAAATCACCCACGCACAGCACTAAAACTGTCACTGTTAATTGAGTCCAGGACAACTTGGAAACAAGTTGAGTGTTTTTCAAGTAGGTACTTCAGCATCTTAAGGAGATGTCCATGCAGACTATCACTAAGACAAGACTCATGACCATAATATAGAGCCTGTTAAACTTCCAACTGGGTTGTGGGTTTGGGGACGTTTCAATTAATTAAAAGTTAATTTATATGAAAAGTTCTTTACTAGAAACACATTTTAAATGATTTTTTTTTCTGCTTTTATGATTCATCTCAGACACTCAAACACTAGCCTGAGAGTTTGAATATTGCTGAAGCCTTTTTAAAAGTGATAGTGCCACTCCCTTAAAAATCATCATTGTTTAAATCTCTGTAGGGTGTTGGAATTGGTTGGGAAGAAAGGAACAGAAAGAACAGAACTTGGAAACAAATTTTGCCCATAGTGTTCTTGGTCACTTTTGCAGATCAGAGTTAGTAGCTGGTTCTCTAGCAAATCTACCACCTCCTGTGTTGCCCTTAAGTGCCTAAAATATTCTAGACGTTCAATAAAACACAAGAAAAAAATGTGCTTTTATAACTGGATTATAAGACAATAAAATCTTATTTTTAAGTTATCACAAGATGTGATAAATGGATTATTCAAAAGGATATGGAAATGCTTATAAGCAAATCCAAGGAACTTTGAAAGACAGAGTGTGATGATTTTTTAAAAATTAAAAATTTTTTTAATTTTGAAAAATGTTAATACAAAGTATTGTACGTAGGTAATTTAACACATATGTGTCCATGATTCAAAATGAACACATAGTAATATTCTGTCATACTGCTTCAGATTGTTTCACTTTTTAAGAAACCATTATGATTAAGTTCGGATTCCCCTTTGTTTCCCTGCCCCATGCATCTTCCTTCCTCCCCAAGGACAAGCACTATCATGAATTCAGTGCATTTGTAGTCTGTGTTTTATAATTTATTCTCATACATAAACAACTTATAATTTGTTTTTGTTTTTAGCTTACATAAATGCTACCATACAATACCTCTCATTTTGCAATTTGCTTTATTCTCTTCAGTATTATATATTGAGGAATCATCATGCTGAAAAACATAGATCTACTAATCATTAACTTTGCCTGCTCATAGTCTTTGCATACTTTTTCTGTAGAAGGGAAAGAGAAATGGACTTAAAGATGATGTATTTGAAAGACTTTAGCTGAGTTGGGATTTGTGAAGAGAAAGGGTTTGGATGCGGTGGGCTTTCAAGTCTGTGCATGAGAAGGAGATGATGGATCAACTAATGGGAGGGGAAGAAACCAGAAAGGAGCATGCCAGCTGCAAGTCCCAGGCATCTCTGTGGCAGAGGAGGGGAGGTGCACCATACACCCTGAGTAAGAATAGTGCTTGTGAGGATGGGCAGAAACACATTTTGGCTTACTAGAAAATAAATAAAGTCATTTGCCTCGACCACTTTGTTATACTTCTTGCTGTGGGTCCAGCAGCCTGAAACTCACTTACCCATCTAATAGAATCACAGCAGAGGGAACCTGGGAGAAAATGTGGTTCCTCCTTTTTAATTTTATAGATGAGGAAACAGGGGCCTGTCCAGAAGGGACTTGTGCTAGGATCATACTAACTAATAAGCAAAGCCAGGACCTACATCAAATTTAGTTTGACAGCTGTTTGTCCTTTTGTGTTACTAAATTGATATTTGACATACTGTAATCAAGGCTGTAATAGGGCATTCATCTAATTTTAGTTTAAATAGGCATAGTAGGGCCTACAGAGGGGCATTTGAATAGGATGCATGATCCAGGCACTATGCTAGAGAGGCTTAATTGAAGATTCAGCAGTGGGTGAATGGTCCCTGCCCCAGAAAGGGGATAGAGAAAAACCCAAGAGAATCTCAATACACTGTGCCGGTGGTATTAAGGAGGAGACCTGTGAACCAAGTGGTTGTTAAAGGAAGTGTTACAAAAGGAATGGAAAAGGCCTTTGAGGTCTGGGATTCTAGCAGTCTCCTTTCTGGTTTCCTCCCCTCCCCATCACCACTCCAGTCACCCCCAAATCCATACGTCTGGGCTAAAGAGATGTTGGCACCTAACTGGTGAGTTGGTATAGACAGGACCTGTGACGCTTCCTGAATCAGTCTGTGGGGCATTGCCTATTGAATGGTATCTGTGGTTGATTTTCTGAGTGAGCCCTTCCCATGAGAGTATCTCCTCTTCGAGTGTCCCCACAGACAGATCTTTCGTTTGTTTCTGCTTTACCTCTGGCTTCCTGGAACGGTTCTGTTATGTGACTTTATAGCAGCACTGAGAGCTGATGGTAAGCCTTCTGGACACAGAGGCCTGGGTTTTTACGTCAGTGGCCCTTGTCAGCCAAGGGAGTGAAAAGTAAAGGAATTAAGATACAATGCTGTCCTTGCCAAATTGTGGTCTCTGCTTTATCTTTCAAGAAGTCTCCATTTTCTCTTAAGTCACAATTCCCAGAGGTGCATGTGGGGTTCTGATGACCTTTCGTGTGTGGTTCCTGTCTCAGAGAATGGGTTGCAAAAAGCCCAGC
This sequence comes from Mandrillus leucophaeus, assembly GCF_000951045.1. Classification (NCBI taxonomy): domain Eukaryota; kingdom Metazoa; phylum Chordata; class Mammalia; order Primates; family Cercopithecidae; genus Mandrillus; species Mandrillus leucophaeus. The sequence goes on along the minus strand of NW_012105520.1, from coordinate 588,183 downwards.
ATAGTTAAACTTTTCAGATTTTATATTCTGTGCTTTATTACAGTCATACAAATTTTGTAACCCCTATTGGGGGCTTTATTTATGTATTTATTTGTAATTTAGACTTACACATTGATGGCAGACACTTTCACTTTTAGTTTTGGTAGCCTCTCAGCTTCCTGTCTGAGAAGTTCCAGACTTACTAGTTTTTGTTAATTAGAAATCACATCTGTCACTCGCTGAGGGCCAGGAAACTCACCCTTCCCATGAGATCACTTGAGTCGTCGTTCCTCTCATTAAGCTGTAATCTGTCTCCCAGTCTCCAAATAAAGACACAACACTGGGGAAAAAAAAAAAGAAATCACATCTGCTCATGTTTTTCCTCCTCCAAATAACATCACAGACCTGCTTCCTAGAAGAGGACTGCAATCTGTAATTTCAGTTAGTCACACTCTCACATGTGAGTGACTTCACTTTGAAATTCAGAGGCCACTTGTGGCAGCAGTGGAAACTCAGAATCTGGAATCTGTTTGCTTTGTCCGTGTGACCTTGGGTTTGCTTTCTTTTCAGATTGCAGTGCTTTTGTCCACAAAGGCTGCCGAGAAAGTCTAGCCTCCTGTGCAAAGGTCAAAATGAAGGTAAGACTTTCTGGCTAAAAGAAGGCTTAAAATAAAAGAGTTTAAACCAGCAAGATCCTCAGGAGTTGGGAGACTTGAGGTTGTGGTGGATTTTGTTTATTTTAATCATTCGGTACCAACTTTGAGAACGAATTATAACTAAAAAATATTTTTTCTCTTAAGCAATCAATCCTCTTCTTGAGTAATACTGGGGAATTAGACTTTGAGGAAAGAAAATGCTTTCAGAACTTCTTCATGTTCAATATACATTTCTTCGCGATTTTAATATTTCCGTGTTGCTATTAAAGTGGTTTTCTCATACAGTTGTCTTCTTCCTTCAGGACCATCAGGGCAGCAGGTGGAGGTCAGGGGCATTGATCTGCTGGTGAGGGCGGGGAGGGTGTTACGGTTAGCCCTAGCCTGTCTGGTAGCACTTTTCTCAGGTACATAATACAGGTGGCTCTGATCACATGATGTAAGAATAGAAAGTGCCTGTTTTATGATGGTATCTGCCCTGAACATGTATGCTATGTAGTCATGCTTTTCCAGTGGCCTTTAAAAAAAAAAGTATGGGTTGGGGGCCATACCTTTTAGGCAGCCTGTGAGGTTTTCAGTGTTCTAGTCACCTGTGTCTCTTCATTCCTCGTCAAAGGAATGCTTTCCAACTATGTCGACACAGATGATTAATGAGCTGTGTGCTTCGTCAGTCACCAAACAGTTATCTAGTGCCATGACCTCAATCTGGAATGTGCATCAGAATCAACTCGAGGGCTTATTGAAAGACAGCTTACTGAGCCCCACTCCCAGAGTTTCAGATTCTGGAGGAAAGTCCAGGAATTTGCATTTCTAGGAAGTTCCCAGATGATGCTGATAGTCCAAGGACCTCACTTTGAGAAGCACTAAAACTAGCATCAAAATGGCAAAAAATAGGATAGCCCAGATCTTCTTCGGCCCATGGACATATATTTTGTTTGGCTCATGTAGTACTTTTAAAATGTGAGTTAGTGCAGCTCTTTCAAAATCATGTTTTGTATCAGTCTGGATTCTTAAGTTCTCCTGAAAAAATTGGAAGATTTATAACCCCCGGCCCCCTGATATTTCCCGGTACCGAGCACTCCCAGGTTTTCCTTTTTTCCATAGTAGTTACCACCTTCTTAGAGTCTGTATTTACCCATCTTTATTTATTATTACATAGATTTCTTATGGTCTGTATCTTCCCCCCACTAGAATATAAGCTCCAAACTCATTAAGCAGGCTGAAGGCAGGAGTCTGCTCCATCAGTGGAGCCTGCAGGGAGGGAGGGATGGCTGGAGCTGAGTGGTGCTGCCTCTTTTAGACAGGATATGCCAGTTCCAGGCCGCCACTGCCTCCCCACACCCCACCCCACCCCAGCTTGCTTCTGTCATTTGTTACCTGCCGGCACCATAGTCATTTGAGTTTGTGATCTCTGGTAAGACTCAATTGTTGTGAATGTACTAGTTTATACAGAATGATCATAATAGAGATATA
>NW_012105520.1:583339-584633 GCF_000951045.1 Mandrillus leucophaeus | reverse complement strand
AATCTTGCTCTGTCACTCAGGCTGGAGTGCACTGGCACGATCTCGGCTCACTACACCCTCCGCCTCCTGGGTTCAAGTGATTCTCCTGCCTCAACCTCCCTGGTAGCTGGGATTACAGGCACGCGCCACCACGCCCAGCCTAAACTTCTTTGTAAACTGAGAAGTTGTAGAAAATGGTTCTTTTTTTTATTATTTCTAAGGACCTCAAGTGTTACTCAGAATTGGGTAAATCACACTCTTCCGTTCACATCAAACTCTTTTCAACAGTGCATACAAGACTCCACTTTGGTTTTACTGATACTTTTCCCTTTTCACTCCCCATTCCCTGTCTCATTCCCACTATAGTATATTTAATGTATGTCCTTCTAATCTGCCATATTGTTAGACATATGTATACTTTGAAAAAAAGTATTATTTTGTGTGAATTTAAATTCGATAATATGACATATATTCTGCTTATTTTTTTCACTCAATACCGTTTTGAGATATGCATGTTATTATTGTACGCTGTTGTTTCAGACTGTGGCAGGCTATTCTTTCATAAGCATATTTCACATTTTAAGTTCCCCTAGAGACAGAATATTTACATTGCTTCCAGCTGCTACTATAAATAATGCAGTGATTAATATCTCGTTAGCTGGCTCCATGGGAGCCTCTGTGAGACTTTCCCCAGGCAATGTTCTTGAAAACGTAGTTTTTTAGAAGTAGAGATTCTTAGGCCCTACCCTGATCTATGAATCACAAACTGTGGGATGGGGCCAGCATTCTGTGTGTTTTTGTGGTGCGTGGGAGTGTGTTTAATAGAGACAGGGTCTTGCTTTGTCACCCAGGCTGGAGTGCAGTGGTGTGATCTTAGCTCACTGTAACCTCAAACTCCTGGGCTCTGGAACTCCTCTCGCCTCAGACTCCTGAGTTCCTGGCACTCCAGGTGCCATACCTGATTTTTAAATTTTTTTGTAGAGTTGGAGTCTCACTATGTTGCCCAGGCTCGTCTCAAACTCCTGGCGTCAAGCAGTCCTCATGCCTTGGCCTCCCAAAGTGCTGAGATAATAGGCATGAGCCACCATACCCAGCCTGGTCTGTGTCTTAATAGATCTTCCAGGTGATTCTGATGCCCACTCAAGCTTGAAAACCACTGCTTTGTGCCTAATTTCTCTGAGTACCTCCAGATAGCTCCTGAATGGCTGTACTAGTCTTCACTCCCACAAGAGTGTGATTCCCTTTAGACATGTTTAATCTGGTTATTATCCATCTTCACATGTAGATGACTAGAAGAGGAGCTTCTCCAGGTTGA
>NW_012105520.1:577580-578764 GCF_000951045.1 Mandrillus leucophaeus | reverse complement strand
TGCAACCTCCGCCTCCCAGGTTCAAGCAATTCTCCTGCCTCAGCCTCCCAAGTAGCTGAGATTACAGGCGCCTGCCACCATGCCCAGCTAATTTTTATATTTTTAGTTGAGACAGAGTTCCACCATGTTGACTGGGCTGGTCTCGAACTCCTGACCTCAGGTGATCCACCTGCCTTGGCCTCTCAAAGTGCTGGGATTACAGGCATGAGTCACCGCACCCTGCCTGGAATTTCATTTTAAATAGGAAGTAACCTATCTCAGATTAATTGCTTCAATCTATAATTTCTCAAGGTATTTTTGTTACATGGCTACAGCAAAAGTCTTAACTGAAATTAGTATTTTACCCAATAATTCAACACCTTATAAATGCTAGTTACTGGAAATGAAATGCAAAAGTCAAAAGATGCTGCCCTTAAGGCACCAGCAATCTACTGGGGAAGATAGGCAGACAGTTACTATAAATGAGAAAGGGGTGCCAGTCACTGTCTTGGGTGAGGAGAGGAGAGAAGCTATAGATGACTTTACCAAGGAGGCAACACTTAAATAGTCTTGAAGGGGAAGAATGCCATGCCTCTGAAGGTGAGAAAAGCATTCCAGGCAGGATAGACAGCATCGGAGTATGTGGCAGGTTTAGAGGATGGCAATTGAGGGCGACTATGGCTGGGACACAGGGTGCTTAGGGCAGTGCGGAAAGCAGAGTGGGAAAGGAAGCTGAACTGCTTGCTCCCTTCCTACTCCGCTTCTCAGGGCTTGACAGAGGTGAATTGTCAATGGACTTACTTTCTTTCTCTTTGGCAGCCCAAAGGGAGCCTTCAGGCACATGACACATCATCACTACCCACGGTCATTATGAGAAACAAGCGTAAGTAGCTCAGCCCACCTCTCAATTCCCTTTCTGACTTTCTGGTTCTGAATGTGAAAATGCTGTTGTAATATTCAATTATTATTCATAGTCAAGATATGAATATCTATTTTGTGGTGAGAGAAGGCTGCTGTTTTATCCTGCAGATTCCTTGACCCATACCTGAACATTATACCATCAGACCCTCTTGGAAGGTTTCTAAAACAGTCTGTGTATTAGCTTAAAGGCAGCACCTTTGCCCTGTGTGTTTAAGCAAGTGACCCCTGTGCATCTCAATTTCCTCTTTAATAATAGTTGGGAATTAAAAGACCTGTTTGCAGTG
>NW_012105520.1:557614-575950 GCF_000951045.1 Mandrillus leucophaeus | reverse complement strand
CGTGATCTCTGCTCACTGCAACATCCGCCTTCTAGGTTCAAGCAGTGCTCCTGCCTCAGCCTCCCAAGTAGCTGGGATTATAGGTGCACGTCCCCTCACCTGGCTAATTTTTGTATTTTTAGTAGAGATGGGGTTTTATTATGTTGGCTAGGCTGGTCTCGAATTTTCGACCTCAAGGGATCCGTCTGCCTTGGCCTCCCAGGGTGCTGGGATTATAGGTGTGAGCCGCCGTACCTGGCCTTGCCACAAATATTTTTATTCCTACTGTACTCCACTGAGGCAACATAGTGGTCTAGAGTACAGATTGTGAATTCTAATTATATAGATTCAAGTCTGACACCACTGCTTAATCGCTGTGTAACTGTGGACATTACCAAATGTCTCTGTGCCTCATTTTCTTCCTCTGTAAAAGGGGATGATAATAGTATCATAGTGTGGTAGTCAGGTTTAAATCAGATCATACCTGTAAAGTACTTAGTAGTAAACACTCCTTAAGTGTTAGTTTTCACTGCTATAATCATCACAAATAAGGAAGCAGCAATATTGAGTCACTTACTTAGGTAGAATATGGATTGGTTACAAATAAAGAGAGCGGTTATTTTCTTCCCCCATGCTGGCTTTTAGATACAAGTTATTATGAGCTCTGCCTAACATCATTCTGCTTTTCCAGACTTTTCATTGATTCCTTCTACCTGCTTCCTTTTCTATCCTGTGTCTCCCTTCTACATTAATACTACATAATTACTTCTGTCTTCATTCCCACGGTTCTTCTCATCAGAATTGTCCTCTATTTTTCTTCTGACCCATCCACATCCTTGCCATTCTTCAAGAACTAGTGTTTTCTTCCTCCGTCCGGTTTTATCTGCTCACTGACCTCTCTTCAGAAACATTCAGACTATGCCCCAGGCCCTTTAACTCTTAAGCTCATTCTCTTTTCTACCCACTTGCTTTTTTCCTCTTGCGTGGGGATGGGGGTGGGGGAAGAGGGGTAGATCCACATCCCATACCCCTTGTGTACTTCCTGCAGTTAGAATCTGGTCGGGTTGTAGTATGTTGGGTTTCTGCTGTTTTATTGTGTCATCATCTTGTAAATAGAATTTGAATTGGAAATTAATGATTTTATTAATGCTTATTGAGTCAAAGACATCCTGAAATACTGTGAAGCCATAACTACCACCCCAATCTTATTTCCTTCACCTCTTGACACTCCTGGGGATGGACAGACAATGCAGCCTGTGAATGGGACAGCAAGTCAGTTACCAAGGAAAAATGTTCCCAAGTGCCAGCGTGACCACTTTAGCAAATTAGATCTCTAGTTTCCTCTTTAGTCATGTTAATGAGAAATACGCACTGTGAGAACAAATTAGAATTGACCCTTGAATAACTCAGATGATGGGTGTACTAGCCCCGCCCCCATGCAGTCAAAAATCCACATAAAACTTTTGACTCCCCCAGAGCTTACCTGCTAATAGCCTGCTGTTGAGCAGAAGCCTTACCAATAACATAAACAGCCAGTTAATGCATTTTGTTTGTTATGTGTCTTATATACTATATTTTTACAATAAATTTAGCCAAAGGAAAAAATGTTATTTTAAAAATCATACGCAAGAGAAAATATATTTACTATTTGTTAAGCGGAAGTAGATCATCATAAAGGTCTTCATCCTTGTCGTTTTCACATTGAGTAGACCAAGAAGGAGGAAGAGGAGGAAAAGAGGGGTTGGTCTTGCTGTCTCAGGGGTGGTAGAGGCAGAAGAAATTTCACATATAAGGGGATCTATGTAGTTCAAACCCATGTTGTTCAAGGGTCATCTATAGTTACAGATGTTAAACAAGTGTTACATTTTCCTCATCTGTAAATTAAAGGAAATCATCAAAATCTGTGCTCTCTAGCAGTGAGCAGAAGAATCACTTGAGCCTGTAAGATATGTAGACTCTTGGGTTCCACCCCCAGAAGACAAGGTGGGGGGCTGAAATTCCATATCTAACGGCACTCTAGATGTTTTCATGGTGAACGCTCCTAAAGAACGCTGCTCCCAGTTATCTCTAAGGTTCCTTTTACCCTTAAAATTCTTTCAATCTTGGGATCAGGCACGGTGGCTCACGCCTGTAAACCCAGCACTTTGGGAGGCCGAGGCGGGCGGATCACGAGGTCAGGAGTTTGAGACCAGTCTGGCCAACATAGTGAAACCCTGTCTCTACTAAAAATACAAAAAATTAGTTGGGTGTGGTGGCGGGCGCCTGTAATCCCAGTTACTTGGGAGGCTGAAGCAGGAGAATGGCGTGAACCTGGGAGGTGGAGCTTGCAGTGAGCCAATATCGCGCCACTGCACTCCAGCATGGGCGACAGAACAAGACTCCATCTCAAAAAAAAAGAAAGTATTTCAATTTTATTTGCAGTTTAAATGTTAAAATACGTAATACTCCCACAGGATTCTTTATCCCCATTGCCTATCCCATCCCAGAGGTAACCACTCTTCTTAGTTTTTTTTTAATTTATTTTCCTGGAGTTCGCCTGTTAAAGTTAATACAACTTGGATTATTTTTCTTTCTTTTAAGCATGAAAGATAGCCTGTTACATATTTTGTTCTGCACTTTGATTTTCCTCCCCTTAATAGATCTTAGAGATAGATCTATCTATCTGTGTCAGTACTTAGAAAGTAGTCCTCATTTTTTGTAAGTGGCATTGTATTCTGCTATGTGGTGTACCATAACTTATTCACCAGTCTTGTGATACTCGCGTCTTTTCCAGTCTTTTGCTTTTACATATTGTGTTGCATTGAATAACTTTGGACATAACATCATTTCACGAATATACAAGTATATCTTGAAAAATAAACATAGCCTGAAAGTGAAATTGCTGGATCGAAGAACATAGGCATTTACAATTTCAGTAGTTATCACCAAACTATCCTCAATGGAGTTTTTATACCAACTTACAGTTCCAGGGCAAATCTACTGTAAAGCGCCCTACTTCTGCTTGTTATTTGTCAGATGGGTCAGTACTAGGTGGGACTGGATGAGTGATGCTTCAGTTAGTGTCCTCCTTTTGCAGCCGCACAGCCCAAGGAGCGTCCTCGGTCCGCAGTCCTCCTGGTGGATGAAACCACTACCACCCCGATATTTGCCAGTAGACGGTCCCAGCAGAGTGTCTCGCTCTCCAAAAGTGTCTCCATACAGAACATTACTGGGTAAGCGGAGATATTTAAAGATAGCACAGTTGGCATCTAGGTGACAAGAGCATAATAATCACATCATTTGACAAAAAGCTTTTTTTTTTAAGAAATAAATCTATAAAGTCATGGGTTGGTGCAGACAAGGATGATGGGGATTATGTTTTTGGTACATGTCATAATGGTCATTCTGTCGCAAGGATCTCCTTTAAATACCCTTAGCAGGCTGGTTGCTGTAGGCTTTTGTATATCATCAGCTCTACTTTTGAAGAATCTGAGTTCTCAAAAGATGATTTTTTTTAGATCAAAATAAGTAGGAATAAGAAAAAGGGTGATTTAATTCAGAATTTTGGGTTGCAACTACTTACAGATGTCATGCTTTTCTATTGTTCAGATAAACCTGGTTGTTTTGTTTCTTATCTCTGTTTTACATTTTTGCCTCTTAACACTTAAGTCAGTTTCATGGAGGTGAGTGCTGAGCCAATTATTACTATTAGGTTCCCACTCACTGGTTTGCACTGAGTTTTTTTACTGGTCTCCTGGCCAGGCCTGGGCTGTCAGGTGGTTAACAGGGGGCTGATAATGATGTTGCTGACTATTTTGGGTAAGATGCCTGCCTTCCCATCAGGTGAATAAGCCATTTCAAATGTAGGACTCAGAGTATCTCTTTAACCTATCTTGGAGCAAAATTCCTAACTATGCAAAAGTCTCCTTTTTGTAATTCCTAACCTCTGTGCTGGCTAATGTTTTCTCCTTCTTTAAAAAGTTTCAGGTATTTTTGTTTTGTTTTGTCTTTATGTTCTCATTATTTCCAAAAGTGTACTTTTCAAAAGTTGTAATGTTACTGAAGTTTGTATACATTGTAACTTTCAAAAGTGGGTCTTTAAAGTGTTCTTGCTTTTGTGCCTACTCACACATCAGTTGGTTGCCTGCTGTGCTAGTTAGTGAGTTAGGATTGAGAAAGTCCAAAGAGAATGTAGTTGATTCTAAGTGCTAGATCGGTAGTTATTTAGAGAACAGAAAAAAAAATGTGTACTGGTTAGGCAATAAGTTTTAAACAGAAAGTTTCTTATATAATGTGTACATGGTTTGATGGAAGAAAGTTCCCCCTTGCTTGTTATCACTTTCTTTAAAAAGGCTCAAAAAGTCCTCACAATTTGAGTCTACAATGATACTAAATGCTCTAGACTTTGTTACCAGGCAGTGTGCATGTTGCTGTGGCCCCAACAGAAGCAATTTGTCTTCAGTCACTGTAGTACTTCCAGCCAGTTGTCATTCTGGAGTCTTCAGGTACTCATTTAAGAATGCAAGCCATAGGCTATCAGAATGTATTTGACAGTATGGAATTTTTTTTTTTTTTTTGTCTCCAGAGTTGGCAATGATGAGAACATGTCAAACACCTGGAAATTCCTGTCTCATTCAACAGACTCACTAAATAAAATCAGCAAGGTCAATGAATCAACAGAATCACTTACTGATGAGGGTAAGAGGAAGTTATGGCCTATATTTTATGCCTCTGTAGGGACTGTGTGTGCCATTACCTAGAATATAAGTCTTAATGGAGTGTTAGTGCCTGCCTCTTCTGTAACCTGTGAAGATTCTCTAAATTGTCAGTAAAGTGTCCAGTGCTTTATAATGACTGGGTAATCAAACTCATCTAGCAGCTGTCAAGTAAAGGATGTCATTTATTTCAATGTGGGCATACTCTTTAGTACAAATCTTTTTCTTCCCTTAGACTTTTGTACATGTACAGTTCTTGCTCACAAAGCAATTGTAATCCTGCTCTCTTAAATATGAAAAGGTACTAGGTCCCTTCCAATTCTTAACTTCATGTAGATAGAAGTCATGTCTTAATCATGTTGGATTTATGTCATGTTTATTACTCTTAACCAAAACCTCGAATGTAGAGTCTGTCACTCCTGAACAAGATATTTTTTTCTGGTACTGGAATATGTGAATATTCCCTGTGAATATCCCCTGTATTCTCTGTGAATATCCCCTGTATTCATGCATCTTATGAAATCAACTATCATCTTGAGGAAAGTTCAACATAGGCTTATTCTACAGGTCACAAACCCAAGATTCTGATACTGATTTTTTAATATATTGAGGAGTAGGTACAGACATGAATGAAGGACAGCTACTGGGAGACTTTGAGATTGATTCCAAACAGCTGGAAGCAGAGTCTTGGAGTCGAATAATAGACAGCAAGTTTCTAAAACAGCAAAAGAAAGATGTGGTCAAACGGCAAGAAGTAATATATGGTGAGATTCTTCATTTTGCTCTGATTATATTTGATTTGCATTGTCCAGCATTTTTAAGCGGTAATTTATTGCGCTATGGAAAATCAGTTTTTTAGTATGTGACTTCTTGAAAAGATTTCCTTTAAAAACTTTAAGGTACAGAGACATGGTCCTGTTTGTATCCTATCTCCTTTTTGTCCCACTCTTCTTTTTTCAGTTCTACTGAACATGGTACTTATATATGAGTGCTTATTTATACAGCAGTCCTAGAAAGAGATATCTCAGTTTTGTTCCTTACCTACGCTAAAAACTAGACTAAACACAAGTCATTTCCTAGAACTGGGTATACAGTCAGTTATGACAGGTCCTGAATCCAGTGAAGGCCTCTTTGGAAATCAATAATTTAAGACTGATGGAATTCAGTGTACCTATTATCAGAAAATAGGACTCATAAAAAATGGAGGAATAAGTTTAAAACACTTGACCAGGCGCAGTGGCTCAAACCTGTAATCCCAGCACTGTGGGAGGCCAAGGCGGGTGGATCACTGGAGCCCAGAGTTCACGACCAGCCTGGGAACATAGTGAAACCCTGTTTCTACAAAAAATACAAAATCAACCAGGCATGATGGTGTGTACCTGCAGCCCCAGCTACTCAGGAGTCTGAAGCAGAAAGATCGCTTGAACCCAGGAGGTCGAGGCTGCAGTGAGCCATGACTTCAGCCTGGGTGACAGAGCCAGACCCTGTCTCAAAAAAAAAAAAAAATGAGAACACTTTAGGGGAAAGATAGCTATTGACCCAATTTTAAGGTTCAAACTGGGCTCTAAACTAGCTTTGGGACTGCAGCAGATGATCTTTGAGGGAGAATTCTCATGAAAGAGTGTTCCTGACCCTTGATCTTTTTCCTCCTTTTAGAGCTGATGCAGACAGAGTTACATCATGTCCGCACTCTCAAGATCATGAGTGATGTGTACAGCCGGGGGATGATGACGGATCTGCTTTTTGAGCAGCAGATGGTAGAAAAGCTGTTCCCCTGTTTGGATGAGCTGATCAGTATCCATAGCCAATTCTTTCAGAGGATTCTGGAGCGGAAGGAGGAGTCTCTGGTGGATAAAAGTGAAAAGAACTTTCTCATCAAGAGGATAGGGGATGTGCTTGTCAATCAGGTGAGAATAGGAAAGATCTCAGGTTCTTATATACATTGGGAAAAGAGGAAGTTATGGGGTTCCATAGCCATGCATTCACATCTTGTTTCTACCATTTATTATCTGTGTAAGCTCAGGGAACTTATTTAATTTCTCTGGAGCCTTGATTTCCTTTTCTGTAAAATGCAGACGTAGGGTTTCTCTCATAATGTTATTTTGGAAGTTAAAGGGAGTGTGTATATAAACTACCTAATGCATATGATAGATGCGCAGTAAAACTTAGTTTTTCTTCCTCAGTCTGTGCCATCATCAGAAACAGTATAGTTTAAGATATCAACAAATGTGGGCAGGCACAGTGGCTCAAGCCTGTAATCCCAGCACTTTGGGGGGCGAGGAGGGCAGAGCGTTTGAGGTCAGGAGTTCAAGACCAGCCTGGCCAACATGATGAAACCCCGTCTCTACTAAAAATACAAAAATGAGCCAGACGTGGTGGCATATGGGAGGCTGAGGCAGAAGAATCACTTGAACCTGGGAGGCAGAAGTTGCAGTGAGCCGAGATCGTGCCACTGCACTGCAGCCCAGGAGACAGAGTGAGACTCTGTCTCATAAAAAAAAAAAAAAATTGAAAAATATTTAAATATTTGGGGCTGGGCACAGTGGCTCACACCTGTAATCCCAACACTTCGGGAGGCTGAGGCAGGTGGATTGCTTGAAGCGAGGTGTTCAAGACCAGCCTGGGCAACGTAGCAAGAACTGTCTCTACAAAAAAAAAAATGAGAAAAGCCAGGTGTGGTAGTGCGCACTTGTGGTCCCAACCACTCAGGATCCTGAGGTGGGAGGATCACTTGAGCCTAGGAATTCAAAGTTGCAGCAAGCCGTGGTGGTGATTGTGCCACTGTACTCCAGCCTAGGCAGAGAATGAGACCCCAACTCAAAATTTAAAAAAAAAAGTGTGTGTGTGTGTGTGTGTGTGTACAGTGTGTGTTGGAAATCTTCAACTTTCCCCTCTGCCTCAAATCAGAAGGATCTCATGTATCTAAAAACCAGCTGAAGCACAGAAAATTGAGTAAGTGACTATCTGTAAAATACTTAATAAAATACGTATTGTTGATACTTTCATCAAGGTGTGGTATGGTTTTAGTCATACTCCAAAAAATTCAGCTAAAAGTTACTTTGGTACTTTTAGATGTGATTATTATAGACAGATTTTAATGTTTCTTTTAAAAATATTATTCTTGAAAAACACATTGCCAGTATAATCTTTATAGGCAGAGGGTTATAACATGTACATCTGACTAGATATTTCCCCAAAGATGCAGATTCCCCAAAGATTTTGGACAAATATCTGCTGCTGTGTAGAAGCAGAGGCTTAATTGCTGGAACATTTGTCTGAGAATTGTACATTTTGTCTTTCCTTTGTATTCTTGAGCCCATACCCTTCACTTCATTAATTTATTAGCACATTCACTCATTCGTTTTTCAGGTATTTACTGAGCATCTATTAAATGCCAGGTGGAACTACAAAGGGGGATGATATGGCTTAGGCCTCTGCCTCAGGGAACTCCTATTCTAGGAGTAAAAGTAAGCATGTTATGAAATAAATGCAAATGCAGTGTGGTAAATGTTTGAACACAGATAGCTGCAACAGATAGAGCTTAAAAGTAAGACCTACAAATGATGACCTTTCCTCCTGAAACATCCCCTCGGGCATTTTCATTTCTCTCTCTCTGCCCCTCCTTTCTGGTTTCATCTAACTTTTACTTCATCTAACTTAGTACTTCATCAAACTTTGACTTGTATTACCATTTGTACCTCCTCGCACTTGTGTACAACCCGTAGTAAGATCTTTGATGCTAGAATTCACCGTTTAACCTGTAGTTTCCATTTGCTGGTTCTGTGTGCTGCCAGTGCTAGGATCAACCTTTGGGGCATTTGCTTTGTCATATGAGCAGATAACTTACTGTCTCAGCTCTTCCATTGGTAAATGGTGAAGGGAAAAGCTACCCTAATCCTTCTTTCCAGTTTTTTGGTAAGGATCAATTTGTGTTGCCTCTGGAGGTTTTTAGTACATGGAAATCAATGCTTAGCATGTATTTTATGAACTGCATACAGAAATTCATTGATTTACCACAAAGTGAACATACGTTCAGATGAACCATTGAGATTGCACACATTTGGGAATGATTTAAGGGCCTTGTGGAATTATTAGGACTACTGGCCTGAAGTAAGTAGTACAAACAGATCCCTAGGTAATGAGGGCTGTTTGTGATATCTGTCTAACTTATCAAGGTCAGGTATTTAAGATTGTCTCATGAAAAACTCCTACTGAATCTCATTGTTTTATTACTGTTTATGACAAATAGAAGTTAGAATACATTTTACATTTCCTATGTGCACAGTACATAAAATTTCTGTAATTTTTTGTTGTTTTTCAAATCTGTATAACAGCTTTATTGAGATTTAATCCGTATGCCATATAGTCTGCCTATTTAAAGTTGAACCTCTTGAGTAACTGCCAGACTGCTTTCCAAAGCTGCTGCACCATTTCATTCTTTTGGGCGAATTTATGAGGAAGCACTTTTGACTTTTACAAGTAGACTGGAAACATTTTACAAAATGGCATTACAAGTTTGGTGCCCCATGGCATGACTTCTGTTCTCTTTTCTCTGCAGTTTTCAGGTGAGAATGCAGAACGTTTAAAGAAGACGTACGGCAAGTTTTGTGGGCAACATAACCAGTCTGTAAACTACTTCAAAGACCTTTATGCCAAGGATAAGCGTTTTCAAGCCTTTGTAAAGGTATTGATAAGAAACATGAAAACCCCCGTCATTGTTGAGAGCAATGTGTCCCTGTCGGCTTTCACTAGAGCCTTTTTCATGTGATTCCTCACAGTCTGTTTACTCCCTTGCAGAAGAAGATGAGCAGTTCAGTTGTTAGAAGGCTTGGAATTCCAGAGTGCATATTGCTTGTAACTCAGCGGATTACCAAGTACCCAGTTTTATTCCAAAGAATATTGCAGTGTACCAAAGGTAAGTCTCCTTTCTAACCCAGTCTTGTATGGCAATGGACTGTTTCCTCTGTGGCCAGTAGTACTGGAGGCCCCATGGAAGTGCTGTTTCATGGTCTAGTAGGTCTAAAAGAGACCTTGTGTTTTATCTTGAAAATAATTTTCTTAAATGAAAATTTGGACTGTTATGTTACCAGACTTAGGGTGGATGATAGCAAGAAGGAAAGGGACCACATTGATTCCATCCAGAGTTCAATGACCTGAACACTATTCTCTTATCACTAGGCTGGGAGATAATTTCCACCAGTTCTTCCCAGAAGTTACATTAAGTAACACAAAGATACAAATTAAAAAAACTTGGTTGCTCTTCCTGCTACTACCTTCGTCCTAGAAGTCTTTAGTTCCTTTTATTTTAGAGCACAACATATGATTGCATATTATTTAAATCATTGAAAACTTCTGGCTTTTTTTAGAATCAAACTTATGACAGCAAGAGGGATAGGCACATGACCTCTGATGTGTTGGCTTCCCTCTGATAGCATAGTCACAAGGGAAAAGATGATATGGAGTGAGAAGTCAGGATTCCCTTGCTTCTTCCCTGGTCCAAAAGGAGACATAAAAAGCAGAATTATTCTTTCCTTCCAAGACAATGAAGTGGAGCAGGAAGATCTAGCACAGTCCTTGAGCCTGGTGAAGGATGTGATTGGAGCTGTAGACAGCAAAGTGGCAAGTTATGAAAAGAAAGTGCGTCTCAATGAGATTTATACAAAGACAGATAGCAAGTCAATCATGAGGATGAAGAGTGGTCAGATGTTTGCCAAGGAAGATTTGAAACGGAAGAAGCTTGTACGTGATGGGAGTGTGTTTCTGAAGAATGCAGCAGGAAGGTTGAAAGGTAAGGCTTGGCTGTTTTGTCTAAGTGTGTGCCCAGGTACAACAGGCAAAATCCAAGTGCTTTTGTTGGAAATTCACTACCAGATTTTTTCTCAGAGAGCCCATCTCCAAACACCACCCAGGAGCAACAAGCATTTAGTTCTTCATAATCTTATATCAAAAATGGTTTGTGATGGCCTACAAAATCATACAAAATAGAGCAAGATGACAAAGAAATGATGCAGTCAGGGAAAATGGAAAATAAGATTTTAAAAAAACAAAGCAAAGCATAAGATTAGTACACATATGCAAGCTGTCAAGGAAGGTGTATTCCCCTACAAGAGATGGACAGCCAGGTTGGAATTGGGGTCTATGGCAAAACTCACAAGGAGGGAGACACAATCAGCGACGGTTTCACAGAATCTGTGAATTCAAAACACATCACTTGTTCACAAGCGATGTTAGAGGTTCACAGGCTTGTTCACAGCGATGTTAGAGGAATTTGCAGCTCCAGACACCTAATAGAAAGTTAAGTTTAACCCACATCAGTTAGATTTATTATTATATTTTATGATATACATATATCTTTAAAACAAAAGAAATCATAAAGGATGCCCATTTTCCATTTGGTTTTAATTTTTACATTTCAAATGGTCAGCCGTGTCAAGTTAATGAAGCTGTGAGGCTTGTTTTTTAATTTATCTGTACATTTGATTTTGTTTGTTTGTTTTCATCAAACCTATACTCCATGGGTCTATGTGTTACACCAATAGCCTTGAGTTATACCCACCCCTTCACCCTGGCCTCAGTGAGCTGAGGACATTGAAGCAGGCTAGGCCAGTGCTGTCAGCCTCACCAGTATAGAAAGAAGGTGGAGGAAATGTGTGCTGCTTTCGTTTCTGAGGTGTAAGTGATGATGTAGGTAACTGCTGTCGGAAATACCCATGCTTAGAACAAATAGTAAAGAAGTTCCAGGCAATCAACTGGTTTCAACAATGAATAAAGCAGGACACCCTGCTTAGAAGTTGAAATCAAAATGAAGAGCCTTGGAAAGAGGTACCTGCTCTACAGTGTGATGTGTGCTGGGATGGAGGAGAAAGCAAGAGGAATAGCATTAGAGTCAAGTCTTGAAGGATGACAAGGAAGGTACCTGGTACGTAAGGAGAAAGTGCTCCCCCCACTAAGGAAGAGAAAGTGGAAGCATCGAGTTGAAAGGATGTGGCACGTCCAGGGAAGAGTGGACACCTGGGACTCTCAAATAGAGAGCAGAGTGAATGATGGGGGAGTGACGGGAAACTAGTCCAAAGAAATGAGAGGGGCCAGGTTGTGATGAGGTGCATTCTCCAGACTGAGGAGTTAACAGTTGATACTATTGATGAGGGAGGGGGGCAAAGAATGGGTTCAAAAAGGAGAACGGCAAGCAGGAAAGGGATGCTACATGAGGTGGTTTTTCAGTATAACAACTAGGGGCAGTTTAGAGTGCAGCTGGAGTGAAGAGAGACTGGTGACAGACAAATCAAGAGACTGTGCAGTGCTTTGGGGAAGAGCTCATCTGGGCCTGCACTGTAACAGAAGGCATAAAAAAGAAGGGCAGAAAAGATTCAGAGAAAGAAATCTCCTTTCCCACCACCAACTGGCTGTGTATTTCATTGTTCTGTGATAAACTCGAACTAAGGCTCCTTCCCTCCAGTCCTAATATTCTGTGATGTTGCGAGAGCCCTAGCTCTCTTTGAGACTTCTAAGCAGGCTTGCAGTTCAGAAATACCTGCCTTTTCTTGTAAAGGCCTGAATTTCCTAGAGCTGCTGCTGCCTGAAGCCAGCGCTTTATTCTTTCCTTTACATAGCAATTTATTTATGTCCAAAATAAAAACTAGTAGATCCCAGCTGTTGGAATAAAGTTGTGGTCAAGCCATGGCAGAACGATAGGTTTTGTGGCCTAGAATGCCTCCAGTAGAGATAGGAGTTGGTGTTTAGTCATTTTCACCCCCAAATGAATTCATGCCAAGTACGGCCAGTACTATGTTAGGTACTCTTTGAAAGGGGTGGGATTGGCCGGGCGCGGTGGCTCAAGCCTGTAATCCCAGCACTTTGGGAGGCCGAGACGGGCGGATCACGAGGTCAGGAGATCGAGACCATCCTGGCTAACCCGGTGAAACCCCGTCTCTACTAAAAAATACAAAAAAACTAGCCGGGCGAGGTGGCGGGCGCCTGTAGTCCCAGCTACCGGGGAGGCTGAGGCAGGAGAATGGCGTAAACCCGGGAGGCGGAGCTTGCAGTGAGCTGAGATCCGGCCACTGCACTCCAGCCTGGGCGACAGAGCGAGACTCCGTCTCAAAAAAAAAAAAAAAAAAAAGGGTGGGATTGTTTTTTTCTGATCCACTGACACTGATCGTATAAACTTCAAGATTCAATGAAGTTAAAATTTGTGTCTCACTTATTTGGGGGGAGGGAGAGGGGTGCAGGCATCTAAATTATTTAAAAGTAAACTTTAAAAAAAAAAAAAACTTTTTCATAACTGATGGCAGTACACAGAAAATTGCAGTAGTTTAGCCTAAAAAAATTAGACCTCCCTAGGAATCAGATGTCCTTGCTTCTGTTTTCTTCATAGCTTTGCAGTGAATTCCACAGAAAGGGAATTCCAGTTGCAGCAAAGGTAGAAGAAAAGGTGGGGCATGGACTGCGTAAGTCAGTTCCATCCTTTCCCAGGGAATCGTGGACTTCACTTTCCACAGTGAAGATGTTACATAGGGGCCAGCCTGCCAGCTCGATATAGACTCAACTCCAGAGACATCAAACCATCCTCAAGAGACTAGTGGAAAATGTTACTACCTACTCCTAGAGGATTAGTCAGAGCAAGAGTTTAAGTTGACTATTGCATATGGAGCTGAGGAAAGAGCCCTATATTCACATGTACCTGTAAGACTAGAAGGTGCCTGTGTGGCCACTCTTTGTTCTTTTGAGGGTGTGGAAGACGGACATCTTTTCATTAGACTTAGATATTTCTATACTTCATCTTTGGGCAGCATTGCTGTCTCCTGCCCCACACCTTTCCCATTACTGTAATCAGAAGTCAAAAAATATTGCAACCTGAGTATTTTTTGGAGTATCCTGCTCTGTGTTGCTGTTTAACATCTGTACAAGTCCAGCTTTTCAGCTTTATTCTTAAAAGTATTTTATTCTTAAACTCTTGTCTTATGGGATATATCTTTTTAGGACTGAGTACTTAAACTTTTCCAAAACAAGGCTTTGGTGATAAATCCCATTTTAAAATGCTGCTAAAAAATCTGGTGACCAGATGTGAATCCTGGAGAACTGTAAAACTGTTGCTTTGGAGGAGTGTGATCTCAGATCATAGTTTGCCCTTATGGGGGTGTATGTATTGCACCTTCAATAAAAACCCTTCTGACTGTGGTAACTATTAAGTAGTCATTGTTCTATCTTCCCTTCTCCCATTTCCGTTTTCCAGAGGTTCAAGCAGTTCTTCTCACTGACATTTTAGTTTTCCTTCAAGAAAAAGACCAGAAGTACATCTTTGCCTCATTGGTAAGCTGAATTGTTATTTTTGTAATAGTATTATAAGCATCTAGGTTAGTTATGGAATGTAAGCACTATGTTATTGCTCTCCCCAGCCCTCTTAAAATTTAATGGCTCAGGACAAATTCCTCTGAGTAATTTCCCACACGCCCTTACAATTTTCTGGCATCCCCTCTTCCCCAAAAATTATTATTCTGTTTCATCACAGTCTTCTTTTAGTGTCTTGGACATCTGACTATTTGACCTATGAAGAAACCTGTCACTGGAGTATTTCTCACATGTGAGCCCATAAATGATGCTCATGTATAATATTGCTGACTGGATTCTTTGGGGAATCTGGAAAGATTCATCATGTAGAAAACATGACTGGAACCTTTAGAGCCATAAATTACTATTTCCCTTTTGAAAATCTTTGTTAAAATCTGAATGAAATGAGATATTTCTCTTTATCCTAAAGCAGCCATTGTTTTTCAAACTGTGTGCTTTTTTAACAGCATCTAGTCTTACCTTAGATTTAAGCTGTCCTTAAGAGTTAGAATATTGTATATGTATCTTTTATTTGCCCTCTTCCCTTTTTCCAGGACCAGAAGTCAACAGTGATCTCTTTAAAGAAACTGATTGTGAGAGAAGTGGCACACGAGGAGAAAGGTTTATTCCTGATCAGCATGGGGATGAAAGATCCAGAGATGGTAGAAGTCCATGCCAGCTCCAAAGAGGAACGAAACAGCTGGATTCAGATCATTCAGGATACAATCAACACCCTGTAAGTTAACCACCAGGCCCCACCCTTCCCAGCCCTCCTGATGTCTCTGTGTGTTTTCATAATAGGCTGTACTGTGACCAGAGTAATCGACATCTTACGAACTTTTTGTTCTGTCTTGTTTGGGTTGTATTAGGAACAGAGATGAAGATGAAGGAATTCCTAGTGAGAATGAGGAAGAAAAGAAAATGCTGGACACCAAAGCCCGAGAATTAAAAGGTGAGGCATTGGGAGTGGTCTGAGCCCCTTGTGTGGAATGTCTGCAGTTGCAGAAGACTGCTGGTGGATTTTAGAGGACGGGTTTGCCCTCAGTTCTAAAGCTGCCCCAGAAGGCACTTGAAAGCAGCGAAACGAATAGCTGTTAACAAAAGAGAAACCAAGTCCAGGCTGACATGGGTCCTGGTAAAGAATGACTGTAAGGATGTGTCCAATACTGGATCAAGAAAATATTGATTCTCTTAACTCAGGATCAGTGTTCTCAAACCTCATGACATTCTCTGTACTTTGTCACAGATGAATTTACCAAAATTTGTAGTCACATCTAAAATTAAAACAAGGAGAGAATTTGGGGAAAAGAATTCTCCAGTTAATCTGATATAATCCTCCCACCAGTCCCTAGCGTTATCACTTATCTGCAGTTCACAAATGAGTTGCGAGGTGAAGTTTTGGGAGAAGGGTATGTATCGATCTATGTTTGACCCCTGTTTATTGAGTGCTGACTGTTTTGTGTAGTCTTGTCAGTGTCCCTACAACACAGGCATTCTAATCCCCGTTGTGCAGATGAGACAGTCGAGGCCCACAAAGGACAAGCTACGCAGGGTTACACATGTAGTTAATGGTTAAGCCAGAATTCTATTCCCTGTCTTAGCAAAGCCTGGTGCTCTTTTCTCTTTGCCAGTGGCTTATCAAATGTTTCTAAGTAAAGACTATGCTTTGGGTCGAAATAAGGCTTAGAGTTAAATAAATGTAAGCATCTAAGGAGTTTGGTTAGGTCTTAAAGCCATACAGATGAAAGCATTGAGTCTCACTGAGGGGAAAATTAAAAATATGGACAGATTTAGACCAGAGCCAGAGTTACAGCAGATTTATTGGCCCATGATTAGGATGACAAGGATAAAAATCTTCCTTCTTTAAATTTTGTTAAGTACCTGCCTAGGCATACTGCTAGGTACAACAGATGCAAAGATTCCTTAAAAAGAGCCCTTTCCCTTGAGAAGCTCACACCCTAGCAGGGGAGACATACCTTAACGATGGGCCACACAGTGATTTATTAGACCACAGGCACGATTAACATGTGTGGGATCTGCTCATCCTGCGTCTAGTAAGTCTCACAGAGAAGCTGGTGCATGAGCTACATCTGAAAAAAATTATCTCAGCACACAAGAGTAGTTATGTGCAGAGGTGAAAAAGGACTTGACATGTCTGCCAAGGAATGACAGGTTTGATGTGTTTAGAGGGTCAGGGCTAAGGGATGGGAGCTTAAGCTGGAAAAGCACCAGGTATTAAAAAGGCAACAAGGGACTGATGTAATTTTTTAAAAAAAGAAAATAAAAAGATTTTTTTTTAAACATGTTGAAGCTAGTTAGGAGAGTTGCTTGAGGGAATGGGAAGCGACTGGGAGTAGAAAGACCATTTGGAAGACTGTTAGGATAGGTTAAGTGAAAATGAGCTGGAGAGGGAACAGATGTGAGTAGGAAATAAGGTCATTAAAATCTGGTCAGTTGGCCAGGCTTGGTGGCTCACACCTGTAATCCCAGCACTTTGGGAGGCCACAGTGGGCAGATCACAAGGGTCAGGAGTTGGAGACCAGCCTGACCAACGTGGCGAAATCCCATCTCTACTAAAAATACAAAAATTAGCCGGACGTGGTGGCGCGTGCCTGTAATCCCAGCTACTTTGGGAGGCTGAGGCAGGAGAATCGCTTGAACCCGGGCGGCAGAGGTTTCAGTGAGCCGAGATAGTGCCACTGCACTCCACCCTGGGTGACTGAGTGAGACTCTCAAAAAAAAAAAAAAAGTCTGGTCAGTTGGTGGTGGGACAGAGTGAGGAGAAAGAATTTCTCACAGGTTTCCAAATCAGGTAACCTGGAAGATGAAGAGTTGTTGACTGAGAAAGAGATTCCACACTAAAGGGAGGAGGTGATGGGCTAGAGAAAAGATTGGTTTCTCACATGCTGAGAACAAAGCATCTCAGTAGAGGTGGCCACTTGGGCCCCATGGTCTGCTGCTAAGAAAGGGAGGACTTTTGATTTTTTTTTTTTTTTAATGAATTATCAGCATATAGAAGGTAATTGAAGCCATGGGGATGAATGAGATCCTCAAGAGGAAAGTGGGTAAGGTAAAGAAGACAGCTCAGACCAGGTGCAGTGGCTCACACCTGTAATCACAGCACTTTGGGAGGCCAAGGCAGGCAGATCACCTGAGGTTGGGAGTTTGAGACCAGCCTGGCCAACATGGTGAAACCCCATCTCTACTAAAAATACAAAATTAGCCAGGGGTGATGGCACATGCCTGTAATCTCAGCTCCTCAGGAGGTTGAGGCAGGAGAATCGCTTAATCGCTTGAACCCAGGAGGTGGAGGTGGCAGTGAGCCGAGAGTGTGCCATTGCACCCCAATCTGGGCAACAAGAGCGAAACTCTGTCTCAAAAAAAAAAGAAGAAGAAGAAGACAGCTCTCAGGATGGAGCTGAGACAGAAGCCAGGAGCCCAGATAAGAGATTCCATTGCAGATGGCAGATCAGTAAAGTGTCCTGAGAAAGAATGGTAGGAAGAGAACCAGTGTCCTAAGTTAAAGAAGGAAACATGTTTTAAAGGAGGAAGTAATCATCAATGCTGAAAAAAACAACCTAAAAGACCTCATTGGATTGAATCGTGAAGTTGAGCTGGGAAACCAGTTGCAGAGTGGACAGAAGCTAGAGAGTAGTGGGCTGAGAAGTAAACAGGGGACAAGGGAGTGGAAGCAAAGTGCAAACTTGTTATGTCACAATTTCCATGGTTCACCAAAAAGATCCAGAATGGTTTTCCAGATAGAAATCACAGAACAGAAACAATATTGCTGTCATGATGAAAAAGAAAGGGCAGTGGGTGGGGTGTCCTGTCTTGTCCCTTTCCATAAATTACCACAAGGTGGTGCTCATGTCTTAGTCATCTCGTAATACTAAACGCCAATCAAATCACAGATCATTTTCTCCATCCTGCAGAACAACTTCAACAGAAGGACCAACAAATCCTACTCTTGTTGGAAGAGAAGGAGATGATTTTCCGGGACATGGCTGAGTGCAGCACCCCCCTCCCAGAGGATTGCTCCCCGACACATAGCCCTAGAGTTCTCTTCCGCTCCAACACAGAAGAGGCTCTCAAAGGAGGACCTTTAATGAAAAGTGCAATAAATGAGGGTAATTAACATTCAGCATTGCCTCCCTTTATCTCCTCCCAGAGTGGTTTACACTCTAATATTATCTGCCAGTTTTTACTTTTTTACGTTAAAATAAAGCCGCACAAATGCAGAAAATTACCCAAAACAAATACTTCACTATAGTAAATAATCAGGTGAATATCCTTTTAACCACTACCCACATCAAGAAATTAAATGTGGCCAGACACC
>NW_012105520.1:537398-556959 GCF_000951045.1 Mandrillus leucophaeus | reverse complement strand
TAGTAGAGAGGGGTGTTCCACTGTGTTTTCCAGGATGGTCTCGATCTCCTGACCTCGTGATCCACCCGTCTCGGCCTCCCAAAGTGCTGGGATTATAGGCTTGAGCCACCGCGCCCGGCCTACTTTGCTTATGTTTTTTTGATATGCATCTTAAAATTCTTAATTTACAGTTCCCCTCACCATCTTTTTTTTTTCCCATATAATTTATCTTTGAACAATATGAGCTTTTTGACTTAGAGAGTTTCCCACAGTTTGGATTTTATTCATACAGTTCTGTCCTCTGTTTCCTTCAGATTTGCAGCTGGATTCTCAGAGGCTTAATTAATCACTCAGACTTGATCTCTTTGGTAAATTGTGCCCTTATAGTGTGTTCTTTCATTGAGAGGGCATAAATTTAGTTGTCTCTTTTTTCGTGACATATAAGAAAAGATAAAAGGATAAACGCTTGATTATTTTTCCCCTCTATTTATTTACCAGTTTTTAAGACCATGAACATCTTCTGAAAGTGACCCATAGTTTTTATTATGGACTCATAAATTGAAGCATGTTTGATGGGGCCTGGCGCGGTGGCTCATTTCTATAATCCCAGCACTTTGGGAGGCCAAGGCGGGTGGTCAGGAGTTCAAGACCAGCCTGGCCCACATGGTGAAACCCCATCCCTACTAAAAATACAAAAATTAGCTGGATGTGGTGACGTGCGCCTGTAGTCCCAGCTTCTCAGGAGGCTGAGGCAAGAATGTGTTTTGCTCACTTATTTTATGGACATGTCTTTCTGATGTGCTTTTGTTATCTGTAGAGAAGTTAGACCCTGTGTTTTCCCCACCTGTGTTTTCCCTTTATATGGGATTTGACTTCCATATTTTCTGTTGCTCATTTTTATGTGAAATTAGTGTCTTAAGTTTACAGGTTCATATAGATTTTCTCACACCATAGGACTCGTCTATCATTTTTGTGTAGGTTTTCTTTTTTAACATGGCTTGTCTTATCAGATTTCCTGCTATTGGTTCCCTCCCTTATTCCACCTGGCCCTTCTTTTTCTTTATCTCTTTTTCTCCTGTTTAACTTTTACTCCATTTTCTCCACTTTCTTCTTTCTGTGAGCCATACCCTAGAAAAGAACCCTAGTGGGCCAGAGTTGAGATGCAAATTCTTAGACTACTCTAGCCCCTTGAACTCACTCCATATTAGCGAAGCCAGAAACCCTGACTGTTTTATTTGCTGTTCTCAAATCAGTCCATCTTACTTTCCAAGGAATATCTTCTGGCTGCTTTGGATATGATTCCAGAAGCCATGTAACTTCTAGTAAATTACTCTGCCTTCCCTGTACACTTTCAAATTTCCTAGCCTCTTGTATATAAAGTGGAAAGTCTCATCTCTAAATTTCTAGTAGAGTCCAACCAAAACACATACCCTGAGCTGAGACCCTTCTCTGAGCAAAGGAACTCACCCAGTCACTCTTTGGAAATTTCCAATCATGCTCTTTGTACATATCATGTATACTGTGAACTTGTTTTCTCCTCATTGAAAGATAAGATGTCAGCTTTGCATGTTTCCTTTATTCCAGTGGAGATCCTTCAGGGCTTGGTGAGTGGAAATCTGGGAGGCACACTTGGGCCAACTGTCAGCAGCCCCATTGAGCAAGAAGGTGCGGTCGGTCCTGTTTCCCTGCCCCGGAGAGCAGAAACCTTTGGAGGATTTGACAGCCATCAGATGAATGCTTCAAAAGGTAAATGATGTGAAGTCATGAGCTTTTATAGGCAATCCTTGACTGTCCCACACAACTCAAAATGATTTGTACTTTAGTAGCTACGTTGTACTTTAGTGGCTACATCTCCGCTCCCATTCAATCAGTAAATTTCTTAGTGAGATCTTAAGACACTCAAGAGCCTGCCAATCAGACTCAGATTCATTTTGAGTAACAAAAAAGATTTTCCTAAGATATCAGCTAAAAGAGTAATAATACATGTTCCTGCTTCCAGCTCTTCTGCATCCATAAAATTATTAGTAATCACTTAGCTGCCACCAAGCTGCTCCCTCTTTTGGGGGGCATCAGTAGGATTCAGAAATACTACGTCCCCAAGATACCTATATGATATTCTTTCCTTCGCTAATCTGTTTCACAACTTTAAAATTAAAAAAAAAAAAAAACCTATTTTTTGTTTAGGAGGCGAGAAGGAAGAGGGAGATGATGGCCAAGATCTTAGGAGAACGGAATCAGATAGTGGCCTAAAAAAGGTATTTCTCTTTAAAATACACTATGAACCTCCTTGGCACTTTCCTCTGAATTCATAACCTTTGAAATTATTTCACTTTGATGTTGTTTTGGATGCCTGAATTGCTGCTTTTAATAAAATTATTTTCAGGGAAAATACATTTTTAAAACAAACAGTACAGTTAAGAATTCCACATTATTGGCTGGTGGCCTCACTGGCTTAGGGTAGTGTGTTTACATTCATAACTCTACCATGGTCCTGGCAGGACCGGTTTCATTAGGAGGTTTGTTTCAGGTGCTCCAAACTGACCTGACCTTCTTACAAGGTGTCAGTGATAAATAGTTCAACCTTAAACCTTCAGTACCTTAGTGAGAGGCTGTGGTAGGAAAGAAAGAAAATGGAAAGCTATAGCCTAACAGAAACACACTGTATGTCATTTTTGCATCAAGATCTTCATTTTTTATATGTATGGTTTTTGTTTCATAGGGTGGAAATGCTAACCTGGTATTTATGCTTAAAAGAAACAGTGAGGTAAGGACATTATGAGCTATTTAAGAAAATATGTGTTTGTTACCATTGTCAAGTTAGGAATATTCTTTGTTCCTTTTTTTTCTTTTTGCTGTTACAAAGAGGCTAACTGCTGGCTATCATCTGTACATGTAAACAATACAGTTGTCAGTTTCCTTGACCTTTCCCCTTTTTTTGGTCCTAGGGGCACCGTCTTGGAATTTTGCCACTTAGAGAATTGCCTGCTAAGATGGCTTTGATTCTCTGTCCTTAAGGAAGCCTTTTGCTGCTTTTTTTTTTTTTTTTTTTTCTCACTCTCCCTGTATCACCCAGCTCACTGCAACCTCTACCTCCCAGGCTCAGGCAATCCTCCAGAGTAGCTGGGACTATAGGCATGCGTGCCACCATGCCCGGCTAACTTTTGTATTTTTTGTAGAGACAGGGTTTTGCCGTGTTGCCCAGGCTGATCTCAAACTCCTGGACACAAGCAATCCACCTGCCTCAGCCTCCCAAGGTGCTGGGATGACAGACATGAGCCACCTTACCCAGCACTTCTTGCTTTTAATCAGCTTTCTCTAAGTAGGGCCCGCAAAACCCCCGTGATGGTTTCCTTTGGTCTAAGCACACTGAGTAGAATTCATAGCAGCCTTTTCTATCACAAGCCTGATACCAAGAGCCACAGGTCTGGAACATGGGCATTTAACTTGTAATTTGACACAGTAATTTCTTATCCTTCAAGTACTCAAGTTATATCATCATCTTTTGGGGGGTGGGGGAGACGGATCTTGCTCTGTTGTCCAGGCTGGAGTACAATGGTGCAATCTCGGCTCACTGCAACCTCCATCTCCCAGATTCAAGCGATTCCCCTGCCTCGGCCTCCCAAGTAGCTGGGATTACAGGCATACACCACCACACCTGACTAATTTTTTGTATTTTTAGTAGAGACGAGGTTTTGTCATGTTGGCTGGGCTGATCTTGAACTCCTGACCTCAGGCAGTCTGCCCACCTGGGCCTCCCAAAGTGCTGGGATTACAGGCCTGAGCCACCACGCCCAGCCATATCTTCTCTGAGTATTGCTTTAAACTTAATATGTGTCTTATCTGTGAAGCAGCCTTGGTGTCCTTCTGGAAGGATGCCCATCCCGCGTGCACCGCCCCCCCAACTCGTTGTGACATAATCTTCAGATTACTGCCATCTCCAAAATTAATTCTGAGTATTTGACTTTGTAAGCAGACTAGAAGCAGATACATGATAGTTGCTTTTTAGAGTATACTTCTCAAGCATTTTGATTGTGTTTCTTCTTTTTCTTGTGCTTGCTTTTAACGTACATTAAGTCTCCAAGGAACTTTATTTTGAAATTTTAAGGGGAATCTTTCCATTTTCCACCTAAAATACAGAAGGATATTGTTTTGTATTTGTTGCCACAGAAGTCTAAATACAGTGGAGTCCTGAAGGAATCCTTCAGTGTGCTTATCTTTAAATGACAAACTTGAGCTTATGGAAGCTACTTGCTCTCTGGATCTGCTGCTTGAAAATTAGCTCACTGCAGCCTCCGCCTCCCAGGTTCAAGCAATTCTCCTGCCTCGGCCTCCAGAGTAGCTGGGACTACAGGCCCGCACTACCGCACCAGGCTGATTTTTTTGTATTTTTAGTAGAGACGGGGTTTCACCATGTTGCCCAGGCTGGTCTCGAACTCCTGACCTCAGTTTATCTGCCCGCCTCAGCCTCCCAAAGTGCTGGGGTTACAGGCATGAGTCATTGCTCCTGGCCTTGATTTTGCTTTATGGCAAAATTTCCCCCCTATATTTAGTTAGAAGAATCAGGGTAAGAAATAGTAGAAGACCCATTTGTTTTTCAGACATTCCAGTATGGATTAGACACTATAAATGCTTAGCTGGAGTCGGCAGGTTCTTCAGTTACTTCTCTCTGCTTATTAAGGATAAAATAAGGGGGGCCAGTCTTGGTGGCTCACTCCTGTAGTCCTAACACTTTGGGAGACCGAGGCGGGTGGATCACTTGAGGTCAGGAGTTCAAGACTAGCCTGGCTAACATGGTGAAACCCTGTCTCTACTAAAAATACAAAAAATTAGCCAGGCGTGGTGATGGGCGCCTGTAATCCCAGCTACTCAGGAGGCTGAGGCAGGAGAATCACTTGAACCTGGGAGGCGGAGATTGCAGTGGGCCGAGATTGCACCACTGCACTCCTGCCTGGACGAGAGTGAAACTCCGTCTCCGTCTCAAAAAATAAAAATAAAGAAAATAAGGGGTAAAAAATTTTCTCAGAAGAGCTAAGCCTGGTAATTAAGATTTTTGTGTTTTGTTTTTAAATGACTTAAGTATTGTAAGAGGAATACATGTTCATGGTAGATAAGTAACATAAGTTACTTAATAATAAACATCCCACCACTGGAAAATAGCTACTGTTAAATGTTTGCTGTTTATATTTCCAGCCTTCTACATAACATATCCGAGTTGTATATGTATGAATAGTATAAAAAGTTTTACATAATTTGTATCAATACTTCCTAGAGCTTCATATCTTGCTTTTTTTTCCTCTTAATATGCATTAAAAGCATTTCCCCAAGGCATATTTTTACAAAGCATGCTGTTGAACAGCTTCATATTATTGTGTACCATAATTTTCTTAATCCTTCTGATAGTTAACTGTTTTTCTACGTTTTGCTTTTAAAGCAGTGAGCTAAGAACATCTTTGTACATACATTGTATTTTGCACAGCTCTCTGATTATTTCCCAGACATGCCAAAATGCTATTGAACGAAGGTTTTGCAGTGCTTGGCACTACCCATTAGACATACAAGTGCCCATTTTCATCTTTTACCAACATTGAGTATTATTCTTACTAAGTTTTTGTTCGTTTGATAAGTTTGGGTCATTTATTTTATTTTGCATTTATTTGATTTCAAATAAGGTTGAGTCATTTTTAATATGACATATAAATGCTATTGGCCATTTATATTTCTTCTGCAAATTGCTGGTTTGTGTTCCTGGCCTATTTTTCTACTAGGGTATTTTTTTTGTCATAATGTTCTATGAGAGCCTTTTTTAAATCAAAGATTTTTTCCATTTGAATTTCTATTAGTCCTTTGCCTTTTAATTTTAATTTTACATTTTTACATAGAAATTTTTGAAAAAAATCATGTGGTTTCTTCCATTACTTCTGTGTTTGCAAAGCCTTCCCTGTTTTAAGATTAGAAAACCTTCTAGTTCCTTCCAGCTCCTTTTTTTTTTCTTTTTGAAATAGGATCTCGCTGTCTTGCCCTGGCTGGACATAAATATGGTTTATTTTTCACCTTTGACATTTTCAGATATTTGAACCTTTTTTTTTTAATGTGAGCTAAGG
The DNA here is from genome assembly GCF_000951045.1 of Mandrillus leucophaeus. Lineage (NCBI taxonomy): Eukaryota > Metazoa > Chordata > Mammalia > Primates > Cercopithecidae > Mandrillus > Mandrillus leucophaeus. Next base: position 550,879 of record NW_012105520.1, on the reverse strand, counting down.
TCTCAACTCAATTTTTTTCAGAAATATAGCCATTTTCTCAGAACAATTAATTGAATATTCTTTTCTTTCCATTGATTTGAAATGCTACTTACATGCTAAATTGTTATGGGAAGTTTCTGAAATTTCTGTTCTGTTGCACTGATGTATGCTGTTTTTATTCTAGTCATTTTAAGTATTGGAAGCTTTCTAATACATTTTAACTTGTGCTGATACTCCTCCTACACACAGGTCACTTTGGTCTTCTTTTGTTTTTCTTGGCTGCTGGTGCTCACTTTCTTTGGTGCTTTCAATTTGAAAATATTTCATAAAGATACAAGCATTTAGTTGTATCTTAAAGAAGCCATCTTATCAGGTAAACATTAGTGTGATGGATTCTGAGATTCATAAAGCCCTGAAACAAATGTTTCCATTTTGTTCCTTTGGCAGCAGGTTGTCCAGAGCATTGTTCATCTCCACGAGCTCCTCAGCACTCTGCAGGTGCGTGCCTTCATCTTCCGTCCTGCGTTTATTTGTCTAAAGAACAGCAGCTTGGGGCTGTTGTTGACTTGGATCTTTGAGGTTTGTAGGCTGTTTATGGGTAAATGGGGCCCTCAGTCTAGGGAAGACTGGCTCTCGTGGTGAGAAAGTTACAGAATGCTGTGGGTAGAGTATCATCGACCTTCCAGGACTAGAATTAGTGAAGAGCTGGTGTGCTGTAGGCATGGCTTGATAACCATGCTACAAATCACATAGCATGCTAACATGCACTTGGGAGATTATTTCACTTTAGAAAGCCTTAAGTATGATTATAAAAGTTTCTATATCCCATATCTCTGTACATTTGAAGAGAGTGGCCTTCCTAATACAGCTTCCGTTTCAGACTTCCCAGGAACATCCTCAAATTCTGCTCACTTCCTTTCTTGAAGATCTGCCCTATCTCATTCCTTTCTCCCACTTCCAACACACACACACACAGAGTACCCCAGGTAATACCAGTGACCGCAAACAGCATGTGACCAGATTTGACAAAAACCTGTGAGTTCGTGCACCTTTGAAGTTCTTGTGTGATAAATGCCTGCAATTATCCTGGAGCATTTTTATTAGATAGGCTTGAAAAATGAGGGGAGAGTTCTAGTCCATCATAGTGCCTGGTGCCCCCTGCTGTGGGGTCAGGAGGGATCCAGAAGTTGGCTGTCATCCTGGCCAGAGTTGCAGGGCTCTCCTCCGTGTGCCTCCTCAGGGTGTGGTGCTGCAGCAGGACAGCTACATTGAGGACCAGAAACTGGTGCTGAGCGAGAGGGCGCTCACTCGCACCTTGTCCCGTCCGAGCTCCCTCATTGAGCAGGAGAAGCAACGCAGCCTGGAGAAGCAGCGCCAGGACCTGGCCAACCTGCAGAAGCAGCAGGCCCAGTACCTCGAGGAGAAGCGCAGGCGTGAGCGCGAGTGGGAAGCTCGTGAGAGGGAGCTGCGGGAACGGGAGGCCCTCCTGGCCCAGCGCGAGGAGAAGGTGCAGCAGGGGCAGCAGGACCTGGAAAAGGAGCGGGAGGAGCTCCAGCAGAAGAAGGGCACATACCAGTATGACCTGGAGCGACTGCGTGCTGCCCAGAAACAGCTCGAGAGGGAACAGGAGCAGCTGCGCCGGGAGGCAGAGCGGCTCAGCCAGAGGCAGACAGAACGGGACCTGTGTCAGGTAATGGCACTCCCTGCCGAGAGCAACCTAACAATGATATTAAGAACCCCTGTGTACTAAGCATAGTAAGAAAGTGAGCAGAAATATAGAGCCTGTTTTTGGCAAGATGCAGTGGCTCATGCCTGTGATCCCAGTACTTTAGGAGGCTGAGGTGAGAGGGTAGCTTGACCAGCCTGAGCAACAGAGGGAGACTGTCTCTACTAAAAAAAAAAAAAAAGTTTTTAAGAATCTTTGTAGCTGGACACAGTGGCTCACGCCTGTAATCCCAGCACCTTGGGAGGCCAAGGCAGGCGGATCTGTTGAGGTCAGGAGTTTGAGACCAGCCTGGTCAACATGGCAAAACCGCATCTCTACTAAAAATACAAAAATTAGCCGGGTGTGGTGGCAGACACCTATAATCGCAGCTACTTGGGAGTCTGAGGCATGAGAATCGGCTTGAACCTGGGAGGTGGGGATTGCAGTGAGCCGAGATCTCGCCACTGCACTCCAGCCTGAGCAACTCTGTCTCAAAAAAACAAACAGAATCTTTGTTTTACCCTGAAAGAGAGGCAGAGAGAGAAAGTCTTTTTCTGCTTTTTGCATCTCTAGGAGACTGAAGAAGAGAATGGAAGTGCTGGGGCATTTTGGCCAGGCAGTAATGGATACTTAGAGTTGGCAACAGCTAGAGGAGCCTCCATGTATCTGAGAAAATGGCCATCAGCCATCCAGGATTTTAGGAGCAACCCCACTGCTCTGTGTCACATTAGAAGTCAGGCATGGTCCTGACCTGAAGGAACTTGTAGCTTAATGGGGAAGCACAGCAAGAATAAAAGATCCCCCAGAACATGTGGTGCCTGTGGTCCTGAGACAGCAGGAAATGGCTGTCAGGCCAGAGTTGCTGGAAGAACCCATGTGGCAGGATGGGTGGGAGGCAGTTACAGAGGGAAACGCCCATCCCAGCAACTAGGGAAGGCGGCCACTCCTCTTGTGAACAGATGATATTCTTGCTTGGGGATGTTGAGACAGCTGCACTCTGCATAGTTCCTGATTTGCCTCTCTACTGCTGATGAAACTTTTCTTTCTCTATAGCTGCTGCTTATCTTGGAAAGCTTTTGGTAATTCAGCACACTCACTCCTGAGCTTATTTCAGTGATATTGCTTGGTTATTCCAAAATATGGATGCTTGTGGCAGATGGAGAGCCTGGGTGTACACAGATCTGCCTGTGTTTTGAAATGCATATCATATTGCTGTTTGTTTGACTGATTGACCTTGGACCATGAAAGAAAATTATACTGACATCTTCCAGAGTAGGGGGCAGTTGTAGCTTTCGGCAGATGTTGCCAAATATATTGGGCAAGGGGGAGCAGCCAATGCTGTGTGTTGCTTTTTATGACATAAGGAGGGATTCCACCCCATCCCAATACAATCATCAGTGCTTTGACAAAGGAGGGTTCCCAGGCAGCTAAGAGAACCCAGATTAGATGATCCTCTTTATCTCTGGTTTAACCTTTGAGTAGGATTCTTGGTGTAAGCTCGGCTTTTCCACTTACCCTCTAACCTGAACAGGTGTCTGTAATCTCTTTGCCCTAAAATACTTCCCTGCATCCCTGTGCAGAGCAGTCTTAAGCAGCTCTCCTTCTTTCTTCAGGAAATGGGAATTCTTTTCTAAATCACCCCATCAAAGGTACTATCAGTTTTTTATGACGCCGGTGTTTGCGTATGTAGTAAAAGTATTAACAGTATTGAAGGCGGTATTTTTAACATGTTTATAGATACTACTTGGGGGAGGGCAGCTAATGAAACCTTTGAGCTCTATGCAATCCATAGAAGTGAGCTCTGTAGAGTTTACAGAGGTGGGTAAGTACCCAGCCAGCACACCCAGTTGAATTCAGCCAGGATTTATTGAGTAGGCATCAGGGACGCTGACAGCCTCCAAGTGAAACCCTTCTCTTGAATATGTACAGGTTTCCCATCCACACAGCAAGCTGATGAGGATCCCATCGTTCTTCCCCAGTCCTGAGGAGCCCCCCTCGCCATCTGCACCTTCGATAGCCAAATCAGGGTCATTGGACTCAGACCTTTCAGTGTCCCCAAAAAGGAACAGCATCTCTCGGACACACAAAGATAAGGGGCCTTTTCACATACTGAGTTCAACCAGCCAGACAAACAAAGGACCAGAAGGGCAGAGCCAGGCCCCTGTGTCCACCTCTGCCTCTACCCGCCTGTTTGGGTTAGCTAAGCCAAAGGAAAAGAAGGAGAAAAAAAAGAAGAACAAAACCAGCCGCTCTCAGCCCGGTGGTGAGTCACGCACACCTGCTCTCCCTGTGGCCATGGTGTCTGTGCATTCTGAGAGAGGGTAGATTTTAGTGGCATGGGGCAGGGTTGAAAAGGGTACAGTTCAGATGCTCAGAAGCCAAACCGCTATCCTTCTCACCAGCTCCGCTTACTAAGAGCGCTCATGCAACAAACATTAAGAACCCACTGTGTGTGGCACATGTGCAAAAGCAGAAAGCATAGGTTTCATTTTCAAGGCATTATCCAATTGAGGAACTGCAGCTCACCTCTCAGTGAAGTAATTCAAGTCCTCCTTGCCTTTCTGGGCCTAGAGAAGTCATTGCAAACAGCTAGCATTTGGTGATTTAACTCTCAAATGGCTGTATGAAGTTGGCACTGCTAACCCCAAAGGAAGTGAGGAAACTGAAGCTCACGGAGGCTAACTAATGTGCCAGCGGCCACAGAGCCCGCGGTTGAATTCTACTAAATGCCTCCCCGTTCATGTGCCACTTTTCCCCCTGAATCCTTCTCTTTAGGATTGATCTCTCCTTTCTGTAGGGCAGGTTAAAGAAAAATGTACATTTTCCAGGCCTCTTCATAAATTCTAGTGCTTATTAAAAGTTAAAGGGAGCATTAGACAGTGAAGGATATCACCAATAACCTTATTAACCAAATTTGTTCAGAAACCCCAGTGTGCAGAGAGTCAATTGCCCATAAGCCCCCGTCACCTATTTGCATTACAGAAGACACTGGTTTGGGGAGGAAGTTCAATGAAAGGAACAGTTTTTCTGAATTTTTTTCATTCTTGGTTTTCACATTTCCAGATGGTCCCACATCAGAAGTATCAGCAGAGGGTGAAGAGATCTTCTGCTGACCCTCTTCCTCTCTGCTGAGGCAGCTGCCTCCTGATCCTGGCCAGCCCACCTCTCCTGCTGTCCCCACGTGCACAAGTCTCTTACACTGGACACCCACTGCTCCTCAGCGTCCAGTCCTCCTGGGCGGCCCCAGGTCCTGGACAAGAAGGAACAGATGATCTTGAGTATCAGGGTGGGGAAGGAGGCCCAGACTCTGCTTCGGCCATGATTTGTGACTGCCCAGGACTCTCAGGTTGGGCTGGCCCTACTCAGGATTACACTGAAAGTAGTGGCCTCGTAAGTACAGGTGATGGTTTTGGACATGTCAGGAATTCCTAAAGGCTGAAAGAGTGTATCCAAGTAAGGTCTGAACCTCTGACTGCCTTTTATTTGGGGGAACACGAAACCAAACAGAAGATGTTTTGGACTTGATCTGTGTCCATACATGGGGACCTGTCTGCATATATACATGGGGAATGCTAGAAGAAGGCCCAGTTTGTACCAGATGTCTGGTCACCTTAGCTCAGCACAGGGGCAGTGCCTGGATGGACCCAGAGCTCCTGCATATCAGCACTTCACCCAGTAATCCTCAGAGACTGGTTTCCCTCTAAACCCATCCCGTGCACGTATCACCCATGTTTTGCATGTATTTCTCATTTCATTTTAGGGATGACAAACATTTGTGAAACCAGTGAGAGAAGGCTTGATGTGTATAAAAGACGTGATCTGCACCACCTCGATCTCGGTGTTTCAGGCACTAAAGCAACAAAACAACCCATAGTATCTCATTTTGTCATCAGATCCAGAAGGAATACCCTGGTTTTCCGGGATGTTTACCCACATGTTTTGGGCACGGATAAAGTGAAGAGGCCCACTCACCAGTATCCCTGCAGGGTGACACTTTTTGGTTGTTACTGACCACTCAGAAGTGGCTACGGCCTCCTGGCTGTGTTCCTGAGCCCCTGTCGTGCCTCTCCCAGACAGCAGCTGCCTGGCCCTTGCGGGTGAGGGCACGCCCTATGGGCACACCACCACCAGGGGCCAGGCAGAAGCTGTGTTCTGAAGCTAGGAGAGCTGGCTGGGAGGTGGGTTCAGGCGAAGGGTGAAGCCGTGTGTGGCGGTTCCTGCCAGTGCGCGTCTGGAGAGGAGCTGGCCCAGAGGGCGTGGTTGTGAAAGCGCCCTTCTTGTGTTAGGAGGCCTTGGCAAAATTGGATTTCTTCAAAAATGTATCTGAAGGTCTGTTGTTGAATTGTGCTCTGCCCCTGAAAGAGGGTACAGATGCTGCCTGCTGCTCAGCTTTGCTTTTGCTTTTCGCGCCGTGTTTTGATCTGTGTTCACTTGAGGCTTTCCCCAGCTGGTGTGTGCAGGACAGTTCATGGTAATGTTGCCCTCTGAGGCCCCGTACACCAGAAGGGAGGCCCTGGAAAATTTTGTGCTTCCGACGTGGCCTTCAGTTCTTGCTTTTTTGCCCCTCAGAAGCAAGGGGCTTTGAGCACACTTAAAAAAAGAAAAATCTGTAACTTGGTGCTTATTGATGAATTGCAAGCTGGCCTTGCAGATGGAGATATTTATCTTTCAGTTTATTTGAAAGAGGTCTGGTTTAAAATTTGTAGCCTAGATTTGTTTTATTTATTGTGTGTGTGTGTGTGTGTGTTTTTCTTTTTTAAGGGTGAGCCAGGACTAGCCCAACAGTCTAAACTATCCAGTCAATATTGAGTGAAGTGGCAGCCAGCACCGCTCACTCTGTGTCTTTTGAAGTGCCTTGAAGGCCCAGATGAAATTTTAAAGGGAAGGGTCCATGTCCTTCCGTCCCCCACCCCGCCTCATTCTTTAATCAAAGGATATCTTCTCCCTTGTTTGAGAATGAAGAAACTCACCACCTCTGAGCTGCCTTTGCTTTTTTCTGTCATGGAGAATACCCAGCCTTCAGAAACAGACTTTAAGGCCAAAACCTGCTGATTTTTCTATTGAAAATATCATGTCCCCTTGCAAAGACCCTAAACAAAAAGTTAAGTTGCTTTCTTCCACCAGTCCATACAACTCCAAGTTACAGCTGAATCATTGTGACTTTCCTGAGATCTACCCCAGGGCTTGGCTATCTGTTCTGGTCACTAGCTCCGAGTTCCCCTACTGGGATTCGCAGGAGGGCAGTACTGAACCTGCATTCTTCTCTTTGTAAATGTAGGCTGGGTGCCCCTGTTGTCTGGGTTTGGAACGATAAGAGGTTGGTGCTGATTGGATTTACTTGTGTACATGCTCTTCACAAAAACACCATGGATGCTGAAGTTAGAGCATGTTGCCACAGAGGTTGACATCAATGTTAGAGTGTCTCTTGCCCCCCTAGCTGTGATGTTTCACCTGCTTTGGTTGTTTTGGTGGTCTTTTTTAAAAATGGAGATTTCACATCTGCCCAGACCTCCCTCACTCAAAACGATTTCGGCAGGTTCTGGTTGGACAAGTTTAAAATCAGAAGGTAGTGCCCAGAATTCCCTCAAGCCACCCAACTTCATCCAGGAATACAGTCTGCAGTGCCGAAAGGGAACCACTTACCAAGACCTGTGCTTACATACCTTCGTCATCTCTCTTCCCCCTTGGAGTTGTCCTTAAGGGGATTTGTTCCTGTCCTGGGGGTTTACCTGGGATGGTGGCTGCCTGTGCTTTTGCACATGGCCTTGACAGTGTTCTAGTTGCTGGATCTAATGGCCTGTCTTGGTTTCTCTCACATGAGAAGGGGTTGTTTTCTGGGGTGACTCAGACTGAATTCCCCATACTGTTTCCACACCAGGATGCCATGTTCTCCATCAAGCTGAAGAAATCAGGTGCCTGAAATTGTGCTTAAGTTTTGGGGGAAAGATGGAGTTCCTATCCAGAGCCCCCAGATTTTCAGAATCGAGTGAGCTTTCTGGAAGGAGACTGCGTCTTCTCTCAATTCCAGTCATCTCAGTCGTCATTCCAGTTGGGTGACATGTGCACTTTAAATGCTGTCACGGTTGGCTTCATTTTCAAGACAATCAAATGTATTGACTGTTTTCTTTTTAGAAAATGGAGAGGTTTAAAAACGTGCAAACTGCCACTTTCAGCCTTTGCCAGTACTCCCTCTACCCCCGTGAGAGCTATCTGGGGGAAAGAATCCTTACCAAGGTTTTTTGGAAAGGTACGAATCTTACCTTTTTTCCCCTTCTGTGTCTCAGGGTAATACTCTATTCAGAGTCGCCCCTTTGCTCATTTTCTCCCATATTTGTTACCTTCCTGAGGCCTCAGTATTAGTCATGAGCACAAAGTTTGGAGACCCTTGGCGTTGTTTCTTCATGTGGGAAGGGAGGTGTTAGTGTGTGCAAGGGTTGAACTAGATAGACCCTGCCTTAGTAGAGGGTGGGACCATAACCTTAGAGGCCAGAACTTGATCCAGAAGTTGCTGTCCACAGAAGTGCTTTCTAGTTCATCATTTTTGTCTCTAGGGCTCTTTTTCTGTAGCCAGGTCTTTCTTCCCAGGGATTTTGGTATTTGCATTGGAGTTGAGGTTTACTCTAATGATGGGTGCCCCAACTGTGCCCAGAGGACAGCCAGGCCCTGGGAGGGGGTTTAGAAAGACAGTCCTGGTGACTGGGCTTCAGTGGTCACAAAGAGGGTGGCTGTGAGGTGACCCCAGACACTTCAGAACGATGTGCACCCTCTGCGTTTGGATGTCCTTGGAATGTGGGAGCCTAGAAATAACCCTGTGGATGAAATGGGGGCGGCGGCTGCTGGAGATCTGTGTGCCTTGCCTTCCTTCAACAGGACCAACTAGGTGTGCAGCCACCTACGGATATGTCCCAGCCAGCCCCGTCGCTCTCGTCCATCCTCAGAGACAAAGAAGAGGGCAGGGAGTTTGGGCTTGGTTTTGAACTTGCCTTTCAATGTAGCAAAGCATTCCTAGTTAACCAGAGCCTTGGAATCTACTACCTGCTGGTCAGGCTTTAAAATGAAAAGTGTTTCAATGCTGCCATAAAAGGGGGGCGGTGGGGAGGAAGGGAAAATAAAGGCATCTTTCCAAGTACTCATCTAATTTAATTGTCAAAAGATTGATAGGCCATGAATTCTCTATCTCACTAAGGGTTAAAGGCGGGCGACCCCCCACTGACTGTCCCCTGCCACCGAAGTAGGTGACCTGCCCTACAAGCAGGTGGGACCGCCTGTGCTGCGCTCCAGGGGGACTGCCACAGGAAGCACTCACCCCCACCTTCCCTGGCCTGAGCTTTTCCCCTGCCTTTCTTCACCACCTGAGGGCATGGGCAGTCCCCGAGCCCTGGCCATGGGGCGTGCCTGGTGAGTTTTCCTGCGGTTCAGGCTTAGCCTGTGGTCACCTGTGTGCTGCTGCCTGCGTGAGGTGCGCAGGGGAGGCGCAGGGATCCGCAGGAGGGTGGTTGGGATACACCGGATACCTCTGCTCTCATTGCTCGTTTCCAAATGTTCTATGGACATTTCTGTGCTAAATCATATTAAATAAAACAGACGGGTTAAAACCCAGATGCTGTATATTAATTTGTAATTATGTATAAAGTGAAGCAGTTTTAAACTGTAAAGATTTTTTTCAGTGTGTTTTCTGGAATTTTGCCACAACATACTGGCTTTGTATTTTATTTAGCTTTCTTTCTAGTTACCAGCTTCAGACCCTTGTAAAGTCCCCCTCAGCCCTTTCAAAAAAAAAATAATAAATTGCCTGTGAAGTCTTGGTTGGTGCTGTGATTTATTCCTGTTCCTGGTTCCTGTAGAAGGGATACTCCCCATTCACCCCCAAAGCTCTTGAGGAGAGGCTTCTCCCAATGCGAAGGTTAATTTCCATAGTTTCAGGAGCCAGATTCTGCACCGAGCAGCTGCTGCTGGGGACGGGACGGCGTTGTCTCTCTCTCTCTCTCTCTCTCTCTCTCTCTCTCTCTCTCTCTGTCTCTCTCTCTCTCTCTCTCTCTGCTATAGAGCCTGCGACTTCCCTTAATGTTCGTTTCTCTTACTTCACTAATTCTCCACCCCATCCCACCCCCAAACTAGAGCAACTGCCAGAAACTAATTCAAGAAGAAAGATCGTCTCTACTTGTAGCTCCCGGGTGAAATCACCAGGTCTGACCCCGGAATGCCAGGTCTGCCCTGGAGACACACAGGGCTCTAGCTGTCACTGGCTCCACCAGCACAGCCTGTGCCTGCCTTTTTTAGATTACTGGCTTCCTACTCTTCGAGTCTGCGCTCGAGTCTGCGCTTTCTAGACCTATAGGAAGGCCCTTAAATCTAGCTGGGCCTTGGAGAACTGTGCCACTCACAGTAATGCAGAGAACCTGGGCAAAGCTGCCCGGAGTCCCCGCTCTGCCACTTCCCAGCTCCCTGGCCCTCCCTGACCCAGTCACCAGAAAGAAAGTCCTGGCCAGGCGCGGTGGCTCGCGCCTGTTAATCCCAACACTTTGGGAGGCCAAGGCGGATAGATCACTTGAGCTCAGGGGTTCAAGACCAGCCTGGTCAACATGGTGAAACCCCATCTCTACTAAAAATACAAAAATTAGCCAGGCGTGGTGGCACATACCTGTAATCCCAGCTACTCGGGAGGCTGAGGCAGAATTGCTTGAGCCTGGAAGGCAGAGTTTGCAGTGAGCCGAGATCGTGCCATTGCACTCCAGCCTGGCCAACAGAGTGAGACTCTGTCTCAAAAAAAAAAAAAAAATTAGCTGGGCAGGGCGGCATGCACCTGTAGTCCCAGCTACTTGGGAGGCTGAGGCAGGAGAATCGCTTGAACCCGGGAGGTGGAGGTTGCAGTGAGCCAAGATGGCGCCACTGCACTTCAGCCTGGCGACAGAGTGAGACTCCTCAAAAAAAAAAAAAAAACACAAAAGTCCTGCCCAGCTGCCAAGTGTCTTTCATTTTACCACAAACTTGGAAGTGCACGTGTTTCTTCACAGAGTCTTGTAGCCCTGGTGATAGCTGCCTCCCCGCAAGCCAGTAAACACTGGTCTTTTCTCTCTCGCTCGCTACTCTTGGCTGTCACTGCTGCCCCAGCGGTCTCCTCCCCCACAGCAGCCATCCTGGCCTGGGTCCGTGGTGGGCCTCATCCACCCAGACACCCTCAGCAGGGCAAGAGGAGTGGTTCCCATGGCCTGCCTCCCTCCGCTTTCCACCGCAATTGGTTCTGAGCCAGGGACAGGCTGTCTGGGAGGCAAGAAGAGCGAGAAGGTTCCATTCTTCTCTTCCAGAACAGCAGAGACACAAAGCGCAGAGGGCCCCAAGAACACTAGACAGCCACTCAATAGGGACGGAAGCCTCTGCCGCAGCACAGACCTGGCCGCCAAGTGGCTCTTACCAAAGTGGCTATTTTCTGTTTGAAGGTCCCTCGTCCCCAGGGAAAGCCCGAGGCCTAGGGGTGGCTGCCTGTGAACTAGCAGGAGATGCTGGAGGCAGCCACAGCCTGCCGTAAAAGAAGTGGGAGTTGCTGATGCTGCAAGACAGAGATCTAAACCGGAAGTGTGGGGAGGACATTAGGAGGCCCCAAAAAGCAAAGGCCAGGGAGGAGCTTGGGAGGAGAGGAGGCATGCAGCGTGCAAGCCTTGCGATTTCCTTGGAAGCAGCCACAGAAGCAGAGGGCAGGCGAGCTGAGCTGCAGATTGTTACACCTCAGACCTGGAACTCCCTGAACTCCCTGCCTGGGAGTGACAGCCCCCTCATCCAGCCTCTACACAGCAAGAAGTGCCTCCCCAAGCCCCCCACCTCCCCGTTCCCACCACAGTTCCTGTTCTTTGGAGTCTTAGGCGACTCCTTTGTCCTTAAAATTTGACTCTCTTTCTTCAGGGGCACAGTGGCAGGTCACCCAGAGGGTCCTGGAGCAGTCCAGTTCCAGCACCGTCCTGCCACCTCTGTGAGTGTCCCCCCGGGCCAGAGAGGAGTCGCAAGTGGGAGGAAGTGGTGTGTGCCCTAAATGGGGAGGATGTGGCCCCAGCAGCCTACTCCCTCCCCCCCAGTTTGGGGCCCTCCGTCGCTGCCTCCCCGCCCCTGCTCCCTCCACCATCCCCAGCTGCCTTTGGTATCCAAGTGACAGCTTTGGCCCCTCCCACCACCGCTCAAGCCTCCTCCTTTCATATGGTAATGGCCTGCTCTACACAGCCCTAGCTCCACAGATGTGTAGGCTACCCCTCTCTCCCCATGCCTTTGGGAAACTTTCCTTCTTCCTGGGGAACAGAATCCGGACCCCGCCGGGGATAAGGACCCCGGAGGCCTCAGTGGGAGAGTTGTGGGGAGGGGGTCATAACGTGGCTCCTTGGAATGGACCAGCTGGAAGCCAGCCTGCTTTTCTCTCCCTTCCTCCCGGGTCACCGCTTCCCTTTAAGCTGTCCCTGGACTTCTCACCCCACCCCCAGCTTCAGAGTTTGAGGTGGCGGTTGCCTGGACAACCTCGGTTCTTCTCTGTGGTCCAAAGGAGAGGGCTGCTGGGCAAGTGAAGCAGAGCTGCCTGCCCTGAGGAGCCTGGGAGAGGGCCATGCTGGGGTCCCCTCTGTCGGGGAGGGCTGTGGACAGGGGCTGAGGGGGCCACTCAGAGGCACCAGGATGGACACAGACTCCAGGCCTGCCGCTCGTAGCCGAGTGGCCAAGCTATTAAACCTCTGTCTCCATTTCCTCTTTCAGAAGGGACTGCAGAGTCTGCAGGTGGCGCGTACATTAATCATGATGCTGAAGAGATGAGCGAAGTGCTTGTCTGGGGCCCAGCACACTCATCTGGAAGCATGTCAGGGGAGTCGTGGGACAGCTGCCATGACAGTGGCCCCGGATTCATGAAGAGTCTGAAGAGAGCTCTCCGGTGGGCAGACTCAGTCTTCTCCATCTTCCAGGGCAGCGCACAGCCACACACACACAGATGCAATCTGCCTCAGAGCAGCCACCTCCACCTCCCTTATCTTAGCTCAGGTTAACTGCCACTTCCTCTAGGAAGCCCTCCCTGACAGCCAGGTCAAACCTCTCCCCACCTTCCCGTCTGCTCCCTTACCCACAGGCCTGCCCCTTACACAGAGATACCTGGATCTCCCCAGCTCACTCCAGGCAGCGCAGTGCTGAGCCCTCCTTTGCCTGCTCCCCTGAAAGTGGGCTGAAGGCCTCCTCACCCACACTTTCATTCCAGAGCTGGGTCCTGGGAGTCAGGGATGGCCAGGGCTATCCCAGAAGCCTGGGGGGACACCACTGTGCCGCCAGCAGGGCCGAGTCTGGAGGGTGGATATTGTTCCAGTGGTCTCAGAATGTTTGCCCCTGCTGGGGGCCTCCAGCTGGACTGCCCAGAGGCTTGCAGGACAGCTCAGTCCCAGCCAAAGGCAGCTGAGCCCCACCCCAACCAGGGGCTTTTAGCTGAAAGTGGGCCAGGCTGCTGGGACCCTGTCTAGGACCAGGGAGCCCAGGGGCTCTCACCCTCTCCCACTGGGATGAGAGTCGCTCAGGGAAGGCAGGCTGAAGAGTCAACCTGCTAGGTCTGGAAACAGATGAAGTTCACATGCTGGGCCCCGACGCCTGTGTGTCCTGAGGCAACAGGCTTAACCTCTCTGCACTACAGTTTATTTATAAAATGGGATGACACCTACCCCATACAGTTATTTTAAGAAAAATATACACCCTTTCGTCCTGCTTGGCAGGAAGGGAATGACAACATGGAGGCTGAACTTGATTAATGTCCTCACAGTTCCCAACAGCAGGCCTGCCAGGTGTGAGC
>NW_012105520.1:529194-536618 GCF_000951045.1 Mandrillus leucophaeus | reverse complement strand
CCTGGCCGACTGTACCCTTTCAATGCGTGGATTGTATGGTATGTGAATTATGTCTTGATAAAACTGTTATTCATATTAACAAGGGGCATAAGGAAGCTTTCATGGGTGATAGATGTCACTACGATGATTGTGATGACAGTTTCATGGGTATAGACATATGTCACAATCTACAAAACTGTATAGTTTATGTGTAGTTTATTTGTACATCAATTATAATTCAGTAAGGCTGTTTCTAAAAATCACCTACAGTGAACATCTAGAAATAAGCACAATTCACACGGTGGTCCACCCTCCCGGTCTCTTTTCTATAAACACACATAGTTTATTTTATATAATGGGTCGTCCTGCCTTTTTCCACTTTATGTCGTAAGCATCTTTCCAAGTCACTAACTCTCTATGGTGGATGGTCACATAGCATTTTCTGTGCAATAATGTCATTAGTTTATTTCCATGCACGGGTATTTGAAATGAGACAACTGAAGTGTTTCGGGTTACAGGGTCACCCCCTTCCTGTCCCTACCTTAAACTCCCAACCCCATCGCTGCACCTGGCCTGGCGTCCTCTGGAAGGAACCTCAGATTTGGAGCCTCTGCCAGGGCAGGGAGCCTGTCGGAACCAGCCCAGGGCCAGCCGGCTCCTTCCTGGAATTCCTGCCTCCTCTTACTGCCCTGGGTTGGCACTAGGTGCTGAGTGGGCCTCAGGCCAACTATGGGCATGGGCTCGATGCCGCTGCTTCCTCCTCCACATCAAGGCATCAGCCATACCTCATCCCAAAAGGCAGAGAGGAAGTCCAGCTAAGTCCCACGCCCAGCTCTGTGCTGGCCTCTGAAGGGAAGACACGGTCACTGATCCGCACTTTTGGTTCATGTGTCCTCCTAAAACAAATGTGAACCACCATGTACCTTTCACATGGTTTTATGTCTAGCTCTCAAATGGTATCACAAGTGTAACTGTTACCAAGTACATAATTTGGGACATTATTTTCATGCTTCAAATATATTTAGGGCTAAAGGCTTAAGTTGTTCAACTTATAGAAAATGCCTACCATGTGACCTCATTCGCAAAGCCAGTTACTTCTTGGCAAATTGATTGGCCAATTCAGAATTCAATTTCCATTAAAAGTTTGATTGCTTTTAAATTAAAATTAAAATGTTATTTAGTTGACAACTAAAAATGTTATTTAGTGACAACTATCTCACTTCTGAATTATGACTTAAGTTAATAATAGGGAGGGAGGGAGGTAGGATGAATGAGTAGATGGATGGATGGATGGATGGATGGATGGATGGATGGACGGGTGGATAGGTGGATGGGTGGATGAATGAATGAATGGTGGGTAGGCTGATGAGTGGGTGTGTGGGCAGGTGGATGGGTGAATGCATGGGTGGGTAGATGGGTGGATGCATGTGTGGATGGACAGGCAGGTGAGCAGATGGACACACAAAGATATGGAACCTTGCCGTGTGCTTGTCAATTGAATTCCAAAAGGCACTGCCCTGTTTAACAACCATATGCTTTGCAATCCACTTTTCCCTCATGCTGCTCAACCTTAACACATCCATTTGGTGCCCCAGATGTTTTTACACCCTGAGCAATGCACCATAATGAGTTTCAGGAGGGACAAGAGACAACTTCCTTTTGTGAAATGAAAGAAGGGTGATTGAGGAAGAAAGGTGGGAAAGGAGGAACAGGCACGGGCAGAGGCACGGTTCTGGGAAAGCGCATCCCTAGATCCCAGAGGAGTTCCTCAGGACTCGCCCAGCCTGGGGCCCATCACAAAGCTCCTCTCTGCGGTGGGAGCCCTGTGTGCCAGGCCACTTCCCCCCAAGGAAGGTGGGGCCCTGGTGTCTTCCTGCTCTTTCTCCATCACCACAAGCATTTGAAGCCCTGGCTTTTACCTGGCAAGAGAGAGAAACACCTCCTCACCCACTAGCCCTGACTCCAGCTAGACAAGCCTGGACAAACCCAGCTCATGCCCAGTGACATTCTAGGTCGCCTGGGGAAGATCTGCCAAGCCACGGCCTAACCCTTGGGGCTCAGCATGCACTGAGCAAAGCGCCCAACCCGTGCAGTCTTCTTTCAGTCATCACACTAAGGCTTGGACCTGGGGGTGACTGTCCCCACCAGCAACACAGCAGATCAGTCTTCCTGGAGGCGGTCAGCCTCCCGAAAAGTCTGAAAATCAGGAAGTCACAGAAGGTTTTGTAAGACTCTGCATGCTTTCCAAGCAGTTGTTGAGGTCCTTTGAACCCTGTGATGGCAGTAACCGTGTCTCTGGGGTGGCTCATACAATTTCAAGCCACGGAAGAAGGACAAAGCACTCCTGCCAACAGGAGGGACGACACGCCTCTGTGAGGAACCTCCTGGTGGGCTCTGGGCTTCCTGGCAGCCACAGCTAAAACGGAAATTTTTTGTTGTTGTTGTTTTTTGTTTTGAGACAGAGTCACACTCTGTCACCCTGGCTGGAGGGCAGTGGTGCAATCTCGGCTCACTACCACCTCTGCCTCCTAGGTTCAAGCGATTCTCCTGCCTCAGCCTCCTGAGTAGCTGGGACTACAAGCGCCTGCCACGACGGGGGTTTCACCATGTCGGCCAGGCTGGTCTCAAACTCCTGACCTCCAGTGATCCACTTGCCTTAGCTTCCCGAAGTGCTGGGATTACAGGTATGAGCCACCGTACCTGGCCAGAAACATGTATTTTTATTGAAATTGCCTTCAACTCCCCAGAAAAGCTGGAATGCTTTCTTCTTTCAATTTTTACACACACACACACACACACACACACACACACACACACACTCTCTTTACTCAAGTTGAAAACGTATATGGGGCAAAGGAAATGGACATTGTTGACGGAAATCTAGTAGCCCCTTTACCTGATTTAGTTCAATCCTTACAACAAGCAATATGATCTGTTCCATGTTTCTTTGTTACGAATGAGGAAATGAAGTTACAGGGGCAGAGGGACCTTCCCCAGGAGGGCCGCCAAGTAGAGGAAGAGCTGCTGTTTGCACCCAGCTGCCTTGACTGCAGTGTGGCCCCCGATGCTGCACAGTGCAAACTGAGGACCCACATCCTGAGGCTAAGCTGGGGGAGCCAAGCACATGGGCTGCCAAGGTCTGGCCTTGACCCCAGAGCAGAGCTCACACTCCTGCTGGGAGGAGGAGACAGGCATGGCAGGGACCTCGCAGGCCTACAGCGAAGAGGCAGCCACAGCTGGCAACACCAGCTTGGAGGGCAGACTGGGAGCTGAACCCCCAACCCCCGCCGACTGACCACTTCTCTCAGGCAAATGTCACAGCTGCATTTAACAGCACCTGGCTTTTCGGTATGGCTTCAACTCTCACTTTAAAAATCTCACTATTCTCCATGGGAAGTGGAGAGGCGGAGAAAGGAAGAGACAGGACCTGCTTCTCGCTAGTCTTTGATGAGGCCCTAGTTAGGGTTGTACAGATGAGACACACAGAGCTCCTCAATGTTCCCTCTGCAGAGGGGAGAGAAGCGGGGCCAGCTTTGGAAGCTTTGCGAAAGCTCACAGGAGCCAATGTGAAGAAAGAGCAGCTGTGGTGAAGCCATTCATGGCACTTGCTCTTGGAGCCTGCATTTCTCCTGAATGCACGTGGTCAGGATAAGACTGCCGTCCTGTTCGCTCTGCAGTCCCGACGCTGGTAGAGCCACCACAGGGTGGGCTTGGCGGGATGTGTCTCTCTTGCTCCCAAGTTCCCTGGTTCCCCACTAGCCCTGCAGGCTGAGTGGGGAAGCTGTGATGAGTCTACCTGGAAATGGCTTTGGAGCCCTGGGGCCTGGCATGGAGCTGGTGCCCATCAATAGAATTACGTAATCTATCGTGCAACCCAGGAGTGCCTGGAAGCTTCTCTGGGTACCAGAGCAACACTGCTCATCTCCTTTACCTGCAGAAAGGACAGAAAAGGAGTCCAGCCCTACTCAATTCAACTCAAAAAAGCCACTGCTCCCCTACTGCTGCAAACCCTCAGGGTCCCGAGTGCCAGGTTCCAAACCCAGGCCAATCCCAGGGCCAGAGCAAGGCCCCTCGGGTTCAGGGGGCCTGGGCAGCTGGGGCCAGACACACAGAAACCACCAGAGCATCTGCTGCCATGCTCAGCGTGTTTCCTCAGCTTTAAAATGGTGACCTCAACAGCGACCTTGGGCTAGGCGAGGTGGCTCTCTAATCCCAGCACTTTGGGAGGCTGAGGCAGGTGGATCACTTGATCAGTAACCTCAGTCAGAGGTTAGTGAAAATAAATATGTCATTTTTCTCCCACCCAAGTGCATGGATCCCCTGAATTTGATCCCAAATCCCAAGTTAAGAAGCCTGCGGCCTGTTCTAGGCTTTTCCTTGACCCTCAGTGAGGCAAAGCCACATCCCAAAGCCCAACAAGGCAAGGGAAAATGCAGGACAATACTGTGCCCACTCTGAGAAATTCACCCGAATCACCCTGGCTCCCTGGGCAGGGCCTGAACCTCTGCAGATACCACGGGCGGGACAAGCTGCATGTCAGGTAGGGCTGGGCCTGAGGGCAGAAGAGGAGCTGGGGGCCGATCACCTTCATGGTCTCTTCAAGTTGGAAGAGACCACCTCTTCCATAATTCAGCCATAATTTCCACCTCCTGAAGGAGAGGCCGGGCAGATCCATCGGGGCTGGGATTGGGGCCGGGGCTGGGACATGATGGACGGGGCATGCAAGTTTCTTACTCTGCAAAATATCCCCCCAGTGATGATCCAGAAGAACCGAGGTTCTTTGCAAGCTGCGCTCATTAGACAATTGCTTCTGAAGAGGCTGCCTCTTTCCCCACTAGGATTTACAGCCTTGGGTGTTGAGCAAGGGGCGGCTGCCACACACCTTTGGGGTGAATGACTCTGGGCTCATTCTTGTCAGTTCCTGGCCAAAGAAGTGTCCTTTGAAGGCAGGGAGACCTGGCTGAACAGCCAGGTGGAAGCGGCAGTTGGCTACCCTCTCCTTGCCCTTGGCAACTTGACAGTCCCCCCAGGCAGGCTCTCAGGATGCCAAAGCCTCCAAGATGGCCTGTTTTCTTTCCCGCATCAGGCGCAACCAAGGGAAGCTCCACTGGCCATCTTGGGCCCAAAGTTTCCAGAGAGGCCTTGCCCCATCACTGATGGGGAGGGTGGCTTCTCCCCTCCCCAAGCCCTGTCCCAGACTCAGTCTGACCCCTGGGAGGCCAAGGAACATGGAGCTAGGCCTGCTGGGTAATGACTGGAAGCAACACCACTCCCAGCCCGTACAATGTAGCATATGGCTTGGTTTCAAATCCCAGTTCCACTGCTGCAACGTGGCGGCCATTCTCCCCCGGTAACGGGCTATCTGGGCGTTGGTCATGGTGTTTACTGCTTTATGGAACTCGACCTCAACTCTTAACCCTGCTATCATTAAGCCTGTGTCAGAGAATCAAGTGGTTTAACCAAGCTTGTACATACATGAGAGCCATACATGAGAGCTTGAACCCAAAGCCAGGTGGGCCTAGCTCCAGAGTCCACATTCTGTCAGTTGCCACTGTATTGCCTCCTCCTCCTCCTACTAGAATGAGACCTTGGGCAAGTTACTGTGACCTCTGGGCCCATTTCTTCATCAGCAAGACTATGACAAGAATGTCTACCTCCGGGGGTCACTGCGAAGGTTAAAGGAGGTAATTATGCAAAGCACTGGCCAGTGAGCAGCACACAATCCGGGCTTGACAATTGCTTGACAAGAGGGGTTTGACAAGAGCCAGGATCTTGGCAGACGGTGGCTCTGCATGCTCCCAGAGAAGCGGGAGGCAGGGCGGTGTGCCCAGGTTCCTTCCAACCCTGACCCAGCATGTAGAGGAAGAGGCTGCTACCTGTCTAATATCTAGGTTCCCTTTAGTTGTGTTGGAGCCCTGGAGTTTCCTCAGGGCACTTTCCAGTCCCGCTCGCAATCAGGCATGGATGTGACTGAGTTCTAGCTGCCAGGAGAATGCAGAAGTTATGGTGCAACTTCTGGGCCATGCCCTTAAAACAGGCCTGCCCATCACTTTCTCTCCTCCCCTTCCCACTGGCTGGAGTGCAGATGGGACAGCCGGGGCTGGGATGGCCAGGGTGGACCAGGAAACCGCTGCATTGCATGGAAGACTGCCGAGCAGGGAGAGAGGGGGCGGGGTGCAACGCTGGGGCCCTGTGGGCCACGGCCGGCTCACACTCACCCTGTGACTGTGTGACAGGGAACTTCACCTCTGCTGCTGTCTGAGCTGTACTCACAGGACTCTAGCTGGAGCCAACTTCTGGCCTTGGATGTGAAGCGCTGGCCAGAGTGAAGCGCTCAGGCCTGTATGGAAGTGGTGGCGTTCACCTGTGGTCCCCACCACTGCTGCAGGAGCCGACAGTGCGAGACGAGTCCTAGGACGCCCCTCCCAGGGCTGCACCTCTGGGCAGGGGGAGGGACGAGGCCCTCTGCTCTTGGCCCTTGTACACGCACCATACTCACCTCTGAGGCAAACCCACTCAAGATCATTCCATTTTCTAAGGAATGTGACGTCACGCCCCTACGCCAGCATCAGAGCACTTCTTACACTGTGAAGGCGCCATTTGGATTTTGTGGGCCAGCACACCACTGAGCACCATGGAAGCCACCGCTGAGAGCCACCGTGCTGGGGCACCTCCGGGTTCCCGTTCACAGCACAGCCACCCCGCGCGCAGGCTGCGCCACAGCATGACCTTCTTGGGCTGCCCGCTGTCTGAGGGGCGCCTGAAGGTGAGACCACAAAACATAGAACACGATGTTTACCCCGCGGGCATATGCTTGAGCTCATGAGGTTCACGGTGACTATGAAAACACACAAGGAGGGCAGGTAGACCAGGACCCACAGTGCAACCAGTGGGCACAATGGTGCCGTGAGCTGGCGCTCAGACCGCAGAGCTGCCTCCTGGAGCCATTTTGCCCCTCTGAATGGCGCTTGGGTTATTTTCAGACAAAGGAGCATCAACTGGAGGTTCTGCCTTTTTGAGTGGATGGAATGACATTCCCAGCTTCTATTTACTAGTTTCCAAGAGAGAATCGCCCTCCAGAGGAGGGGCAGACAGGATCAGGGCTCTCCACGGAATCAACTTCACGGCTTCTGAAGTAACTTCAGGAGGAGACAGGAATGGGGAGACCTCTCATCCGGGTGGGTCCCCCTTCCCAGCTCATGAGAAGGGCAGACGCCAGCAGGCAGGCCTGAGCCTTGGCTGGTGGGACAGGACTGAAGTCAGCCAACAGGAATGTCTCCAAGACTAACACCAGCACACAAGGCAGGCAAAGAATTTTCTCAACTCTTTTTATTAAGTTAGGAAACTGATAAAAACTCAACACAACTTTCGGGGAAAGCACCATGGCCCGTCCTTTGTGCTATGTGATAAGTGTTCTTTATCTCAATGAAGCAACGCCACGGGTC
>NW_012105520.1:524742-529144 GCF_000951045.1 Mandrillus leucophaeus | reverse complement strand
GACAAGAATGTCTACCTCCGGGGGTCACTGCGAAGGTTAAAGGAGGTAATTATGCAAAGCACTGGCCAGTGAGCAGCACACAATCCGGGCTTGACAATTGCTTGACAAGAGGGGTTTGACAAGA
This sequence comes from Mandrillus leucophaeus, assembly GCF_000951045.1. Classification (NCBI taxonomy): domain Eukaryota; kingdom Metazoa; phylum Chordata; class Mammalia; order Primates; family Cercopithecidae; genus Mandrillus; species Mandrillus leucophaeus. Next base: position 529,020 of record NW_012105520.1, on the reverse strand, counting down.
GCCAGGATCTTGGCAGACGGTGGCTCTGCATGCTCCCAGAGAAGCGGGAGGCAGGGCGGTGTGCCCAGGTTCCTTCCAACCCTGACCCAGCATGTAGAGGAAGAGGCTGCTACCTGTCTAATATCTAGGTTCCCTTTAGTTGTGTTGGAGCCCTGGAGTTTCCTCAGGGCACTTTCCAGTCCCGCTCGCAATCAGGCATGGATGTGACTGAGTTCTAGCTGCCAGGAGAATGCAGAAGTTATGGTGCAACTTCTGGGCCATGCCCTTAAAACAGGCCTGCCCATCACTTTCTCTCCTCCCCTTCCCACTGGCTGGAGTGCAGATGGGACAGCCGGGGCTGGGATGGCCAGGGTGGACCAGGAAACCGCTGCATTGCATGGAAGACTGCCGAGCAGGGAGAGAGGGGGCGGGGTGCAACGCTGGGGCCCTGTGGGCCACGGCCGGCTCACACTCACCCTGTGACTGTGTGACAGGGAACTTCACCTCTGCTGCTGTCTGAGCTGTACTCACAGGACTCTAGCTGGAGCCAACTTCTGGCCTTGGATGTGAAGCGCTGGCCAGAGTGAAGCGCTCAGGCCTGTATGGAAGTGGTGGCGTTCACCTGTGGTCCCCACCACTGCTGCAGGAGCCGACAGTGCGAGACGAGTCCTAGGACGCCCCTCCCATGGCTGCACCTCTGGGCAGGGGGAGGGACGAGGCCCTCTGCTCTTGGCCCTTGTACACGCACCATACTCACCTCTGAGGCAAACCCACTCAAGATCATTCCATTTTCTAAGGAATGTGACGTCACGCCCCTACGCCAGCATCAGAGCACTTCTTACACTGTGAAGGCGCCATTTGGATTTTGTGGGCCAGCACACCACTGAGCACCATGGAAGCCACCGCTGAGAGCCACCGTGCTGGGGCACCTCCGGGTTCCCGTTCACAGCACAGCCACCCCGCGCGCAGGCTGCGCCACAGCATGACCTTCTTGGGCTGCCCGCTGTCTGAGGGGCGCCTGAAGGTGAGACCACAAAACATAGAACACGATGTTTACCCCGCGGGCATATGCTTGAGCTCATGAGGTTCACGGTGACTATGAAAACACACAAGGAGGGCAGGTAGACCAGGACCCACAGTGCAACCAGTGGGCACAATGGTGCCGTGAGCTGGCGCTCAGACCGCAGAGCTGCCTCCTGGAGCCATTTTGCCCCTCTGAATGGCGCTTGGGTTATTTTCAGACAAAGGAGCATCAACTGGAGGTTCTGCCTTTTTGAGTGGATGGAATGACATTCCCAGCTTCTATTTACTAGTTTCCAAGAGAGAATCGCCCTCCAGAGGAGGGGCAGACAGGATCAGGGCTCTCCACGGAATCAACTTCACGGCTTCTGAAGTAACTTCAGGAGGAGACAGGAATGGGGAGACCTCTCATCCGGGTGGGTCCCCCTTCCCAGCTCATGAGAAGGGCAGACGCCAGCAGGCAGGCCTGAGCCTTGGCTGGTGGGACAGGACTGAAGTCAGCCAACAGGAATGTCTCCAAGACTAACACCAGCACACAAGGCAGGCAAAGAATTTTCTCAACTCTTTTTATTAAGTTAGGAAACTGATAAAAACTCAACACAACTTTCGGGGAAAGCACCATGGCCCGTCCTTTGTGCTATGTGATAAGTGTTCTTTATCTCAATGAAGCAACGCCACGGGTCTAGGTGCACTCCCTGCAGCCCCCGCGGCCGGGCTCCTGAGTGCGCCAGCAAAGCCATCCCCGGGGACCACAGCCAAGTGTCTTCGGGCAACCGGCCTGACACAGGTGGGGTCTGCAGGGTCTATAGGGTCCAAGGAGCCCCATGTAGCCAGGGCCCCATGGTGGGGGGCGCATCAGTGGGCAAACCCTGCCCAAAGGTCCCACCCCCAAGAGGCCTCCAGGACCCGCACCAAGGCATGGGGACACTCAGGGCTGCTTAAGTAACTGGTTTGTGGCACAGCCCCCTCTGCAGCCCTAACCCTGAGCCAGTCAAGCAGTGTTCACACTGCAGGTGCCTGGAAAGCCACAAGTTTGGACACCCTACCCAGCCCCGTCAAGGCACCAACACCCCTCCCCCTCAAACAGGGGGTTAGGAGTGAGTGAGAGGCATTAGGATGGTCACTGACAGGCACCAACCTCTCCACAGCCCAGGTGTCAGGGAGGTTCTGCTGAGGGACCCCAGTGACTCAGGAGGTGACAGCAATGAACAAATGTTCAGCAGTTCTCTCACGGCCATTCTTATCTTGGAGCTCAGGGCGCAAATGGGGGCCAAGATTCAAGAGGATGGTGAGGGCCCCATCACTGTCCCCCAAACTGAGACGGATGCGGCCCTGGTGGGGTCTGCAGGGGACTCCCTGGGGTCCCTCTGCTATCTCCAGCTCACAGCTGCCCCTGGTCTTGGAGGGCAGCGTGGTCTCCCGGGGAGAAGCCCCCAGTGCTGTTGGCACGTGTGTACCACGGGGGTCACTGCTGCCTCTCAGGGTGGGCTCTGAGGAGGGGATGTGAGGGGTGACCCCCAGGGCACTCGGAGTCCTGAGTCTGCTGCAGGCCCAGCTCCACTGAGTGGCCAGAGCATCTGTGTCCCCACCAGGCCACAGCACTGGGCAAGGCCCTCAGTGGGTCGGCTGGGACTTACAGCTTTGTGGCAGGGGCCCACAAACTTTGGAGGTCTGGGTGTCCTTTGCTCTTATTAGCAAATAAGGCAATTAGCCTTATTGCCTCGTGGATGTCACTGAGGCCCCCCTGCAGTTTCTGCACCTTATAAAATCTGTCCTGGGTTCTCTGCTCATCAACCTTCTGGTCTCAACCCCTGGGAACCTGGTTTCCCAGGCCTGGGACACCATCTATAAACGGCAGTAGTGCCCCAGCAGGGCGGGCCGGGAGGAAAAGGATGTGTGGCAGTGCTGCAGCCCCGAAAGCCACCCGGGGCTCCTCCCTGTCCCTGCCTGCCCGGCCCCAGTCCAGGACCTGCCAAACAGGTGATCTCAAGGCTCTGCAAGTGTCCTCCCGACGCCGGGGTCAGTCCTGGTGGCAGTCCATGCCCCTCTGGGAGGTATGTCTTCCTATAAACCACTGCAAAGCTGAAGAGGCCCCCAGGGGCACAGATGCAAGAGATGCTTCTCTTCTTGTGCCTAAAGCTCCGAACAGCCCAAGGCTGCTGCTCCCCAGAGCTGGCGGGGCCCCTTCCACCTCTCGAAGAGCTGGTCCAGGACCCGCTTAGCTCCTGCTGTGGCACATAAGCCAAGGCCACGCTGTGACACTGAGGGCCGCGGGCTGTGGAAGGAGGAGAGAAAGAGAAAATCAATCAGTGGCCACATCGTTTTGTTCTGACCTGATCTGAAACAAAATGACAATGAGGCAGCTGCCCATGAGGCTTGGGCATGAGAACGCTGGATCCGCCATTCACCAGCAGCGCAGTCCGGTGATTCAGGCACCCCAGGCCTGCTTTCATCCGCCACACTCGGATGACTCAGGTGTCAACTTGATTGGATTCGGGGATACCCAGACCCCGGGGATGCATTACGTATTCTCAGTGCTGCAGCAGGCATGGAGCTTGGCCCTCTTCTCCTAGAAGGGAAACCCAGGCGGCCTGGCACTTGATTCGAATGGCTGGGCTGCCCCGGTGAGTCTGTGTGGGTGCTTCCAGAGGCAACCAGCGTCAGAGCCGTGGCTCGGGTGGGGAAGATCTGCCCTTAGTGCAGGTGAGCACCACAGGATGGGCTGGGGCCCTGGTAGAAAAAAAAGCTAAGGAAACGGGAATTCAGGTTTCTTTCTTCTGGAGCTAGGTTGCTCTTTCTCTGTCATCGGGCATCAGAGCTCCAGGTCCTCTGGCCTCTGAGACTTGCTGCCCACCACCCCATCCCCACCCCAGGCTCTTGGTTCTTTGTAGCTGGGCTGAGGACTGCCCCCGGCTCTCCTGGTTCTGCAGCTTGCAGCCTATCATGGGGTTTCTCAGCCTCCATCACCAAGTGAGCCAATTCCCCTCATAGAAGTTCCCTCTCACATACCACTCCGAGGCCCTGAAACGGGAAAAGGTGAGCCTTCTTACACAGGGGGGCGCAGGCAGGCAGAGCGCTCTAGCAACCCTGCGTGTTCATCCACTCCACGAGGCAAGGGGCCTCAGCAAAGCAGTGATTAATGGTGATGCTGTCCGGGGTTTTTGGCTTTGGCTGTATTTAACCTGTACGTGTTCGTTTTACAGTTGTGTAAGAACAAGAACATAAGGGGCTTTACTAGTTGCATGCTTGTGTGTATCTAAGTAACCTTAGTAACATTTC
>NW_012105520.1:517793-519542 GCF_000951045.1 Mandrillus leucophaeus | reverse complement strand
GGGGCCATCATCTGGGGTGCAGAGGCCACAGTGTGCAGGGGACCTCCTGGTGGCTTCTGAAGCTTATCTCGGAGTCTTGCAGGATGGATGGAAAGGGGCCTCCAAGGACAGGGGCAGTTGGGCCCAGCATGGAGGCAGGAGACTCAGCCATGCTTGTGGGGACGAGCGAGAGCTGGACTTCGCACCAGCACCCTAATCTCCACTGCTGCCTGGGAGAGCAGAGTCAGGGAGGGGAACGTGGGGAGTGGGGTGGCCACAGAAGCCATCTCGGGCCCAGGCACTGCCAGAGGACACTCTAGGTGGCCGATGCGCTGGTTGGGGCTGCAGGCAGTAAGGCCCAGTGAGCAGCGCCATGGTCACCAGGAGGGCCCACCGCGTGGGGGAGGTGGCAGGCGTGCTTTGTTTCCACCCTCCCTGGCCCCGTCCTTGTCAAGGGCGCTCCACTCAGCTCCCGGTGAGCCTTGTCTGGTTCCAGGGCTCGGCCCCTCCCACTCAGAGCCACATCACAGGCCCCGTCTGCAGCTGCCTGAGTTGGGGGCTCTCCTCTGGCTCAGCCCTGACAGCTCTGCAATGGCTGCCTGAGCAGCAAGAGTGGCCTGCAGCCACTGTGGTTCCACTTCCTGGGGACCTGGGAAAGGCCAGGCATGCCCGGGCGTCGGCTTCTGTGCTGCAGGCCCTTCTATGGAGAGCCCAGCTCACTCTCTGCCTTTGAAGAGAACTCAGACACTGAGCTGTCCAGGCAGAAGCTGGACAGGAGGAGCTTTGCAGAGCATGGGAACCACCCAGGGTCATAGTGAGGGGACAGAAGCCACGGGACTGGGGCGGCCTCAGGCAAGGACGGGCTGCCGGAGTGTCTCTGGGTCAAGCCCATGAGAAAGCAGCAGCTGGAACACAGGGCAATGGCAGAAACTTAAGAGCAACCTGGACTCAGCGCAGCAGCCGAGGAAGCACACAGCCCAGAATGCCTTGGGGACATGGCTCTGGGATGACAGGGTCTGGAAGTAGCTACCCCATCAGGTCTGGGACTGGCTCAGTCCTGTGTGTCTGCTTCCTCATCCCTAAATGGAGCTGATGACAGCAAGTCCATTACAGACTGAGGACGACTCCAGTGGGCACAGGGCAAGTGCCCGCCGAGGAACAGCAGTCATTGGTGGACAGGCCTTTCAGAGGGAGGGGCTAAGCAGGGACATCTAGAGGCCCTTGCAGCCCACAGCACCCCAAAACCATCATCATCAGCATCTCCTTGTCCTCCATCGCTACCCGTTTTAAAGCTGCTTCTGAAACTGGCAATCATTTGATCTCTATTCAAGTGCTATGAGTAATACGATCTCCACTCGTTGTCCAGATGGGGAAGCTGAGCCAGTCCAGGGTGGAGCAGCCAGAAGGTCACAACCAAGACGCACGCACGCTCCCCTGCCAGGGCCTCTGGGATCAGAGTAATCCCTGGGAGAGTTCACCAGGTCCAGCTGACAGGGCAGGGCCCGGTGAGAGGGAGCCTCCAACCTGGAGGGTAGGCAGGGGGCAGTCTCTGGTCCGGAGGCTCAGACCAGAGATGGTCTTAGCTGCCTGAGGCCAGCAGCATGGGCCCCTTCATCCTGCCCATCCCGGCTGGCCTGGGGTGGGAGGCACCTCCATTTCCCACAGGCAACATTCCCCAGGTTCCTAAATGACCTAGAGGACAGCAACAGGGAATTAGGAAATGCCAGTATCCTCTTGGAATCTCCTCAGGGAATCAAGAAATTTGGCAGG
>NW_012105520.1:512293-514698 GCF_000951045.1 Mandrillus leucophaeus | reverse complement strand
GCTGGTCTTGCACTAGGCTCAAGTCATCTGCCCACCTCAGCCTTCCTAAAGTGCTGGGATTATAGGCATGAGCCACCGTGCCCAGGCCTGGTTGGCAATCTTCATACATATCATTACTCATCAGTGCCAGGAGAGTAACACTGTCCTGATTCCATGGGGAGGGGGCCATTCTCCTGAACTCTGCCTTAGTACATCTCTCTTCCCTTGGCTCATCTTAATCTGTATCTTTCCCTGTAATAAACTGGAACTGTGAGCGTAGCAGCCTTCGGTGACTTCTCTAAGTCCTTCTGGCAAAATTGACCAAGCGTGGTTTGGGAGGCCCTCTTTGTTGTACCTGGTGTCAAAAGTAAGCGCAGGCTTGTGTGGAGACTGCACCCTCAGACTCTGCAGGCTGACCTATGCTCCACACGGCACGTCAAAATGTCCCTGGGTGATTCCGAAGTGTAGCCATGTTTGGGAACTACCATGTTGGTCTAACTACGGTCACTGTCCCCATTCTGCAGACTGGTTGAATAATTTGCTCCAGGTTAACTGCAAAGAGAAGGCAGAGCCAGGAGTTGACTCCAGAGCACACCAGCCACCTGCTGCCCACCCAGACCTCCCTGGAAGACACGGTGACCTTCACCCAGACTGAGAAGAGGTGGGACTGCATTCCCCCATGACCTTTCCAGATCCAGAGTAGCCGTGGGCTGCCAGGGGCTCACCTGGCTGGGCTCGGCAGGTGCTCCTCACGCGGGCAGGTGCTTCCAGGTGCTGACAAAGGCCGTGGGGATAAGTGAGTAGGGCACCGTGGTGATGCAGTTCCACGTATCTGAAGTGGGGTCATAGCAGTCCAGAGTCTTACACCTCTGGGTCCCAAAGTAGCCCCCGACCACATAGAGCTTGTTGCCGGACGCCAGGGCATGGCAGGACATGCGCTTGGCGGTCATGTCCCCAATCCGTGTCCACTGGTTGGTCTCACAGTCAAAGCGGTAGGCCGAGGCGGCCGTGAATTCCGTGTCACCTCCCATGATGAAGATCTGGCTGCCCAGGACGGCAGCGGCTGTGTACCGCCACGGCTGGGGGCACTCAGCCTTGATCGTCCACCTGTTCTCCGTGGGGTCATAGCACTGGACCTTGGACACCATGTCCCGGTGGATGCTGGTTCCTCCAAACACAAAGAGCTTCAGCTTGGCACTCACTACTGCGGCATTGCTGACGCCATCCCTCAAGGGGGCCACCATCATCCACTTGTTGGCCCCAGGGTCGTATTTCTCCACTTGTTTCAGGGAGACAGAAGGGGAGGCTGGGAAGACGCCTGCCAGAGAAGTGTGTCCCCCCACCACATAGAGGCAGTTCTCCAGCTCCGCTGAGCCATGGCCAAAGCGGGCAATCAGCATGGGCGCCGCCTTGGACCATTCCTCATGTACGGTGTCATACACCCAGACGTCCTTGGAGACTCCGTTCTCGGAGCCCCTGCCCCCTGTCACATAGACCTTGCAGCCGATCGCTGAGGCGCTGAACTCCTTCCGGGGGCTGGGCAGGTCGGCCTTGGGGATGATCTCCTTGGCCTTGTGGTCCACCTGGTAGATCTTGTCACACATGAAGGTCTGGCCCCCCAGGATGAGCAGCGTGTGGCCTGCTTTGCGTGGCCGGGCACAGGGGCTGGTGACCACGCCGTCATTCTGCAGGATCCTGGTCTTGCAGCGCAGGGCCTCGTCTATGATGAGCTTGGTGCGCTCGTCCGCCATGAGAAGTGCCTCGCTGGAGACGGCCTCCTGCAGGCAGTCAGAGGGCAGCAAGGCCAGACGCACGCTGCGGAGGAGCTCGGGCAGGTGGGCCTTCCGCGGCTCCAGGTCGTGCTTCACCCACTGGAGGATGGCCTCGAAGACCACCCGCTCGTCCTCGGTCTCCAGCTCATCACTCGAGATGAGGTCCAGCAGCGTGTCCTTGGACAGGCTGTTGAAGTCCTCGCTCTGCCGCACCGTCTCAAAGTGCACTAGGCACATGCGCCAGGAGAACTCGTACAGCCGGCGGCACTGGTGGGCGTCGGAGAGCAGCATCATGCCCAGGCAGTTGGAGGGGAAAAGGTTCTTCTCCAGGAACTCGGCGGCGGCGTCCCGCACGTCGTGGAACTGCAGCATGTCGCCCGCCTCCAGCAGCGACTCAGCGTTCTCCTCGTTAATGGCGATGCGTGAGGAGTAGGCAAAGTCCAGCAGCAGCTCCAGCACCTCCGGGTGCAGGTTGTCCTGGAAGTTGACAGTGTCGTCCCGGCTCTCCCGCAGGCCGTGGCTGAACATGGCCTCAAAGTAGCGGCTAGAGGCGGCCAGCACGGCACGGTGACAGGGGAAGGCACGATCGCCCGCCCAGAGCGTGACGTCAGTGAACATGCAGTGCTTGCGAAGCGTGTTGAGGTGGGCCAGCAC
>NW_012105520.1:504250-508194 GCF_000951045.1 Mandrillus leucophaeus | reverse complement strand
AGAAGAGCAAGATTCCATCTCAAAGAAAAGAAAACAGAAAAGCTGTAAAAGAGAAAAGCAAGCCAGATGTGGTGGCACGCGCCTGTAATCCCAGCTACTCAAGAGGCTGAGGAACGAGAATTGCTTGAACCTGAGAGGCGGAGGTTGCAGTGAGCCGAGATCGCACCATTGCACTCCAGCCTGGATGACAGAGCGAGACTGTCTCAAAAAAAAAGAAAAAAAAGAAAAGCGGTGTTCCTATTCAGGCTGGCCTCTGTGAGCCCAAGCACCCTGTGTTCACCAGCTTGATGCTTGTTCTTGGGCTCTCCTTGCCGGCCACCGTGTCCCCTTATGGACTCGAAGGCTTGGCTGGGTCTGAGTTAGCGGCTGAGCCAACAGCTTCCATTGAGAAGCAATCCCAGCTAAGAGTGACTGCCTTAGCTGGGTACAGCTTTCAGCATTTGTATCAGCAGCCGCTGGCTCACTGAGGAAATTAATGTTTCAGCTTGGGCCAGCTCCTGACAGGGTTCCTATGACCTCAAGCTGAGCCCACACACAGGGATCAGTGCCACCACCCAGCGCTGCAGGATCGTGGGAAGCGGCTCGGCTCCCTCTGGCAGGAAAGCTCATCTTCCACAGTCTCTTCTTGTGTGCTGGAGGTAGAGTGCACCCAGGGATCTCCTGCCCCTATCCCAGGGGTGAGGGGCCCAGGAAAGCATGAGCCGGGAGAATGGCCAAGGGCTAGTGGCACACACCCTGGCCTTTCCCAGACCCTAACCACAGAGAGCATGTTGGGCACAAAACCCTTCTCTGGCATCTACCCCAGTACCCTGCCAGGCTGGCCGGGATGCCCTCTCTCATGGCAGGACCTCACGCCGATCCTGCCCCTATTTGCTGCGGGAAGACCCTGCCCCCAGCTCAGCTTCTCAGGAGATTAAACCAGCACCAGATGAGACGTTCCTCCCGCCCGTTCCTTCCCCTCACCGCAGGGTCTGCAGGGCCTGGCTCGAGTTGCTCCCAGTGTCTCTGTCCCACCATCACCTCCCAGAGTGCCTTGTGTGTCATCTGTTTTCATAGCGATTCCACACAGTGACAGTGTGGCAGCAACCCACGGACACTTGCTCTGCAGGAAGCCGGGCTCCAAGGCCCCCGAGGATGACCTCGCTTAAGCTAGACGCCTGCTGGTTTTGAGGAAGGACTTCTCCCCATCCCTTGCACGCTGGTAAGCATACAGCTGCCCCCAAAAGAAACAGCACTCAAACCAAGGCTGTCTGTTCCGCAGGCTTTGGTGTTTACAGTTCTTGGGGGGACTCCACCATTTAGACATGGATGTCATGCCCGGTTGGCGATCTTTTTTTTTTTTTTTTTGAGACGGAGTCTCACTCTGCTGCCCAGGCTGGAGTGCAGTGGCATGATCTTGGCTCACTGCAGCTCCACCTCCCAAGTTCAAGTGATCCTCCTACCTCAGCCTCCCGAGTAGCTGGGATTACAGGTGTGCACCTCCATGCCTGGCTCATTTTTTGTATTTTTAGTAGAGGCGGGGTTTCACCGTGTTAGCCAGGATGGTCTCGATCTCCTGACCGGGGCTTTACTAGTTGCATGCTTGTGTGTATCTAAGTAACCTTAGTAACATTTCAATTAAAACACTGAAGCCAGCACTGAGGCTCCATGGGACTGTCCCCTTTAAGCGGGGTACACCTCTCCATCCCTCACAGTGCTGGGCCCTCTGCTCTCTGAAGGCTACTGTGCAGGAATGCTGCCCTCCCCAGGTGGTCAAGTTGTTTCCAGATACAGAGGCTGGGTTGGGTGACTGAGAAGGCCCCCAAATCCCTTCAAGCTCCTCACAAGTATGAAGCTGGGGTCACAGGGGCCCTAACCATCCTGAGGTGCTCTAACACAGCAAACCCGAACCTTTGGGGCCTGGCTGCCCGGTCTTGGCCCTGTCCCAGCACGCCACATGCTGACATGTGGTCCCTTCAGGGCAAGGCCTGTTACCTGGAACAGCCACCCCACCTACCTGGGGGTGTCCCCCAGGGCACCCTGAGTTGCTGAGAGGAATACAGATGCCAGCCAGAAGCACAGGGGTTGGGGAGCCTCGGGGCCAGGCTCCTGTGTTCCCTCTCAGGCTGGGCCCTTTAATTTTTGGCAGGTGCTCCCTGGGCCTGGCCTCCTCATCTGTGAAACGGGCTAATCCTCCAGCTTGCAGAGGGGACAGGGGTCAGCGGCCGCCCTGCACTTCCTGTGTGCGGCAGGCCCTGGCCGACGTGTACCCTGTGGGTTGTTGGTGTAGGGCCTGCCCCGCTGGACGCAGCCTGCCCCATCGAGGGTGGGATGGTGCTATCCCCCAGGCTGGCACAGAACGAATGACTGCTGACGCCTGGATGGACGGACTCCATCCTGGGCACTCGCTTAGCCAGGCCCAACCCTCGAGGCTGGCAGAAACCCTCAGGCCTGTGCTCTGGGATTTCCCATCTGTAGCAACTTCTTTTAAGACAGGAGGGAATGTGCCACACTGTCCCTCCTGCAGCAGTGACAGAGCCCACAGTGGATTAATGAGCCCTGCCCTGCACCCCAGTGGCCAGGCCCCAAAAACACCTGTGAAGAGAAGACATGCTGTCGGCAGCTGGACGCCTGCCTTGCATTCGGCAGCCCCCCATGCTGGAGGCAGGTGGGAGAGAAGGGTTGGGGGGCTGCGCCTTAAAGGGCCTGGAGTAGGGGGTACCCAGTGGGAGAGAAGGAAAAGGAGAGAATGTTCACAGCAAGACCACCCTTAGTGGGTAACGGGGCCTCCTGTGGCCGCTGGCTACTGTCCCCGAGGCTGTGGATCCAACCGCAACACTGGAGCAAGGGCTGCCCTGGAGGTCACTCAGGTTCCAGCTCAGCAATTCCCCGCCGCTTCTGGGCAGCTGCTGGCCAAGCCTGTGCTCTGTGCCAGGGGCGCAGATGTGAAGATGCCCGTGGCCAGCTTCCCGGCACATTCAGGGCTCAAGTCCTGCTCCAGCCCTGACTCGCTGTTCATATGATGCCAACTGTCTCCCCTCTCAGAGTCCCAGCGGGTGCCCTATAACAGCAGGACCTATGAAAAACAGCTGTGGGAATGACAGGGGACTCGATGCAGATGCTCACACCTACGACGAGTTCCAACAAGCGGCCAGGACAGGGAAAACAAATGCTTGGGGACAAACAGGGGCCATCATCTGGGGTGCAGAGGCCACAGTGTGCAGGGGACCTCCTGGTGGCTTCTGAAGCTTATCTCGGAGTCTTGCAGGATGGATGGAAAGGGGCCTCCAAGGACAGGGGCAGTTGGGCCCAGCATGGAGGCAGGAGACTCAGCCATGCTTGTGGGGACGAGCGAGAGCTGGACTTCGCACCAGCACCCTAATCTCCACTGCTGCCTGGGAGAGCAGAGTCAGGGAGGGGAACGTGGGGAGTGGGGTGGCCACAGAAGCCATCTCGGGCCCAGGCACTGCCAGAGGACACTCTAGGTGGCCGATGCGCTGGTTGGGGCTGCAGGCAGTAAGGCCCAGTGAGCAGCGCCATGGTCACCAGGAGGGCCCACCGCGTGGGGGAGGTGGCAGGCGTGCTTTGTTTCCACCCTCCCTGGCCCCGTCCTTGTCAAGGGCGCTCCACTCAGCTCCCGGTGAGCCTTGTCTGGTTCCAGGGCTCGGCCCCTCCCACTCAGAGCCACATCACAGGCCCCGTCTGCAGCTGCCTGAGTTGGGGGCTCTCCTCTGGCTCAGCCCTGACAGCTCTGCAATGGCTGCCTGAGCAGCAAGAGTGGCCTGCAGCCACTGTGGTTCCACTTCCTGGGGACCTGGGAAAGGCCAGGCATGCCCGGGCGTCGGCTTCTGTGCTGCAGGCCCTTCTATGGAGAGCCCAGCTCACTCTCTGCCTTTGAAGAGAACTCAGACACTGAGCTGTCCAGGCAGAAGCTGGACAGGAGGAGCTTTGCAGAGCATGGGAAC
>NW_012105520.1:471908-499010 GCF_000951045.1 Mandrillus leucophaeus | reverse complement strand
CCCCATGACCTTTCCAGATCCAGAGTAGCCGTGGGCTGCCAGGGGCTCACCTGGCTGGGCTCGGCAGGTGCTCCTCACGCGGGCAGGTGCTTCCAGGTGCTGACAAAGGCCGTGGGGATAAGTGAGTAGGGCACCGTGGTGATGCAGTTCCACGTATCTGAAGTGGGGTCATAGCAGTCCAGAGTCTTACACCTCTGGGTCCCAAAGTAGCCCCCGACCACATAGAGCTTGTTGCCGGACGCCAGGGCATGGCAGGACATGCGCTTGGCGGTCATGTCCCCAATCCGTGTCCACTGGTTGGTCTCACAGTCAAAGCGGTAGGCCGAGGCGGCCGTGAATTCCGTGTCACCTCCCATGATGAAGATCTGGCTGCCCAGGACGGCAGCGGCTGTGTACCGCCACGGCTGGGGGCACTCAGCCTTGATCGTCCACCTGTTCTCCGTGGGGTCATAGCACTGGACCTTGGACACCATGTCCCGGTGGATGCTGGTTCCTCCAAACACAAAGAGCTTCAGCTTGGCACTCACTACTGCGGCATTGCTGACGCCATCCCTCAAGGGGGCCACCATCATCCACTTGTTGGCCCCAGGGTCGTATTTCTCCACTTGTTTCAGGGAGACAGAAGGGGAGGCTGGGAAGACGCCTGCCAGAGAAGTGTGTCCCCCCACCACATAGAGGCAGTTCTCCAGCTCCGCTGAGCCATGGCCAAAGCGGGCAATCAGCATGGGCGCCGCCTTGGACCATTCCTCATGTACGGTGTCATACACCCAGACGTCCTTGGAGACTCCGTTCTCGGAGCCCCTGCCCCCTGTCACATAGACCTTGCAGCCGATCGCTGAGGCGCTGAACTCCTTCCGGGGGCTGGGCAGGTCGGCCTTGGGGATGATCTCCTTGGCCTTGTGGTCCACCTGGTAGATCTTGTCACACATGAAGGTCTGGCCCCCCAGGATGAGCAGCGTGTGGCCTGCTTTGCGTGGCCGGGCACAGGGGCTGGTGACCACGCCGTCATTCTGCAGGATCCTGGTCTTGCAGCGCAGGGCCTCGTCTATGATGAGCTTGGTGCGCTCGTCCGCCATGAGAAGTGCCTCGCTGGAGACGGCCTCCTGCAGGCAGTCAGAGGGCAGCAAGGCCAGACGCACGCTGCGGAGGAGCTCGGGCAGGTGGGCCTTCCGCGGCTCCAGGTCGTGCTTCACCCACTGGAGGATGGCCTCGAAGACCACCCGCTCGTCCTCGGTCTCCAGCTCATCACTCGAGATGAGGTCCAGCAGCGTGTCCTTGGACAGGCTGTTGAAGTCCTCGCTCTGCCGCACCGTCTCAAAGTGCACTAGGCACATGCGCCAGGAGAACTCGTACAGCCGGCGGCACTGGTGGGCGTCCGAGAGCAGCATCATGCCCAGGCAGTTGGAGGGGAAAAGGTTCTTCTCCAGGAACTCGGCGGCGGCGTCCCGCACGTCGTGGAACTGCAGCATGTCGCCCGCCTCCAGCAGCGACTCAGCGTTCTCCTCGTTAATGGCGATGCGTGAGGAGTAGGCAAAGTCCAGCAGCAGCTCCAGCACCTCCGGGTGCAGGTTGTCCTGGAAGTTGACAGTGTCGTCCCGGCTCTCCCGCAGGCCGTGGCTGAACATGGCCTCAAAGTAGCGGCTAGAGGCGGCCAGCACGGCACGGTGACAGGGGAAGGCACGATCGCCCGCCCAGAGCGTGACGTCAGTGAACATGCAGTGCTTGCGAAGCGTGTTGAGGTGGGCCAGCACGCAGTCCGGGTGGGAGGCCTTGTGGAAGAGGGTGACGTTCATGGACCCCGTGCTGCTCCGCGACTTGCGGGTCTCATGGACGCTGACCGACATGGTGCACCAGCCTGTAGGGGAACAAGCCCACAGGTCAGAGGAGCCCCTCCTGTCCATCTGCCCTCTCAGGACTCTCTCTTCAGCATGAGCCCCCTTGCCCCCTCCCACCCACTCCCTGCTCACCTCTGCTAAACCAAGTCCCTCTCCCGCAACCATGTTGCCAAGGACAACATAGGCAAGAGTGGCTGGGTCTGACCCTGCCCTGCAGAAACTGGTTTTGTTCTCAGGGTATGGGCCAGCTCTGGGACAAACATCTTTGGCCTGCAGATGAGCCACCCCCTAGGTGAGCTAGAGTTGAGGCTGCTTCCCATGGTTAAGAGAACATGCAAACGGTGTTCCTGACTCAGGCAGGTGTCCGGGCAGTGCTAAGTAACTGGTGCCTTTGACCACATTCCACTCTCATGACAGCCCTCTGCAGAAGCTTCTCCTGTGAGTCCCATTTTAAAGCTAGGGAAGCCACAGCTCAGAGAGGCAAAGAAACTACCCAAACCGCCACAGCCAGGATTCTCACATGGGCTGTCCGGCTCTGGAGCCTGACCTCTGTTCAAGGTGACTGATCCCTGCAGGGTTTGCTGTGGACACCCAAGTAGAGCCTCATGTACCCGCTTCCCTGCTCCCAGCAGGCTCTGCCCTGGGCTGGGCTCCAAGTGGTACTGGCTAGACATCCCCCTAGCCTTGGAACAAGAGCTGCCATCAAGGCCCAAGTGCTCAGTGGAGACATGTTCTCTGAATCCAGGTGTCCCCACAGGGCTCTTCACTTAGCTGGGGGAGGTGATGGCCTGAAGGTGGGGCCACGAGTGACTCACCCTCAAGACCAAGGCAGAGGCCCAAGATGACAGCAGGACATGCTGAACACTAACTGAAGTGATCCAGATTTGCCTCAGCCAAAGCAGAGAAACATGCAGCCAGAGCTTCCAGGGTCCCCGATTGACTCCAGGACCCTGAGTCAATGCGACGCCTCCCCTGCCTCCCTTGTCTGCCCTTCTCCACCAGGCCTGGGGACCGGGTGCTCAGAGTGATGGAGCGATGGTCTGTGCCAACAAACAGGTTCACTGCCTGCTCAATCTAGGGGAATTCCAAAGCACTGTCATTAACGTCCAGTGAACAGCATGACCCAAGGCCCCAGTTCAGTACTGAGAACTCAAGGCTCAGCCAAAACTCATGCCTAGAGAAATTATGGCCAACACCTTTGATGCCATCTCTAAGACCACAGCTACCTGCCCCCTGACCTGTGGAAGGAGACTGTATTCAACAAGTCTCCCGATCAGGAATTCTCTGACCACCTTGTCAAGACCCTCACCAGAGTCTCCGTGCAGCGGACCCAGGCTCCAGCTGTGGCGACAACAGGGTTTTTACACAAGAAAAATAAAGTGAATTAAGCCTGGAAAAAAAGAAAAAGAAAAGAAAAAGAAAAGAAAAGATGGCCAAAACGCAAACTGCATTCCAGCATTTTGACCCCCTACAAAAGCCTGTGCTGCCGTCTTCCTGCTGGTAATGGGGCCAAGAAAAACAAAAAACCCTAAACAACAAAGTTTTTCATTTTTCATTTTCAAAAGTATATAACTCCCCTGCCACCTCCCACTCCAAGTCAATTTTCTACTTACCTGGTAAAGGTAGGAAATGATTTCATGCTTCAGTGAAATTGCAAATGAGTGTCCGACTACATGGCTCTCTCTTGCTCACTCTTCCTCTGGCAAAGAGGCAGAGAAGCCACAAACTGACAAGATTAGAGCTAGGCAAGGTCCCTGCTTTTGGGCTTAGGCAGAGAGGGCACAGCAGCTGTACTGGCCTTGCTGCTTGGGCCCCCAAGCTCCAGGCAGACTGCAGACTGAGGACCTGCCTAAGGCACTGCTGTCCAAACCTGCAGCCCACAGGCCACAGGGCTCCGATGCTATGAGGTTAGCCCTTCTGGGGGTTGAGGCGAGAGCACTGGATGCAGGTCCAGGCTGTATCCTGACTCCACCTCCATCCTGCACCTCACTATTATTTTCTTGTAAAGTGGGATCTCTATCCTATGCAGGCCTCCACAACTCACTTGTTGGCAACTATTTCCTGAACACATCCTCAAAGCTGGGCCCTCAGATGCAGTGGCACAGAGCCTGAGAGGCTGCGCTGACCTGGTCTAAGGGAAGCTTTGCCAACAGCTTAGTTCGTGACTGATCGGAATTGCCCAATCTGAATTCCAGACTCTTCGACATTTCCCTAAATCCTGCTGTGATTGCTAAACCCTCACTCCAGTTTCCAAACTCCAGATCACCCCTTTGGTGATCAAACAATTTCCCAAATGTGGCTCTGTCCCCTCCTGCCCCACCCCACAGTGTCAAGACATTTTAAGAGGCATTTGTTGCCTCTGGTCTGCAGACTGTGCTGGGGGAAACATTGAGAGCCAAGGACCAGGAAGAACTCTAGTTCAAGCCCTGGGACTCCTAAGCCCAAGCCCTCTCCACTGAGGTCACGTTCAAGGACCCTGATGCTGAGGTTCGGCCTCAGTTCCATTATCAACACACCTGTGCTTCCCAGGGCCTCCCTGCTCTAGGTCCCTAGGCACCTCATCACACCTGCCCCTGGCCCTGCCGGGAGGGAGGCTGGTTCTGAGCTTGGGCTGAATGGCACCGTGAATGCCTGGGCTTGGACACTCCAAGTGTGGGGCAAGCCCCTCTGGGATTCTTCTTACAGACAGCCCCAGCTGGAATCCCAGCTTCTCACCTTAGTAACTACGGCCCTGGAACCAACACACCTAGAACTAACTCCACTCTGGGCCACTGTGTTAACTGGGCTGCCTGCGAGGGCACCCAGGCAGAGACTCCCTTTGGAGGGGGTTATGGGCAGGACAAAGTAAGACTCAAAAGACCGAGAAGGCCAAAAAGCAGGGCAAATTGAAACAGAGCAGCCACAAAGGTCCAGAGAAGGAGACAGAGCAGCGACCTCTCCAAGCCAACACTGAGCGGCAGCCCAGGGTCCCAGAGCTGACAGATATCCTGCCAGAGTCAGTGCCAAGAATGCCTGCCTGCTGACGCAGACACTGGCAACTCATGTACATACCCAGGCAGGTTCCCACCCCCTTAGACAGCCGCCAGCCTGGGACACCTCTGTGCCAAGGACAGAAGCACCTGCCAGTTGTTTCCCCGGTTTGTCCCATCTCCTTCTGGGCAGGGCCTGCCCCTGAGCCAATCTTCCACTGATGGCAGCCACTCACTCACCGACTCAGCCTGATCCCAAGTGAGGCACTGAAGCCTCACTTTACAGGCAAGGATGCTGAGGCCCACACAGGTTCTGGGCATGTTATTTGTGTACTGTCTCCCCAACTGCACAGGAGGCCCAGAAAGGCAGGGACCATGTGTGGTGTTCACTGATGTGACCTCAACACCCAGGACAGATCCCAGCACAGAAGTCACTTGATTTGATGGCATGGACCTGTCCATCTCTTCCTATGTCCATGATGAAGCCCTGAGGCACAGCACACGAAACTCATTCACATCACCTCCACCATGACTGCCAGCCCAGCCACTTTCAAGACTCAGGAGAGGAAGGCCGAGGCGGTGGCAAATGCTGCCCAGGTGGCTGCGACACCTGACATGTGGTAGACACGTGGCATTTCACTCGTGCCAGCACAATGCCGCCGCCTCCTCCTCGCACTCACACCCTGACTGCTCTCTGGGAACCACCTGCCTCCAGGCAGCCCAGCGGGTGGGATCCCAGGATGGGCACTGGGCCCCGGGGAGCAGGTGGGGTGTGGATGCGAGCCAGGCCTGGCTGGTCGGCTAGTGTCACCTCCCAAACACTGCGATGGGGCCTACACCCGGGACAGACCAGTGGGATTCTCTACGAAGACGTTCCCTGGAACTTTGGGGAACGAAGCAGGCCCTTTCCCCAGGACTGCGGACCGGACTGGACCAGGGTTGGGGGTGGGAAGGAGTGACGGCTGTGTTGCCACCTACCCAAGACAGAAGCCCGCGCAGAGGGCCGAGTGGAGCCCTGTGGTCCCCCAGTCCGCCCCCTTTTGCTGAGGCCTGTCACATAAGGACTCACAGGGTCATCAGTGCCCTGAATTGATGATCAGGGGCTGCCTGTCTCAGTAGGGGGTCTCAGCTGTGTGTGTCCCTCCACCCCTTCCATCCAGCACCCAGGAGGAATGGTTGTGTGTGATTATTTTCAGTTGCTCAAGATGTATGTGTTCAGTATCAGTGGCGTACCCAGCCTCACAGCAGGGCTTGGGGATGCAAAAGCAGCCTAAGCCAGAGCCTCCCCGTGGCAGGGGGTGGGGAGCATGTGAGAGGGCCCAAAAGCAGGCCCCAGGAAGCCTCCCTGTGCCCACGGCCCATGTCTTTGGGGCCATAATCAATCAGACAGTTCACACTGCACTCTGCACAGATCACAGAATTGTTCTGATGACCTAAGCACGGTCCTGAGCTTTGATGGATGTAAAGCATATAGTGTAACTGCACAATGCTGCAATGCCACAAACCAGCAACCCTTCACCCTGCTACGAGGTGTGGATCCACCTTGGACAGCGCTGCTCCCCAGACAATCCTTACCTACAGACTCGGCTAAAATGTACCCGGTAACAATGTGCCCAGCTGCCTTCTCCGGAACATCTTTGGAAAGTTAAATGCATGAGGAAACAAAGTAGCCGAGGCGTGAGACTTTCTGAAGAAAACTTGCCACATTCCCAGAAGATTCCAGTGACTGAAAGCGAAAGGCCTATCCTGAGAGACATAGGAACCAGGATGCCATCAAACTGCTTTTTCCGTGACACTCTCAGGAAGGCCTGACTTAGTCTGGCTGCAGCACTAACCCCTTCCCACCTGCCTCCACTAACCAAGAGTTAGCAAGGCTCAAAATGAGGGTGTCAGCTCCATCATTCTTCACTAGACGATGGCGAAACAAGAGAGGCACAGGGCTCAGCCTGCATAGTCCCCAGCCATGAACAGCTCAAATCATCTCCGGAGCTCAGGGCCACGGCCAATCCGTATGGCCCCCTGGTACAAACTGAAAACCCCTCCCCACTCCCGCAGTGCGATTCTTTTTTTTTTTTTTTTTGAGACGGAGTCTAGCTCTGTCGCCCAGGCTGGAGTGCAATGGCGGGATCTTGGTTCACTGCAACCTCTGCCTCCCAGGTTCAAGTAATTATCCTGCCTCAGCCTCCCGAGTAGCTGGGATTACAGGCGCCCACCAACATGCCCAGCTAATTTTTGTATTTTTACTAGAGACGGGGTTTCGCCATGTTGGCCAGGCTGGTCTCAAACTCCTGACCTCAGGTGATCCACTTGCCTTAGCCTCCCAAAGTGCTGGGATTACAGGCATGAGCCACCACGCCCGGCCAGTGCAATTATTTTCGGTTTGCCTGTGTACCTGCAGTGTACCAGTCTCTGGGTTAGCAGGAAAGTACCTTTGTAAACTCAGAAAAGCCAAACCTGGTTTTTGGGCTTTTTGACAGATGTGGCTCTGGGCCCAAGCACAAGACTTAGAGAGGAAAATGCAGCTGAAATTCAGCCTGCATGAGGCTGGGTACCCTTATGTAGTGAACAACCTGCACAGTGGTTCACGGCCACCCTGCAGGAGCCGACGCTGACAGCAACCCAAGACACGGCCCTTCCTGGCACCAAGTATGCACTGGGTGCATCGGAGTCAGGATTCCACTAACAATGACTTCATGAAAACACAGAGCTGCAAGGACCTCAACATGTCCCGTTGCCAGGACTTCCATCATTCCCATTTTATTGATAAGGAAATAGACTCAAGGCCACATTCTCGGAACTTGGGCCTAACTACAGACTCTGAGCTCTTAATTCCTCAGGAAGGCGGACTCGTTCAGTAAGCAGTGGGAGGAAAGGAGATGGAAAGATGAACTCCTCGCTCTCCTGTCCCCTCCTGAGGGTTGGCAGCGCAAGCTAGGTAGGATGCACCAGCCACCCGGCCTGATGTCCCCTGCCTGGGTTTCAGAGGCTGTGGGGGCAGCAACCATGCATGAGGGCACCCAGCCAGGTTGCTGCCTTTCAATGGCCCGTTTAAAAAAAAAAAAGTGGCTGGGCATGGTGGCTCACGCCTGTGATCCCAGCACTTTGGGAGGCTGAGGCGGGCCTATTACCTGAGGTCAGGAGTCCCAGACCAGCCTGGCCAACATGGTGAAACCCTGTTTCTACTAAAAGTATAAAAATTAGGTGGACGAGGTGGCATGCGTCTGTAGTCCCAGTTACTTGGGAGGCTGAGGCAGAATTGCTTGAACTCGGGAGGCAGAGGTTGCAGTGAGCCAAGATCATGCCACTGTACTCCAGCCTGGGTGAAAGACAGACTCTGTCTCAATAAATAAATAAATAGCAAAAAAAAACCCTTTATGCATATTTATTCAATATTGTATGTATCTTGTTATTTAAAATGTAACTGATCCAAATTATTTATACTTTTCAGTGTGCATATTTATTTAGTTTGATTTTATTTCATCTTTTTATTGTGAAAAGATCTGAGACCGGGCGTGGTGACTCATGCCTGTAATTCCAGCATTTTGGGAGGCTGAGGCGGGAGGATCATGAGGTCAGGAGATCGAGACCATCCTGGCTAACACGGTGAAACCCCGCCTCTACTTAAAATACAAAAAATTAGCCAGGCGTAGTGGCGGCGCCTATAGTCCCAGGTACTCGGGAGGCTGAGGCTGAGGCAGGAGAATGGCCTGAACCCAGAAGGCGGAGGTTGCAGTGAGCCGAGATGGCACCATTGCACTCCAGCCTGGGCGACAAAGCGAGACTCTGTCTCAAAAAAAAAAGATCTGAAACCTGCAGTGAAGTCACAAGAATTGTGAAATGGCACCTTCTGGTCTCAGGTGGACAGTTTGCTAGGCAGTATTCAGATCTCCTAGCCCGCAGCCTCACCCCCGCTTCCTTGCCTCACTTTGGCCCCCATGCCTCCCGCACAGGAATGGGCTGCCCATGGGGCAGTTCTAGAACGGAGCAAGGATCAGGGAAGGCCTGAGGATGTTTGCTTCAGACAATGCTTGGTAATAAATGGGCTTCCCCTTCAGGCAATCCCATGAGGTCCCTGCATCAAACAGCTCCCAGCCAATGCCCACCCCAATAGCACAGAACCACAGCCCTGCTGCAGCCTCTGACAGTGCACGCAGTGAGACCACCTGGCTTCACCTGCTGTTCTGAGGTCAAGATCAACAGTGCCAACAACCAATGCTCTCAAACTGTGTCTCCTTCCCCACCCAGACACAGACACAGTCTCCCTTGTGGACAATGAATCAGAGGACTACTCTATACACGGCTACCCGTCAGCCTGCAGCCAAAGCCTGGAAAGTGAAGGGAGGTCCCGACAGACCCAGAGGGCCGGCCAGTGTTTCAGTGCCTTCTCCACATGCTCCAGCCTTTTTTCTTAACGCACCCAAACATTAAGCACACTTGAAGGGCAGCCACTTTAACTTCCAGGATTGACCTCCGAGTCCCAGGGTGACTGCAGCCTCTGGTCACCAGGGAGTGGGAGCTGTGATTACAAGTTGAGATGGATGCCTTCTCCACTCCAGAGGAATGGGTCGGGCAGTGCACCATGCTGGGTCCTAAACAGCTTGGTGAAGCTCTTCTTCACAAAGAAGGCACAGAACAGGAGGTAAGGGGTCAAGGCCTGTGAAACTGCTGAAAGATGAAGCAACACTTGCTGCTAAAAATGAATAGGGGATTCTGTCCAGGAAGGGAGCCAAATCAAATGCACGACTATCATGTACCTGATACTGTGCTAGGCATTTTACATACAAAATTTAATCCTCACAACCAAGCTCAACATGGTTATGACTTTCTGTCTTAATCAGGACAGACAAGGTTCTATCGCAGCAAGGAACAACCCCCAAATCTCAGCAGCTGTACAGGAGAAAGATTTTATTTCTTGCTCATACTATTAATACATGCATCATGGTTCAGGCGGTGATGAGTGTGCTCATCAATCCCACTCCTAGGAACCCAGATGACAGAGCTGCCACCATGTCACCAGTCACTATGCCACAGGGCGGAGAGAGAGCTCTGGAAAGCATAGCACTGACAATTAAATGCTTGGCCTGGAAAAACACACAGCACTTCTATTCACATCTCACTGGCCAAAACCAGCTACACGCCTTCACTCACCCACCAGAGAGCCAGAAAATCCAATCCTGCCATATGCCACACTATTTCTGTAAAAAATCTACCGATAAGAAAATAGAAGCTCGCAGGTTAATGATAATGGCAACAACAGTGCTAATCACAGTTGCTTAGTACGATATGCTGGGCACCATCTCAGCGCTTCGTGTGTGAACTCACCTCATCCCTACTCAGCCTTAGGTATAATCATGGTCTGCATTTCACAGCTTAGGAAACTGGGCAGGGGGATGTTAGGCAATTTGCCCAAAGCTACGCAAGGAGTGGGGGCAGAGCCCAGGGCTCTGTCTTGTTGAGTCTGTTCCCACAACTGCACTATGTGAGCTCACTGGCCCAAGACTGGGGAAGGGGTGGTGTTCAAATCCAGGCCATCCCTCTCTTTGCTGAGCACCAAAGGGGACAGAAGAGAGGTCTGTGGGGCCTCAGCCCTGTGTCCACCAGCAGGTCCCAGCACCAGGACACTGTCCTCTCCGTCTACCCCTTAAGCAGTCCTTCTCCACCAGCTTCTGTGCAACCAGGACAGTGGGATCCTGAAGAGGATTAAGCTCCCAGGCCCCATGATATCAACTTCTCTCCTGTGGGTCACTGGTCCTAGTAGGCAGCAGCCTCTGTGATCACATGGGGAATCAGGATTGAGAAAGTTCACCCTAGAGAAAGGACCTATCCAGGACTTGCCCAGCTACTCGAAGGCAACGTATGGATTTGGCCAGCTCCTCACCAACAATTTTTTTTGTTTGTTTGTTTGTTTGTTTTAAAAGAGAAGCCATCTTGCTAAGAGGAGAAGCCAGCCCAGCCCTCGCATGGGAGGAACTGTCCAGGCCACACATCCAGCCCGGGGCAGGTACAGATAGAAGCAGCCATGGATGGGCAGCACCCACCTTTCTGCCCAGCATCCTGTCTTCTTGAGTGGGAGCTCTGCAGACCAAGGGAGAGAGGCCAAGAGCCTCACCCAGGAGCTCCACTGTGTTGTCTTTTACTGACATAACAGTGAGGAGCAAGACAGAAAAGACACTAATGCCCTAGAACCACACCGCCTGACCAGGGTGAGCAGGGAGGAGGCAGTGGATGGGGACACACAGCTTAGTTCTTGGGGAATGAAAACCTCTTCTTCATCGTATGTATAAGGCATAGATATATACGTGGTATTAAAATGCAATGAGGAGGGTGTGTGTAATTAGGAAAAACATGTCTAAAAAGGCTTAGGGGTGGGGGCTGCCAGCAAGATTGAGAAACACTGCAAACACAATGACTATTTTCACTTTGGCTTATTATGTTCAGCTTTTATCCCAAAACAAACACTTTGAAATTACTGCAGTTACGGAATACTATTTTACACTGGTTTTACCTCAACTTCTCACAGTTGCCATTTTCCTACCCTTCCCTCACTACTGAACAAAGACTGATTAAGGGTCTGCCAAGTGCAGACACTGGGGACCCAGCCTTCTGGAGCCCTCACGAACCTCAGTCTAGTGTCTTTGTGGTTGTCAACTGTAAACTGTAATGTCCATGGAAACATCACTATGGCTTACGAATCCATTCACCCATAATTTTCTGAATTTTTATCCAAGGAAAAAATAATGCCTTTTGCTTCTGTTGGTTCACTGTATTCTCTTGAGATAAATCCTTTCGAGAAAAATTTTTTTATGTCACACTGTCCTAAAAGTTCTATTTATCAGGTAGGCCACCCGCAAGCCACACTTAAACCACCCTGCAACGAAGAGGCTTCTTTCAGCTCAGGGAGGGGTGGTGGCCCCTCTAAATCTGCCAAGGCAGATGGAAGGTGCCGCCTGGTTTCTACCTGCCGCATCCCAACCCCCTCAGCCTGGAGGCGCTGCTCAGGCTTTCTCTGGACCCCAGAGCTGGGAGTCATCTGCAAGCCCAGCTGCTGCTCCAGACGGGAGTAATGTCCATAAAATGGACTCCACTGCTCTCACCACAGAGGGGACAAAGAACTCGGCACTCAGGTTCACCCACCTGGTGAAGTAACTTGTTTACTTCCACTTATCCAGAACAAGCCAGAGAGAGAAACAAAGAAGGGCAGCAAGACTGGCTCCCTCCAAAGCCAACATGGCCCCCTGAGGAGGATTCCGCCGCTACAGCACGACTGGCCTTTGTAAACAGATGCAGTCTGAGGACCTGGAGGGAGGCTGTCTCTCCTCCTCTCTGGTCCCACAGATGGAGCCATTAAAAGCACTGTGGCCTAGATATCACTTTCAATGAACCACCAGGAGTGACAGTCTTGGAAGAACACAAACATGCAGAAAAGAACAAAAAATGAACAATAGCCAAGCACTGGCCACTTACTGGTAGTGAATTTCTTTCTCCCTGTTCTCCAGAAGCTCTGTTCTTCTCCAGGCTGTCAATGCTGACACTGAATTAGAATGAGAATGCCTCTCAATTCCCAAAGCCCAAGATACAACTCTTCCTTTACCCGCCGAGAGAGATGAGAGCAGGGGGAGCATAGCTGGCACAATCTCCTCAGACAACAATTGGGCAACATCTTACAAAATGACAAATGCATGTGCCCTCTGCCCCAGCATTTCCACTCCTAAAAACTTCCTTTCCATCATGCCTGCACGTGGTTACAAAATGGTTACATGCCGCAGCATGGTTACAAAAGGAAGGGCTGCGAACAACCACAATGTTCACAAATAAGAGGCCTGGTGAGATAAACTTGGGCACCTGCACAGAGTGGAGTACCACACAGCTGTCTAAAAACACCAAAGGGGCCGGGCAGTGGCTCATGCTTGTAATCCCAGTACTTTGGGAGGCTGAGGTGGGTGGATCACCTGAGGTCAGGAGTTTCAGACCAGCCTGGCCAACATGGTGGTGGCAGTCACCTGTAATCCCAGCTACTCAGGAGGCTGAGGCAGGAGAATCGCTTGAACCCAGGAGGTGGAGGTTGCAGTGCCAAAACTGAAGCATTGCACTCCAGCCTGGGCGACAAGAGCAAGACTTCGTCTTAAAAACAAAAACAAAACAACTGGCTTTCTCCACTAAAATCAAAGAGCTGTGTATCAGATGTTACTTTTTTCTTTTTTGAGGTGGAGTTTCACTCTTGTTGCCCAGGCTGGAGTGCAATGGTGCAATCTCGGCTCACCGCAATCTCTGCCTCCCCGGTTCAAGCAATTCTCCTGCCTCAGCCTCCCAAGTAGCTGGGATTACAAGCATGTGCCACTACGCCCAGCTAATTTTGTATTTTTAGTAGAGACAGAGTTTCTCCATGTTGGTCAGGCTGGTCTTGAACTCCCAACCTCAGGTGATTTGCCCACCTCAGTCCTCCAAAGTGCTGGGATTACAGGTGTGAACCACCGCGCCTGGCTCAGATGTTACCTTTGATATGTGTGAAAAACCAGACTATTCATACACACACACATATATAATATAGACACACCTACTGGCACATGCACAAACTCTCTCCGGCAGGCTATGTAAGAAATTGGTTACTGCTAGCTATGGCGGAGAGGAGAGCAGGGGAGACTGTTTTCACTGCACACCCTTTTGACCTATTGAACTCTGTGTCCAAAGTGGTATTATCTTCAAGCACCTTGCTGTATGTGAGCCTTTGTGCAGGAGCCCTATCTATATTCTTTCATTCAATCCTTTCAACATCTTCACAAGGTCTCCCTGTCCTGGTTGTACAGATATGCAAACTGAGGCTCTGAGAAGATAAGCAATGTGCACACATCCTTAGTTTGGCCGGAGCCAGTACTCAAAGCTGTTTCACTCCAAAACAGCAAAATGTGGGATATTTATGAAGATGAAGCACACCAACACTGCGTGTGCCTGAACAGAGGCATGCTATTACAAACTCTTGATTTCCCAAGCCTCCCGCTGCCACAGCAAATCTATGCCTGTCTTCCCGGGCGTCAGGAAAGAGGACAGCACATGGAGATACACCTCCCTGCCAGGCTCAGCACTGCATACTAGGCGGAGGACTAGAGCATACAGAGCAGGCTCCCCCTGTCCCACCCACCGACATCTGCTTTCCTCTCTGCCTGGGACATCCCCACGTGCCGGCGCTCCCACCTCTGCGCTGTGAGACCTGTGCCTGGGATTCATGCTCAGTGCCTCAGTTTCCTCATTTGTGAAACAGATACTAAAAGAATTACACCAACCCCAAAGGACTGGTGAGGGACTGAAAAGGGAAGGTGGTGTGCAGAGCCAGGCACAGGGTCCGACACTCAGCTCCCGGTTTTCAGGGGCTTTAGATGGTACAGCTTTTCTCAACAACTGCTTGGTCCCAGGATCTTTACAACTGAAAAATAACTCAGGACCCTAAGGGGCTTCTGCTTACGTGGTTTTGCCTATTGGTATTTACCAGAGTTGAAATTAAAACTAAGCAAAAAACTATGTTAATTTAAAATAACAAAACCTTCACATGTTAACTTAAATAACAAATGTTTTTCTGCCGCCTAGGCTGGAGTGCAATGGCATGATCTCAGCTCACCACAACCTCCGCCTCCCAGGTTCAAGCAATTCTCCTGCCTCAGCCTCCCAAGTAGCTGGGATTACAGGCATGTGCCACCACATCCAGCTAAGTTTTCTGTATTTTTAGTAGAGACGGGGTTTCACCATATTGGCCAAGCTGGTTTCAAATTCCTGACCTCAAATGATCCACCTGCTTCGGTCTCCCAAAGTGCTGGGATTACAGGCGTGAGCCACTGTGCCCAGCAGTAACAGGTGTTTTTCATAAATCAATTTCCCAAGAAAAGATAAATGTTTCAGGTGATGGGTATCCCAGTTACCTGATTTGATCATTACACACTGTATGCTGTGTATCAAAATATCACAGGTGTCCCCAAAATATGTGCAACTGTTACATGTCATTTTTCTAAATTACTTTTTGACCAAAAAATCAATTAAAACAATTTTTTAATTGAAGATAGTGGCTGGATTCTCATATCCGCTTCTGCATTAAATCTGTTGAAATGCATTGTTTTGACTATACAATATAAAGAAAATTCAACCTTACCCACATAGTTGGAAAAGGGAGATTATATTTTCAGATCATTGTGGATACTCTCCTTTGATACTACACTAAAACTTGACAAGTATAGTGCCTTAGAGGTTAGCTGCAATGTGAAATCTGAGCCCATATCAATGAACTTTTGTACTCAGTGGCATTCCCATCTGACAGCCTGTCCTGCACTTTGAATGGATTGTTTACCCATGCGTGATTTTGTAACATCAGGCACCAGCCATTTGGAAAACGTCGGTTCACTGAGTTATGCACTCTGGAGAGAATGAGTGAAAAAGACAAATAATGTTTTAGTATTACCATGAAAACAGTTTTGACCTTGTGGACTCTCCACCAAGAGAATCTCAGGGACACCCAGATCACACTTTGAGAACACTGGGGTAGCAGATTTCTCTTTTCTTTTTTTTTTTTTTCTTTTTTTTTGAGATGGAGTTCCATTCTTTTTGTCCAGGCTGGAGTGCAATGGCATGGTTTTGGCTCACTGCAACCTCCACCTCCCGGGTTCAAGGAATTCTCCGCCTCAGCCTCCTGAGTAGCTGGGATTACAGGTGCACGCCACCATGCCGGCTAATTTTTTGTATTTTTAGTAGAGACAGAGTTTCACCATGTTGGCCAGGCTGGTCTTGAACTCCTAACCTCCAATAATCCACCCGCCCTGGCCTCCCAAAGTGCTGGGATTACAGGTGTGAGCCACCACGCCTGGCCAGAAGATTTTTCTTATCCTCCACACTAACCACAGTTTTTTTCAAGAACTCAGAAAAAGAAACTTCTGTAGGAAGCATGGGGGCCTATGCAGGGGGTCTCCATCCTGTTTGTTCTACAGTGCAAGCACTAGAGCCTGCTGTCACTAGAGGCAGCTGGACCCAGTACCCTCTCACCCACTGCTGGCTGTCTCCCTCTAATGAGCTGGCCCTGCCTGCTCCTCCCTTCATTATCAAAAGCCTTCTCTCCCCCACAGGACCACCTCATCCTTCTCCAAAAAAAACAGACCTCAGGGGTTTGCAGAGGGCAGGCCCTCCAGTAGCAAAGTACAGGGGCCATGAGTAGACTGCTACACTTGGGCTTTGCAGTTGATAATTCTGGGTCTCTTGAAATTACATATGTATGTGTATTTATAGCAAAAACATGGGTGCCCATAAATAGCCAGTCATTCATGTACACATTTTTAGCATATTGTTTAGCCACCAAGTTCCACTGCATCCTCCTTCCTGGGACCTTGCATTGGGGTTTTCCTTCCCAGTCTTGCCACCACCACTGCAGGCCAGGTTATGGCCAGGCCCCTGAACCCTCTCTTCCCACACCTAACAACTCAGTGCCAAATTGTGAGAGCTCCTGCTCAAAAGCCTTTAATGATGCTTTCACATCCAAGCTATGTTCAATCGGTTCCCTTTCCAGCTTTGTCCCACCCCCAGCCCCTCTTCCTCCCTCTCTCAGCTTTAGCTCTCCCTCTCCCTTCCCCTCATTCTCCCTGCTCAGCCCCATACCCTCCCCTCCATAATCTCTCCCTTCACAGCTGCACCCCACTCTGGATTTTATATTTGTCGGTCATGTAGATGGCCTTGTCCATAGTACATGCTCAGATAATGAATGCAGTAAATACACTGAAATCTGAGCACCTACAGTGTGGCACCCCATGCAGCGCACAGGGCATATGGCATGCAGTAAAGAACATCATTTTGTCGTGTCTCCTAGAATGAGCGTTCTTCTGCCCTCTGTGTCTTTGCTGCAGCACGGCAGCCTTTCTTCTACTGCTGGACTGCACTGTCCACTCCTCAGGTCACTGTGTATTGTGCCCTTCTCTGTACTGGCAGCTCAAGGACAGTGTTCTGTGTCATCTTTGCTACCTAGAATCGATTAGATGCTTAATAAATACTGCTAAATGAAACGGGGATTAGCCACAATACCCACAGGAGAAAGAATCAAAATGATCCAGAGATCTGTTAGACCCACGTGAGAGTTCCCTGGTGCCTGCCTGGTACCTGCCGTATTATTTGCAGGATAATCAACATATACCATATTTAAACATTTTATTTATTATTTATTTATTTTGAGACATAGTCTCGCTCTATCACCCAAGTTGGAGTGCAGCAATGCGACCTCAGCTCACTGCCATCCTCTGCCTCCTGGGTTCAAGCTATTCTCCTGCTTCAGCCTCCCAAGTAGCTGAGATTACCACGACTGGCTAATTTTTGTATTTTTGTTTGTTTGTTTGTTTGTTTGGTAGAGATGAGGTTTTGCCGTGTTGGCCAGGCTGGTCTCAAATTCCTGACCTCAGGTGATCCACCCGCCTTGGCCTCCCAAAGTGCTGGGATTACAGGCGTGAGCCACTGTGCCCGGCCATATTTAAACATTTTAGGCCAGGCGTCGATCTTAAAGAAGGGAGATTATCTGGGTGAGCCTGATCTAGTCAATAAGCCCCTTAAAAGCAGAGTTGGCTGGGACGGTGGCTCATGCCTGTAATCCCTACACTTTGGGAGGCCGAGGCAGGCGGATCACCTGAGGTCAGGAGTTCGAGACCAGCCTGGCCAACATGATGAACCCCTGTATCTACTAAAAATACAAAAAATTAGCCAGGTATAGTGGTGCACACCTGTAATCCCAGTTACTCAGGAGGCTGGGGCAGGAGAATTGCTTGAACCTGGGAGGCAGAGATTGCAGTGAGCCGAGATTGCGCCATTGCACTCAGCCCAGGCAACAAGAGTGAAACTCCGTCTCAAAAAAAAAAAAAAAAAAATTGCAGCGTTTTCTCCAGCTGGTCCCTAAAGTAAAAGTCAGAGATTCGAAGCAAGAAAGGATCTGACACATCTCTGCAGGCTTGAAGATGGAGGGCATTGAGACTGGCACCCAGCTGCGGCCAGCAAGGAAATGGGGACAGACTTCAGTCCTACAACCATAAGGAACTCGATTCTGCCAAAAACCTGAGCCTGGAAGCAGATTCTTCACCAGAGCCTCAAGAATCCAGTCCAGCTGCACCTTGATTTTGGACTTGTGAGACCCTAAGTAGAGAACGCAGTCAGGCCAGCCCAGACTTCCAGCCTACAGAACTGTGCACTAATCAATAGGTACTGAGTAAGCCACTAAGCTTGTGGTGATGTGTTATGCTGCAATAGAAACCAATATAAGCCCCATCTGGCCTCTAGTCATAATGTATAGACATTAAAAACACACCAGGTAATCATCCAAAAGGTGCAGAGACTACTCACGCTTTCTGCATTTTCAATTCCTGAACATGTGATGCTAGAGAGCAGAGACTGATGTATTTCTACATCAGAGACTGATGTATCCTGGTCCTTAGCACAGTGGGTAGCACAGAGTAGGTTCTCAATCTCGTTTAACAAAGTTTCAACTTTCTGGGCAGTCAGAACAACATGGCTTACAGTTTTGGAGCTGCCCGGCAGCCAGGTACAATTATCCGGGCAAAACCCAGCAAAGTCCTTTTTTTCCCCCACCTAGAGGAAACTCCAGGCACAGGAAGTGGTTCAGACAAAGCCGCCCAGCAACCAGGGTAGGTGTGTGTCCACATGCAAACGTGTCTTACTTTGTACAACACAGGACCGTGTGCAGTGGCCCTGCCTCAGCCCACAGCAGCCTCCCAGGGCTTAGCTAACCAGCCAAACCCTGGCATTTTGCTTGTAATTGTACCTCCCAGTAAAAAGTCCTGGTTGGAGTGGTAAAAATAGCAACTGCAACTTCCTGCAACACAGATATACCAGTTGATGCATGAAAAGAAACCTGGTGATCCGACCTCACTCCAACTCAGCGAAATGCCTTCAAGCTGTGCTCAGAATGGCAGTGGGACAGGAGCCCAGCAAAGGCAGACGACTCACCCCCCTGCCCCAGGAGAACCCATGTAAAACCAGCTCTAAAGTGAGATGCTTCCCTTACTCTCTTAATGAAACACCCAACTCTCAGAATCAGCAGGTGTCTAATAAATGCAAAAACTGCTTTCAGCGAGGCCCCTCCCCTCTCCCTTCTGCTCACTAGCTGCAGAGGTATAAAGGCAGGAGGCCTCCCTACCAAGCCCTTTGAGGGTCCCATTGTCCCCTTGGTTACCCTCTCCCTTCCCCTACCTACATCCGTCCCTGAGACTGTTCCAAGTAGGTCAGGCTGGCTGGGATCACAGGAGCCTCCTCTGGAGCTTGGTTCTGAGTCATCTCCAGGGCAGCAGGGGAATCATGGCCAAACCTGGATATTGCTTCCTGAAGAGTGAGGAGAGCCTGGCCAAAACGTCCCCAGGTACCTAACCCCAGCAGTAATGAATTCCTCTGGGGCCCAGGCCATGGTCAGCAGTTCCCTGGCTCCTCTATCATGGGGCCTGATGCCTCCTGGGACCACACAGGCAAGTAAACAGGGTTGAGTCTGTGGTGGCCACTGCCCCTTTCTGGGTCTTTTTCTAGACCAGCTAGGGAACTCTCTCTGTCCTCCTGGCTCATTTCTTTATTCCTGCAGACAGGTGACAGATCACTGACTGGGTCAACCCTCTGTGAAGAGCTCTCAAGCCCAGCCAGATGGCTCTCTCAGCCAGGTAAGGTCCCGTGCATCTCTGGGACAATAGGCAGACACCTCCCACCTACGGCCAGCTCCACTGCACATGGGCAAAGTCACCCCAGCTCCTCCCCTGTATATGCTGGCTGTTTAGAAACACCTGAATTCATTCAAATGTTCCAGATACTTCCATTTCCCTAGTAAAAACCATGCCTCTTCATGTTTGCTGAGCTTCTCGGCATAAAATGAACTTTTAGGAACATTTTCCCATGTAAAAAATACAGCAGCCTAGTGGTGGGCAGGGGCGGGCAGGGATTAAACGGCCTCATTTCACAGATGAGTCCCCAGCTGAGGTCAAGAGACCAATGAGAGGCAGAACCATCACTCAATAAATTTTGATCTTCTGGAAAGACAAACGTGGACTCGAATCAAAGGACAAAGCCTGAATAAACTTTCTTTTTTTAATGGAACAATGAGATTCCACCGCCCCTGCACTCCCCCCCGCCCCCGCTGCCCCATCACATTAACTAAAACTAAAAATGTGGATAATACCAAAAATTTGGGGGCTGGGAGCAGTGGCTCATGCCTGTAATCCCAGCACTTTGGGAGGCCAAGGCAGGCGGATCACCTGAGGTCAGGAGTTTGAGACCAGCCTGACCAACATGGAGAAGCCCCGTCTCTACCAAAAATACAAAATTAGC
Source organism: Mandrillus leucophaeus (assembly GCF_000951045.1). Lineage (NCBI taxonomy): Eukaryota > Metazoa > Chordata > Mammalia > Primates > Cercopithecidae > Mandrillus > Mandrillus leucophaeus. The sequence continues at coordinate 478,879 of NW_012105520.1, read as the reverse complement.
TGGGCTTGGTGGTGCATGTGTGCAATCCCAGCTACTTGGGAGGCTGAGGCAGGAGAATCACTTAAACCCGGGAGGCGGAGGTTGCTGTGAGCCGAGATCACGCCATTGCACTCCAGCCTGGGTGACAAAAGCGAAACTCCATAAAAAAAAAAAAAAAAAAAAAAATTTGGTGAGTCTGTAGAGAAATGGGCACTCAGGCACTATTATTAGTGGGACAGTAAACTGAATAAGTCTTTGCAAAAGGCATCTGGCTTTGACAATGAAAATTTAACATAATCACACTTGCTCATAAAGATGCATGATCAAGGACACACAAGATTTCATTGATCGTACAGGGAAAATGAGGCATGACCTGAAGTCTCTCCTTAGGACACAATGAGAGGAAATGATGGCTTGGCTGCAGTGTGGGATATGACGACACTGTGAAAAAGAGCTCCACCACACACTAAGTGGTATAAGTTGTAGAGTACTGAGTATGATTCAAATTACATAAATGCAAAATCTACACATACAACGGAGGACTAGAAGGGTATGCACCCATCTGTGGACAGATACAAAGGAGAGGATGGACCCTCACACTGTGCTCCATCTTTTCCTATACTTTTCATTTATAAAGGAAATCCTAGCTGGGCGTGCTGGCTTGCACCTGTAATCCCAGCTACTTGGGAGGCTGAGGCAGGAAATCGCTTGAACCCAGGAAGTGGAGGTTGCAGTGAGCTGAGATCGCGCCACCGCACTCCAGCCTGGGCAATGAGAGGGAAACTAGATCTCAAGAAAAAAAAAAAGGAAATTCACTGATATATTATTTAAATCAGAGAAAAACAATAAAACGAAAGAGAACAATGTTATCCTTAGTCTCCCCCTGTACCAGAGGACTGCAGAGAGTCAGGGTGTGGCGCCTCTCTGTGCCTCATGGTGTCTTCGTCCGCAGCCCACACAGGCCCAGTCTTTGCACGAGCTGTGCTCCCCACCTGGCAGGCCTTTCTCTGATCCTCCCACGGCTGGCTCAAATGTCACCAACCCAGAGAGGCCTTCCTTGACTCCTCTTTGGAGGGCATCCTCACTTGACCATCTTCCCACACCTCCCTGTCTACTTCCTCTGCAGCTTCATATTTTTGTCAGTCTGTTGTCTGCCTCCCTCAGCTGAATGTGGGATCAGGAGGGGGCCGGGGAGAACCTTGCCTTGTTCTCCACTGAATCCCAGAGCCTGGCAGAGAACAGATGGGGAAAAAAAAATTCCCTGGACACATTTGAAATGAGGAAACCAACAGTCCACTTCTCACCTCATCAATGAGGAAACTGAGGCAGACTCTCAACATGCCCACTATTGAGACTCTAGCACTGTGCCATACCACCTGTTTGCCTCCCACATCAGACACTGAGCTCCCAAGCAGGTGCTCTTTGAACCTGACTTTCTTTCCTCAGCTTCTACTCCAGGGCGAGCCATTCAGAAAACTAAATAAATGTTTGTGGCATGAATGGAGCTGGATACCTTTCTCCCTCAGATTTCCAAGCCTGTGAACAACAGAGGCATTCACAGGTTAAGGGACTTGCTGCCAAGGTCTCACAAGCTCAGCTAGAGTGCAGAATATGAACTCTGGGCAATGGATGGAATCGCCATAGTTTTCTAGAAAGAGAACTGCTCCATCTCTTGGCCCTCACTCCTCTCACAAATTGGCCTGGCCAACAGCAAACCTGGCTGGCAGCTTGTCCTGCGGTTTGAATGAGCAAAGCTTCTCCTTATCTCAATTAGGAAATTAATTATGCTCAGCCTAGACGGATCTGTGGTCAGCCTCTCCTTGGGGGCCCAATGGGAACAGGCAAAAATGTAAGCAAGGCTTTTTTGTCTCCATTCTTTCCTTGCATCCTACTCCTCACCACATGGCTGATGGTGGAAGGCTCCTCCTGGCAGAGGTGGGTGGGGAGTGACACCTAAGGTGAATGTGGCCCTTGGGCTGGTGGCAGCAGGCACAGGGCTCCCACGGCCTGCTCAGCTCTGCTTCCCCGTGGGAGGAGTCATCCAACTGGTCTTGCAGGCTGGTGTTCAGCCGCCTCCTCCTGCCCCACTGGGCTCCCTCAAGATCCCCCTTTTTTTTTTTGAGACAGAATCTTACTCTGTTGCCCAGACTGCAGTGCCATGGTGCAATCTCGGCTTACTGCAACCTCTGCCTCCAGGGTTCAAGTGATTCTCCTGCCTCAGCCTCCCAAGTAGCTAGAATTATAGGCACCTGCCACCACGTCCGGCTAATTTGCTCAAGATCCCCCTTGCTCCTCAGAGCTCGTTGTCCAACTCTCTGCTGGGAGGTGGCCCTGGCTCTGTGCCCAAGGGACATCCCACTAGGGAGGTCTCACCCTAGCCATTCCAGAGGGGGTCATCCTGGTGCTCCCATGAACTGCTGCCCAGCTCCCTGCCCACAACCAGAGCGGCAGCCTTGGGAAATGAGTAACCCATACACCACCTTCCTTTGAGCCCTCGCCTGCTCCCCTAAGCCCAGCCTGGTGCTCCCTGATGCAGTCTTCTGTCTCCACCACCCCTTCGCAGGAGGCCCGAAACTCTGAGGCAGTGGGCAAGGACAGGGAACTGACGGAGGCTCAAGAATAGCCCCGTCCCTTTGGAGTTACTGGGAAAATCTGAATCGAGTCTCCAGGAAACTAGGAGCTTGCTTACGTCACCCCTCTCATTCTACAGGTGAAAAAACTAGAGAAAGTAACTTGCCCAATTCCCACGGCACACATCCGAGGCAGAGCTGGAACTAGAACCCCATTCCTGACTTCTTTTTTTTTTTTGAGACAGAATTTTGCACCTGTCGCCCAGGCTGGAGTGCAATGATGCGATCTCGGCTCACAGCAACCTCCGCCTCCTGGGTTTAAGCGATTCTCCTGCCTCAGCCTCCCAAGTAGCTAGGATTACAGGCATGAGCCACGACGCCCAGCTAATTTTGTATTTTCAGTAGAGATGGGGTTTCTCCATGTTGGTCAGGCTGGTCTCAAACTCCTGACCTCAGGTGATCCGCCCGCCTCAGCCTCCCAAAGTGCTGGGATTACAGGCGTGAGTCACCGTGCCCGGTCCATTCCTGACTTCTAAATTGGCCCCTCTGTATTCTACTGGCTGCTCAAGCTCTTCCTGACCAGAAGGGCTAAGCAAGTAACTCAAGCCTTATAAAACGGCTGAATACCAGAGCTTGCAAGAACTTTTGAAATTCTATAGCAAAACATTTAATAGAAGTATTATACAGGAAAGCAAATTGAGGCTCACAGAGGTAAGGGAACCTGCATGGCGTCACACAGCCAAGCTGGGGCCAAGCAGGACTCCCCTACTCCAACTCAAGTGCTCTTTCTGCCAACAGGTTCCAGATCTGAAGGTTCTAGCTACCAGATGGTGAAGACACGGAGTTGGCCTCAGACCTTGGTCACACTGAAACAAGACGTGGCCCAGGTGAGCCTCATACAGACTCTGTACCCAAGTCAGGGCACAGGAGACCACTGTGGGAGAAAAGTATGGCTGGGAAGATTTTTATGTATTTGCAGAAAATTTGGTGCAATTTCTTAATGAAATTGATTTCTGAGACCACAGAGCTGCCATTAAAGAAAGAAAGGAAAAAAAGGTCAGGCGCAGTGGCTCACACCTATAATCCCAGCACTTTGGGATCACGAGGTCAGGAGTTCAAGACCAGCCTGGTCAACATGGTGAAACCCCATCTCTACTAAAAATACAAAAATTAGCCAGGCATGGTGGTGTGTGCCTGTAATCCCAGCTACTCAGGAGGCTGAAGCAGGAGAATTGCTTGAATCCGGGAGGTGGAAGTTGCAGTGAGCCAAGATGGCACCATTGTACTCCAGCCTGGGCGACAGAGCGAGACTCCTTCTTAAAAGAAAAAAAGGTCAATACATACACACGTATCCTTTATCATCCAACAAGGTGCTGGGGCAGGGCTTGGAAGGAAAGGTTTAGCAATAAGAAAGAGTGTCAAGAGAGGGACAGGGCAGGGGTAGGGGGAGGTGACTGGGGGCTCAGGGGAGGGCTGCAAATCAGCTGCAGAGCAAAAGCACCCAAGCTCAATTCTACACCCAAAGACCAAAACCAAAAAGGGAAAGGGGAGCCTGGCATGACTGACACCCATTTGGTGCCAGACCCCATTCTAGGGGATTCTGCATAATATGGTGGTTAACCTTCACCATATCCCTGAGAAAAGCTAACAAAGCTCAATGAGGTTAAGCAACTTGATCACAGACCCACAGCATTTGAACACCAGTCTGGTGCCAGAGCCCATGCTCTTTCCACTGCTCCTGGGTTAAAAGGACTTAACAGGGAGCCCTTCCTATCCCTAAACCCCTTCGCTTCCCCACCTAATCCCACAGCACCCCTTCCCTAGCTCCTAACAGCCCCAGAAGGACCTGGAGGCAGTATGGGATGATGATGCCCTGAAGATGACAAGTATCAGCTTTTGACACCTTTAGGCTGGTACGGCAATGAGGTGGTCCAGGAAAGGGGTTGGAACCGGCTGTAGGGGCTGGGCTGACTTCCATCAGCTGGGGATAGCTGCTGATTGATAAGTCCTGCTAGGATGCTGTGACTGAAAGCTGTGGATGCTTAAGTTCTCCCTCCTCCCTGCTCCCCTGCACCTCCCCTCTCTACCCACAGCTTGTTCCAACTAAGTGTTTCCTGGTGGGGAAAATGCTTCAACAGCCTTGGCTGGCTGAGGCAATTAAATTATGAAATTTACCACATTAGATGAAAACCAGCATTTCAATCAACCAATTCATTTGTGTCTGGCCACTGTGTTTTCTTGTGCCAGCTCTGCCCACACTGGCCAGGCTACGCCTACACTGCCTGCTGGTACAGAGGGACTAGAGGCCCAGACAATGGGCTGGTCTTTGGGACCAGGGGCGTAAGTTCTTCCAGGATCCCCGGAGAAGAGAGGCTGCATCCAGAAGCCATCCAGCTTCCTGCAAATGCGCTGGACTGCTGACTGTGCGGCCAGACTCGAGGGACGAGAGCAAACCTTCCACCACATCCCACTTGCATTCTCCATGGCCTCAACCTGTGCCTATCTTGAGGTTGGCAATGAATTGGCCTCTAGGGGAAGTGTGGGTGAGAGACAGGAAAAAGGTGGCTGCCCTACACCTGGAATCTGGGCTGTGACATGCCTTTCCCATCTTAGTCAAGGCATCCTCTCCCCAAGAAGCCTTGCCCACCTGTGTCTCCTCCGCTCCTCTTGCTACCTCTATCACTACGATGTGTCATGGTTCCTAATCCACGTGCCAGCACTCCCTTATGTAGGTGCTCACTAAAGGAAGAGTCTCCAGCACCTAACCCAGGGCCTGGCACACAGCAGGTGCCCACTCAGGTCTGTTCAAACAATGAATGAATGAATTAATCAATCAGTCACAAACCACCCACTAAGTAACAATCTCACTCATACTACCCTTCTCCCCTGCCCCCGCCCAAGTGATAGACGGACGAATCAAGCTTGCTTTTCACTGGGTAATTGTTCTCTTTTCTTCCTGCTCTCTTCTGCCCACACGGGGTGCCCGCAGATTTAAAACGCTATTAAGGGGCATCGGGCTGCAGAACCTGCTTCCTATGTGGAGCATACAGCTTGCCTTCAGCTCTTCTCTCCGCACCACACACATAAATTCAGCTGCAGCTCAAGACCCCAGGATGAAGGTGTCTTCCATTTCTGCTTCCCTTTTATCAACCTCCCTGGAGCCACTGCCTGACAAATGACTCAAAACTGAAATAGCTGCCGGGCCAGAAAAAGACTGACTCCGTCAACCTTCACAGGCACAGCTTGGGGACCCAAGGGCCTCCGGTCTTGGGACACCAAATGGACCCAGAGGTGGGGCAGACTGTGTCCTACTCTTCCCCAGACCCCCAGGCAAGCCTTCACCAACATGCCAGGAATCCTCACAGCTCAGATCAGCACACTGAGCATCAGTTCCTCCTATGAATGGGGAGACTGGGGCCCAGGGTCCCAAAGGGCTTGGCCCCATCACAGTCACTGGAATCTGCTCCAGGATACAGACCGTGGGATCCTGCCTCCTCTCCTGGTACCACTGCTAACTTACTTCCCTTCCTCCCTCTATTGGGCCGACAGAGTGGAACCAGATGGTCCAGACACCTGGCATTCTCTGCCCTGACTACCGAGGAGAGTCAAAGCCCAGCCCGCCCTCCCCAAGGTCAAAGCCACCGGGATCCAGCAGGACCCAAGAGCGTCCAGATTAAATCTGCAGGGGCCTGGTTCCGCCCCCTCACCCACAGTTCGCGGGGTCAGGCCTCTAAAGAGATTTTTCTTTGTTCAAAGACAATGGGAATGCACTTTGGGGGCTTAGAGCAGCAACACAAAAAAGTATCTGGTATCTCCCGGGCACAAGCCCCCAAAAGAAAAGCTTCTAAAGCAACTACGAAAGAGACAGGGGGAGTGGGGGCGTAACATCGCGCGGTGGTGTCTCGGAGCCAGGGCAAGCGTGGGAATTAGAGTCAGGCTGGAGGGCTTGCTCTGGACCTGCCAGGCTGGCCGCCACCCAGGTGGACAGGTGGGTGTGCCTTCGAATGCGACCTTTCTCTGCCGCTGGACAGTTCTGCAAACCGAAACGAGGGACCCTGGCAGGGGGAACGTGAACGGCCCGGGGCTCCGCGGCCAGGCCCGCGCAGACCCTCCCCTTGTGAACCCCGGGTTCTCGCTCTGCGCCGGGCAGGCAGCCATCCGGCCTGGGTTCCAAGGCGCGGGGCATCGCCGCTCGCGTCCTCAAAGACAAGCAGTCTCTCTGTCCAAGATCAATAGTAATTTTTTAAAAAGAGAGTCTGCGGACTCAATGAATCAACCACTCCCTGGGGAAAGAGTAGCGGCTCTCGCGCGCAACATCCATTTGCCAAACAATTCATTCCCTCGCGCAGAGCTCTCGGTGAATTCCCTCGCGGAGCCGCGGGGTGCCGGCCGGCCGCCGCTCCCCACCATTGTCCCAAGGCC
>NW_012105520.1:455409-470808 GCF_000951045.1 Mandrillus leucophaeus | reverse complement strand
AAAAAAAAAAAAAAAAGAAATCTGTATTTTTCGGGGTATTTCAGCTCTTCTCTCTGTGTTATTTCTCACTAAACTCCTCTTGTAAGCCAGCTTTTAAATGTTCATTCATTCATCCATCCATCCATCCAATAATTTCTTCCAGGAACGTTTCCTGGACGCCCACACCATGCACTCGTCTCGGAGGGGGAGAACGGTTTGTGATTCCTCGTCCTTTTCCCTCCTGACTACTCCTTCAGCTTGCTGTGTGTGTCCAATCTCATCCGTAAAGCGGCAGATAAAAACTCTTCATCGGATTATTTGGGGGATTAAAGGAGACAAACTCCCAGACAAAATGAGTGCACAATAAATGTCCTCTCTTTTCTCCCTCCCAGTGAAAATCAGTAATTCAAGTAGGTTGCTTAAGGATACAAAAGGTAAAGCATAGAAAGTGATAAGAAGGAAAGAGTCAAGCCTGGGGCGGGGAAATTCCCAGAAAGCAGAGGTCACCTTGAGGGAGGTGGGAGGTGCAGGGAAGGTTTAAGGAAGTGTACAAAGATTTGGGAGAGGGGATAGGATTGTGACTGGTGGAACCTGGGAAATAGAATCCCTGGTTAGAAAGCTGCTTAGACGGGACAGATATTCCAGCGTTAAAAGACTGGGAGATGATGAGAAGATACCACCAGGGAAGGTATTTTTGAGAAACAGTTTGATGTTCTGGATTTGAAACCCCGCCCTGCCCCTCAAGAGTTAGGTAGGACTGAAGCAGATGGCTCAGACTCTCTGGTGTCTGGTTCTTACTGGTGAAGAGGATTCTAAAACCTTTCTTGCAGTGGTATGGGAAAGATTAAGATAACATATGGAATAGGCCTGGCACGTAGTAAGTGCTCAATATAGATTACTTTTTGTGCTTCCATTTGGCCCAGATCTGCAGATCTGCAGACACCAAGGTTCTGATACTTATGAACAGTATTGGCCAGAGGTAAGAAGCTTGCCAAGTGCACTGTTAAGGTGCCTTCAGAAGAGAAAAGGTAGTGAAAGGTGAAGCCAGCAGAACTTTCTGGGTCCAGTGGGGACTTGGAGTACTTTTGTCTTACCAGAGGATTGTAAAACGCACCAATCAGCGCTCTGTACCTAGCTAGAGATTTGTAAAATGCACGAATCAGTGCTCTGTAGAAACGCACCAACCAGCACTCTGTGGCTAGCTAGAGGTTTGTAAAATGGACCAATCAGCACTCTGTAAAATAGACCAATCAGCAGGACATGGGCGGGGACAAATAAGGGAATAAAAGCTGGCCACACCCAGCCAGGAGCAGCAACTCACTCAGGTCCCCTTCCGCGCTGTGAGATCTTTGTTCTTTCCCTGTCCACAATAAATCTTTCTGCTGCTCACTCTTTTGGTCCTCACCACCTCAAAGAGCTGTAACACTCACTGTGAAAGTCTGCAGCTTCATTCCTGAAGTCAGTGAGACCGCGAACCTACCAGAAGGAACCAACTGTGACACATTAGCATCAAAGTAATTGCTTCATTAAGGAAATGACAGAGATCACATTTGTAGTTTATCATCCTGCTGATTTTCTAGCACTAGAGTGTTTATAGAATTGTTGGTTGAATGAAGCTCCACATGCAAAATTGATTCTTGGCAAGTTTATAACTGTTGCTTAGTATTCTATGCAGGTTCGCTGTAAAATTATAAGTGCCAACCAAATAAAATCTGGTCCACATTATCATTTTTCCTCTCTTCAACTCCAAGGCTTAAATTAGGTACTAGAATATATTAAAATCAAATACAGTATAAGCAATGGGACAAAATCACACCAAGAACACGTGTGGAGTTAATTGAATTTAGGTACAATTTGAAAGAAGATGAGAGGAGGAGAGGAAGTTTGCCTTGCCATCTGTTGCAGACCTTGGAGCATTACCGTCAACACAGCCCTTACCAGCCAGTGTTGTAATGGCCTGCTTACCTAGTCCACCTGCTGTGCAGGGAGTTCTGGGAGGGCAGGGACCATGAATTCGTCTCAGAACTCTTGGGGCTGCACCAAAGTTGTCTACACAGTTTTGAAATACTATGAATAAATCTCATATCTGTTAGAATTAGTTTTTACTGCATATGACAGAAAACCTCAAATTAGCTGTGACTGAAACAAGATAGAAGTTTCTTGCTTATGCAAAAGAAATCTAAAGTCAAGCTATTCCTTGTTGGCCACTCCACAGTTGTCAGAAACACGGGCTACTGTATTCTTATTCTTCATCTGTAATGCTTGGTTCCCGTTTACAAGGTTGCCCTGTAGTCCAAGATGGCTGCTAGGACTCCAACTCTAACATCTATATCCCAGACAGTAGGAAGGAAAAATGGTGGAAGAACATCAGATGTGTGTCTTCCAGCCTGATTAGCTCCATTTATGTAGACTGCAGAAGTCCCACATAACACTTTTGTTTATGGACAGAATTTAGTTTTCCTACCTGCAAGAGCAGCTGGGAAATGTAGACTTTTATGTTATTACATCGCCTCCTCAAAGCCAGGATTCTGTTAACAAGGAAGAGGGAAGAATAGTTGCCTGTTGTCCACCAACAGTCCTTACCAATACCTTCCTCCCAGCATTGCCATCTAGCTAGTATTCCTGGTGGCCCAGAATCTGAAGTCTCAGAAATTCTGGGATGATGTGTAGAATTCAATATATATTTGTTAATAGATGATCAAATTCTTGGTTTTGTTTTTTTTTAAGATGGAGTTTCACTCTTGTTGCCCAGGCTGGAGTGCAATGGTGCGATCTCAGCTCACAGCAACCTCCACCTCCTGGGTTCAAGTGATTTTCTTGCCTCAGCCTCCCAAGTAGCTGGGATTACAGGCTTGCACCACCACGCCAAGCTAATTCTGTATTTTTAGTAGAGACAGGGTTTCTCCATATTGGCCAGGCTAGTCTCAAACTCCTGACCTCTGGTGATCCGCCCACCTTGGCCTCCGAAAGTGCTGGGATTACAGGCGTGAGCCACCTCGCCTGGCCTGTTGGTTTTCTTTCTACCTCCTCAGATGTTCTTTTCAGTCTCCTCTGATGATTCCTTCTTACTTCTCAGACTTGCAAATATTGGAGTGCCCAGGAAGCGAGTGTAGGGAGCATAGGGAGATAAGAAGACCTAGTCCCTTCCCTACCTACACACGCTAAGTGATTTCATCCAGGCCCATGCCTTACATTCATATAAGCACTGGCAACTGCCAACGCTGTGCTCCCACCCCGCCTTCTCCATGAACTCCAAGCCCATGGGTGCAGCTGCTTACTGGGTATCTCTATGTGCATGTCTAGGGCGCCTTACCCTCAATCTGTCTCCACTGAGCTCCTATGGCTGCTCTCCCTGTGGGCTTCCCCATCTCAGGAAAGGACAACTCAGTCTTTCGTTTTGTAAGATAAAACTTGGCATCATTCTCTCCTACCCCATGCATCAATCCATCAGGAAATCCCTGTTGAGTCTGAGTAGTAACTACTTCCACTGCCACCCCTAGGCTGGTCTAGAGATACTGTCATTGTCTCTCCTCTGTGACATTGTAGCAGCCTCCAGACCATCTCCCTCTTTCACCCTGCTCCCATAGAATATGTTCTCAACACAGCAGCCAGGGAATCTTTTTGTAAGATAATCTCACTATGTCTGTCTACCCCTCGAAATCCACCAGTAGCTCCCACCTCACTCAGAGTGAAGGTCAAAGTCTTACCATTGGCCCATAAGCCTGCCCTGGTCTGGCCTGGGCCACCCTCACGCGTCAACTCCCACCTCCCTGTTCCTGACCCTGACATGCTCTGCTGCAGACCTACTGATCCCTTTTCGAGATCTCAAACAGGCCAAGCCCACTCCTGCACAGGGCCTTGCCCTTGTTGTTCTATAGGATTGCTTTCCCTCAGAGGGCCACTCGGTTCCCTCCCCTGATTCCTTCCAGTTTCTACTCACATGTCACCTTGCCACCTAGGCCTTCCTGACCACCCTGAGCAGCCACATTCCCCACTCCTGGCAGTCCCTCACTCTAGTCCATATCTCCAAGGCACTTACTTCCACTTGAAAGTATATACACATACAGAGAGAGAGAGAGAGACAGAGAGAGAGGCAACCCCTGGCAGGGAGGAGCTGGCTTACATGTGTAGCTAGGCCTTGGTGCTCTCCTGTTGAACATAAACAATGTCATAGACCATCAGCATCAGAAAAGAGCACTGTGGCCGGGCATGGTGGCTTACGCCTGTAATCCCAGCACTTTGGGAGGCCAAGGCAGGTGGATCATGAGGTCAGGAGTTCAAGACTAGCCTGGCCAACATGGTGAAACCCTATCTCTACTAAAAATAAAAAAATTAACCAGGCGTGGTGGCAGGCGCCTGTAATCCTAGCTGCTCAGGAGGCTGAGGCAGGAGAATCACTTGAACCCATGAGGCGGAGGTTGCAGTGAGCCTAGACTGTGCCATTGCACTCCAGCCTGAGTGACAAGAGAAAGACTCTATCTAAAAAAAAAAAAAAAAAAGAAAGAAAGAAAAGAGCACTCTGTGACCATGAGTGATCAAGACAAACAAGCCCACTCCATCATCATGTCCGAACACAGACAAAGCACCAACATTGTCCAAGTCCCAAAGTGTCAAACATCCTCCTCTCCCGGCTGCTATGAATGACTGCTGCCTCTTGGTTAATTCTGGCTTTAACCTCACTCTAGTCAGCTGTCCTTTTGGAAAAGATAACCTATCCCAGACTTATCCCTGCTTTCTGAGGGTAGCTGATGCAGAGCAAATCCCTACTTCCTTGGGTCCTCTCCAAAGCCACCCAACTGAAGCCCAAATTCTACTATAGGTTCTTCTTAACACTCCTGTACTGAGATGCCCCATGGTTACCCCATCATGTGTGGTCTCCCTCAGAACAATAAGCTCAAGTTGTTCAACTGCAGGTGTTTCTGATGGAGGGCATTGACAATAAGATACACAGATATAAATTGTATTTGGGGGAGTGAGATTTGATTGGCTGTCTCCTCTTCCAAAATATAGGTTCCGTGAGAGCAGGGCCTCATCTCCAGATCTGGAAGCTCTCCATACATATTTATCCAGTGAATTCAGAATAAACTCAATGTAGCTTCAGAGATAGTGTCCACCACCATAAAGTTAGGAAATTCTGATCTTGGTGTTGGATCTATTCAATAAAGTCTTCAATTTTTAATCTAGCACCCCAAAGATGGAACCCACTCAGGGCAAGGTAGTGGCAAAAAGTGGCTCTGTCAGCGTCAGTTCCCAAGGGAGGAGCCAGGTGTTGGTGGTTGCCTTCCTGGGGGAGCAGCCAGGATTAAGGTCACTGGTGAGTCACTGCTGGCCCTGGGCACACAAAGGAGCAGGAGGGCTGGGTCTGGCAGGGACAGCAACTGCGGGAGGCAGGAAGCTGTCGTGTTTTCACCTGGCGGCAGTGTGGGGACTGCCTGAGATAGAAGCCATCTTAAGGGAGAAGACCACCCCTCATATTGTCATGCCCAATTTCTGCCTCCAAAGAAAGAAGAAGTGAAAACTAAAAGGCAGAAATGAAATCCACAGGCAGAGAGCCTGGTGCCGTGCCCTGGGCCTGGTAGTTAAAGATCGACCCCTGACCTAAGCAGTTATGTTATCTATAGATTCCAGACATTGTATAGAAAAGCATTGTGAAAATCCCTGTCCTGTTCTGTTCCGTTCTGATTACCGGTGCATGTAGCCCCCAGTCACGTACCCTCTGCTTGCTCAATCGATCACAACCCTGTCACGTGCACCCCCTTAGAGTTGTGAGCCCTCAAAAGGGACAGGAATTGCTCACTTGGGAGCTCGGCTTTTGAGACGCAAGTCTGCCGAAGTTCCTGGCTGAATAAAGCTCCTTCCTTCTTTGACCCGGTGTCTGAGAAGTTTTGTCTGTGGCTTGTCCTGCTACAATCTGACTCTCACTGCTTCTTCCATTTTTTTTTTTTTTTTTTTTTTTGAAACAGAGTCTCACTCTATTGCCCAGGCTGGAGTGCAGTGGCGTGATCTCGGCTCACTGCAATCTCCACCTCCCCGGTTCTCCTGCCTCAGCCTCCCAAGCAATTCTCCTGCCTCAGCCTCCCGAGTAGTTAGGATTACAGGTGCATGCCACCACGCCTGGCTAAGTTTTGTATTTTTAGTAAAAACAGGGTTTCACCATGTTGGCCAGGCTGGTCTCGAACTCCTAGCCTCAAGTGATCTGCCCGCCTTAGCCTCCCAAAGTGCTGGGATTACAGGCATGAGTCACTGCGCCCGGCCTACTCCTTCTATCTAAAGAAGCTGCAGTCACTCAGCAGTCTTCGTGAAGCCCCTTTCTCTAAATTATTTCCTCCCACACCCCTGTCAATGCCGTCATGAAGACCTTTGTCTGACATAGAAAACATGCTTGTAACAGCCCAGTATGTTCACCTTGCTTGCTGCCTAGACAGAGCCAATTTATCAAGACAGGGAAATTGCAATGGAAAAAGAGTAATTCATGCAGAGCCAGCTGTGCGGGAGACTGGAGTTTTATTATTACTCAAATCAGTTTCCTTGAAAACTCAGGGATTAGAGTTTTTAAGGATAATTTGGTGGGTAGGGGGCCAGTGAATTGGGAGTGAAATTGGTTGACTAGGGGATAAAATCATATGGAGTCGAAGCTGTTCTCTTCTGCTGAGTCAGTTCCTGGTTGGGGGCCACAAAACTGGTTGGCAGGTCCAGGTGGGGGCATCCAGTCGTTAGAAATGCAAAAGCCTGAAAAGACATCTCAAAAAGCCAATCTTAGGGTCATAAGAGGGATGTCACCTTCGAGAGTAATTGAGGAAGTTGCAAATCTTATGACCTCTGGAACGACGGCTGTTAATATTTAGAATTCCAGCCCCTCTCATCTTGACTTGGTGGTGGCGTTTCATTTGTTTTACGAGAAGAGTTTAGCCTTTTGGGAAGGGCTAGTATTTAAACCATACACTAAATTCCTTCCCAAAGCTAGTTTGGCCTATGCCCAGGAATGAACAAGGACAGTTTACAGGTTAGAAGCAAGATGGGGTCAGTTAGGTCTGATGTCTTTCATTGTCATAATTTTCTTTCCTTCTTTCTTTCTTTTGGAGATGGAGTCTCGCTCTGTTGTCCAGGCTGGGGTGCAATGGCAGGATCTTGGCTCACTGCAACCTCTGCCTCCTGGGTTCAAGCGATTCTTTTGCCTCAGCCTCCCAAGTAGCTGAGATTACAGACATGTGCCACCATGCCTGGCTAATTTTTGCATTTTTAGTAGAGATGTGGTTTCACCATTTTGCCCAGGCCGGTCTTGAACTCTTGACCTCAGGTGATCCGCCTGCCTTGGCCTCCCAAAGTGCTGGGATTACAGGCATGAACCACCACACCTGGCTGTCATAATTTTCTCAGTTATGATTTTTGCAAAGGTGGTTTCATGCTCATGCACTAGCGTGCTATGGTGGCATGGAAGAATGAAGGGTATGACCAGTCTGGTCTATAGGGCAGCAGGCATGTGCAGAAACACCAAGGGGAACTTTAGGTGTCCAAGGCCTGGCCAGAGATGCCAGTGGCAGGGGAGCTACCAAAAAGGAGGAAGGGTGAGGCGCGGTGGCTCACGCCTGTAATGCCAGCATTTTGGGAGACTGAGGCAGGCAGATTACCTGAGGTCAGGAGTTTGAGACCAACCTGACCAAGATGGTGAAATCCCACCTCTACTAAAAATACAAAAATTAGCCAGACATGGTGGCACGAACCTGTAATCTCGGCTACTCAGGAGGCTGAGGCAGGAGAATTGCTTGAACCAGGGCGGCGAAGATTGCAGTAAGCCGAGAGCACATCACTGGTCACTGCACTCCAGCCTGGGTGACAGAGCAAGACTCTGTCTCAAAATAAATAAATAAATAAATAAATAATAAATAAAACCAAAAGTGGGGGAAGGAGCTGCAGGGAGGAAGATAAGTGGTGTCAGAACAAATGCCGCCATTTAGAAACACTGGCCCAGCCTGCCCTACTCCTTTCCTTCCCAGAAATGAGGAGGAAAAACACAACAGGGAACAATGGTTAACAAACAACGGTTGAAGATGCAAAACAGTTTGTATAGTGTGCTAACTTTTGGCCCCCAAGTCGGAGAATTCAGAAAATACTCTTGGAAATGCATGTATGTGAGTGAAGATTCCCTGGAGGACATTCAGGAAATAACCCAGCAGCCACCTGTAAGTGGGGAGGGGCAATATGGGGCAGAGGTGGACTCCACAGGATACCTTCTTAGTTTCATTTCTGAGCCATGGGAATCCATTGTTTATTCAAAAAACAATTCAAAGTCTGGGCATAGTGTCTCACACCTGTAATCCCAGCACTTTGGGAGGCTGAGGTGGGCAGATCACGAGGTCAGGACCATCCTGGCTAACATGGTGAAAACCCATCTCTGCTAAAAATACAAAAAATTAGCCGGGCGTGGTGGCAGGCGCCTGTAGTCCTGGCTACTCTGGAGGCTGAGGCAGGAGAATTAACCCAGAAGGCAGAGGTTGCAGTGAGTTGAGATTGTGCTACTGCACTCCAGCCTGGGCAACAGAGCAAGACTCCATCTTAATAATAATAATAATAATAATAATAATAATAATAATTTCAAAAACCAAGTTGGAAACTCAAAAAATCAGTTAAAATGATATATTTCTATGCATGAATTAGAGGAAGAAGAAGGATAAAGGAGGCTTGTACTTTATCCATATGATCTGGAGTTTTAGAAAAATGAATTCGGGGTTTCTCTGTATAGTCAAAAAATAATGTTCAGAAGGAAGGAACAAAGGAAGAGAGTGAGGGAGAGTGAGAGAGGAAAGAAATGGCATTTGGAGAAAGCCAGAACAACGTGAGTTTGCATCCGGCTCTGTCACCTGGTGGGTGCCATGGGCAGCTGATTTGACCTCTCAAGGCCCCGATTTTCCCATCAGTAAAAGGGGAATAATAACAATTCCTACTTCATAAGGTTCTGAAAAGGTTAGATTTAAAAAATCATTCTGTGTAAGGTCGGGCGCGGTGGCTCACGCTTGTAATCCCAGCGCTTTGGGAGGCCGAGGTAGGCAGATCACCTGAGGTCAGGAGTTCTAGACCAGCCTGACCAACAGGCTGATCTAGTGAAACCCCATCTCTACTAAAAATACAAAAATTAGCTGGGCGTGGTGGTGTGCACCTGTAATCCCAGCTACTTGGGAAGCTGAGGCGAGAGAATTGAACCCAGGAGGCAGAGGTTGCAGTGAGCCATTGCACTACATCCTGGGCAACAAGAGTGAAACTGTCTCAAAAAAAAAAAAAAAATTCTGTGTAGAGCACTATGGCAGAGACTGGGGGCTGATAAACCCTAGCTAGGAAGCATCCTAGCTGTGAGTACAGCTGAATGTTTGTAAGTCGCTGAGGAGAGTCCTTGATTACTTTTCCTAAGTGCTCTATTAATTGTAATTATTGTCTGTGAATGTCACTATTATTATCAATGTCATCTCTGATAACTCCCCAGCTGGAGGAGTAAGAACCTCTCACTTACCACCCCTGAAAATCTTATCGCATTAGGATTCTAATCCTTGGTAGTTGTTGATGGCAGAGGGGATGGCCTCTACCCCTTGGGGCCCCTCCCTGGCATCCATGAAAGCTGTGGAGATGTAGCTAGGACAGGACTGGAAAATTCCTGGGCTTGGTTCCAGAAAAGCTCCTCCAGAAAAATAGACAGTGAGCCCTGTGGAATTTGGTTCCATGTTCAAATGAGTCCATGCATACCCAATTGGGGATGTTATCTAGGAGTTGTTTAAAGACCACAGGCTTAGTTCATTAATGTGTTGATTTCAAAATGTCTATCAAGTACACAACATGTTCTAGGCACAATGCTGGGAGTTGAGTAGATCTAGAGAGAGAAGGGATACAAAGGTGAATAAATCCTAGTTAAAAACAGCACAAATAACGTCTAACGTTGCAAAAAAAAAAAAAAAAAAAAAGAAAGAAAGAAAGAAAGATAAAAGAAAACAAAGAATGCGATAGAGAGTCAAATAAAACGCCATGGCAGAGTTGAAGAAGAAGAGATGAGATTTGGAGGTAACATTTGCACTGGGTCTTGCTGGGTGGGTAAAATTCAAAAGGGGTAGAAAAGCATCTCAAGGTGTAAATGAAGACACCTTACATGGGAAATTGCAGGGACAGATTCAAGAAAAGAAAAGGAGGCCCTGGGAGGAGTAAATGGGGGCATGGGGGAGGGAAGACTCAAATAAACTGACTTCTGGCTAGCAGTCCTGCCAATTGTCCTGCTGCTAAGCCTCCTCAGGTCCATCATATTCTGAAAACTCACCACAAGAAAAACGAGGCATATGAGTAAATTAACTGTTACTGTTTATTTATAAGAAGGATCGCCCACACAACAGTGAAAAGTAATCAGCTGTTTTTATGTGTCGACACAGATACATCTGGAAAACTCCTGTTGAGTGAGAAAAGCAATTGGCGAATGGATACATGAAGCACAATCATATTTATGTACATTATAACATCTTACAAACAATGCTATAAAGTATACACTATTTATAGATAATTGCAAATATTGTATAAATATAAAAACATCAGGTATGCATATACACTCAATATGCAACAGTTTAACAAAATATTTTGAGAACCTCGATAAGGCTGAAGATTTTCCAGGAAAATATAGGTTATTGAAACTGCCTCAAAGATGTAGAAAACACAAATAATTGCTCAAGCCCAGGAGTTTGAGACCAGCCTGGGCAACATGGCAAAACCCCATCTCTACAAAAAATACAAAAATTAGCTGGGTGTGGTGGCAGGCATGTATAGTCCCAGCTACTTGGGAGGATGAGGTGGGAGGATTGCATGAGCCCAGGAGGCAGAGGTTACAGTGAGCCCGGATTGGACTCTTGCACTCCAGCCTGGGTGACAGAGCTAACAGAGCAGGACCCTGTCTTTAAAAAAAAAAAAAAAAAAGGCATATTCCTAGGCTTCATCCCCTGCCAAGATCTGCAGGGGGAAGTGGGTCTGGGAGCCTAGAAGACAGACAGACAGAAGGAGAGAGAGAGAGAGAGAGAGAGAAAGAGTGCGAGGGAGGGAGGGAGGGAAAGAACAAACAGTTCAAAGACAATAAAAAGGATTAATCTATCAGGATGACACAGTGATTCTAAATGTGAATGCACCAAAAAAGAGAAGTTCAAAATACATGAAGTAAATAGTATAAAGCTAAAAAGGAGAAATAGACAAATGCACAATCATAGTTGGGGACTTTAACGCCCTCCACTCAGCAACTGATAGTACTATTAGAAAACCAGAGAGGATATAGATCTGAAGAGCACAATCAATCCAAAGATTCTAATTGACATTTATCAAACACTCCTTCCAACAACAGAATATACATTTTTTTCCCCAGGTGCCCATGAAGCATTCACCAAGGTGAATCATATCTTGGGCCATAAACCAAACTTCAACAAATGAAAAAAGAAAAAGACATTATAGAAAATGTGTTCTCTGACCATAATGCAATCGAACTAGAAAACAATTACAGAAAAACAAACAGAAAACTTCTAAACATGTAGGAATTAAACACACTTCTAAATAATCTATGGGTTAGAAAAGAAGTCTCAAAAGTAGAAATAATTAGCAAATACATACACAATTCCAGCAATACAACTTTCCTGACAATACAATATTGAAAGCCACGGAAGTTCAATTCGCTGTAAAATAATAGGTAGAGAAGCCAAGTTCTTAATAAGATGCTGTTTGTTTCAATACTGAAAAGAGGATTGATTTGGTGTGCACCAGCTGGCAAATGTCCCACACTTTCTCTCTCATGTGAGAAGATTGGACCTTCAGGAAACTTACACATGGCTGAGCTGACAGCGTCCCTACACCCTCTCCTTCCAATATAGTTTCTTTCTAACTTTCCTCCAAGTTTGTTTGAGTTGTTTTCAGATGTATGCCTGAGTTTGAGAACATTTCTGTTTTGTTTGTTTGTTTTCTACACAAGACATGGTTCAGAATTATTGGTAAATGGAAGTTCTTCATGACATTTGTATGAGAGTGGATCATGAATAATAAATAATGTACACTGCTGACTATTAAAAATTACATAGAACAGAATGAAAACAAAAATACAGCCTATCATAATACGTAGGATACAGGTAAAGCAGTGTTTAGTGGGAAATTGATAGCACTAAATGCTTACATTAGAAAAAAGAAGGCCGGGCATGGTGGCTCACACCTGTAATCCCAGCACTTTAGGAGGCCAAGGTGGGTGGATCACAAAGTCAAGAGATCGAGACCACCCTGGCCAACATGGTGAAACCCTGTCTCTACTAAAAATACAAAAATTAGCTGGGTGTAGTGGCATGTGCCTATAGTCCCAGCTACTCAGGAGGCTAAGGCAGGAGAATTGCTTGAGCCCAGGAGGCGGAGGCTGCAGTGAGAGGAGAGTGTGCCACTGCACTCCAGCCTGGGTGAGAGAGGGCTAAAAAAAAAAAATACTGATTCTTAGGAAAAACATCAATAAAATTGATAAACTTCTAGTGAGACTGACAAAAACAAAAGAAGAGAAGACACAAATTACCAACAAAAATAATTAAATAGGGGATATTGCTACAGATCCTGTAGAGTTTTTTTTTAAACAAAGATAATAAAGGCATTCTATAAACACCTTGATACAGTTTGGCTGTGTTCCCACCCAAATCTCATCTTGAATTGTAGCTCCCATAATCCCCACATGTCATGGGAGGGACCCAGTGGGAGGTAATTGAATCATGGGGGTGGATTTTCCTGTGCTGTTCTCATGAGATCTGACGGTTTTATAAAGGGTAGTTCCCTTGCACAGGCTCTTTTGCCTGCCACCATGTAAGATGTGCCTTTGCTCTTCCTCTGCCTTCTGCAATGATTATGAGGCCTCCCCAGCCATGTGGAACTGTGAGTGCCATAAACCTCTTTTTCTTTTTCGTTTTTGTTGTTGTTGTTGTTGTTGTTTCTGCTGCTGCTGCTGTTGTTGTTTTTTGAGACGGAGTTTCACTCTTGTACCCCAGGCTGGAGTGCAATGGCATAATCTCAGCTCATAGAAACCTCCATCTCAAGCAATTCTTCTGCCTCAGCCTCCTGAGTAGCTGGGATTACAGGCACACACCACCATGCCTGGCTAAGTCTTGTATTTTTGGTAGAGATGAGATTTCACATGTTGGCCAGCCTGGTCTTGAACTCCTGACCTCAAGTGATCTACCCGCCTCGGCCTCCCAAAATGCTAGGATTATAGGTGTGAGCCACCATGTCCAGCCCAAACCTCTTTTTCTTTATAAATTACCCAGTCTTAGGTATGTCCTTATAGCAGTGTGAGAATGGACTAATACACAACTTCACAGTGATAAATTTGACAATTTTATGAAATGGACCAATCCTTCAAAAACCACAAACTATCAAGACTCAATCAAAATGAAACAGAAAATCTGACTAGTCCCATAACCACTGAAGGAATTGAATTAACAAATTCAAAGCTCTCCCTGCAAAAATATCCAGGCCTAGATAGTCTCACTGGAAAACTGCCAAACATTTAAAGAATAATGAATGCCAATTTTACACAATTTCTTCCAGAAAATAGAAGGCATAGGACTATTTCCAAAGTTATTTTATGAGGCTAGTATTATCCTGCTATTGTTTGAATGTTTGTCCTCTCCAAAATTTATGTTAAAATGTAATTGCTGGGCCAGGCACAGTGGCTCATGCCTGTAATCCCAGGGCTTTAGGAGGCCGAGGCGGGCAGATCACCTGAGGTCGAGAGTTCAAGACCAGCCTGACCAACATGGAGAAACTCCATCTCTACTAAAAATACAAAAAATTAACTGCGCTTTGTGGCAGGTGCCTGTAATCCTAGCTACTTGGGAGACTGAGGCAAGAGAATCGCTTGAACCTGGAAGGCCAGAAGTTGCAGTGAGCCGAGATAGTGCAATTGCACTCCAGCCTGGGCAACAACAGCAAAACTCCGTAACAAACAAACAAACAAACAAAATTAGCTGGCCGTGGTGGCTCCTGTAATCCCAGCTACTCGGGAGGC
Source organism: Mandrillus leucophaeus (assembly GCF_000951045.1). NCBI lineage: Eukaryota > Metazoa > Chordata > Mammalia > Primates > Cercopithecidae > Mandrillus > Mandrillus leucophaeus. The sequence continues at coordinate 456,797 of NW_012105520.1, read as the reverse complement.
TGAAGCAGGAGAATCGCTTGAACCCAGGAGGTGGAGGTTGTGGTGAGCCAAGATCACACCATTGCACTCCAGCCTGGGCAACAAGAGCAAAACTCCTTCTCAAAAAAAAAAAAAAAAAAAGTAATTGCTATTAAAACATTAATAGAATTGGGATCTTTAAGAGGTAATTAGGCCTTGTGGGCTCTGCCCCTATGAATGGATTAATGCCATTATAGCGGGAGTGGGTTTGTTATCCTGGAGTGAGTGGGTTCATTATAAAAAGGTAAGTTTGGCCCCTTTTCTCTCCCTCACCCTCTTATCTTCTGCCATGTCTACATTTAAGCCTGTGACACATTTTGATTTTTTATTAATATTATTTTTAATTAACAAATCATAATTGTATACATTTATGGAGTACAATGTGATGTAGACATAAAACTGTAATTTTTTAAAAATTAGGCAAAAATTTTCAGGATTTAGCGCTAGGCAAACAGTGTTTAGATTTGATACCAAAAGCATGATTCATAAAATAAAAAATTGATAAATCAGACTTCATCAAAATTAAATTTTTTTTGGCCAGACGCGGTGGCTCACACCTGTAATCCCAGCACTTTGGGAGGCTGAGGTGGATGGATCATGAGGTCAGGAGTTCAAGACCAGCCTGGCCAACATGGTGAAACCCTGCCTCTACTAAAATACAAAAAAATCAGTTGGGCATAGTGGCGGGTGCCTGTAATCCCAGCTACTCAGGAGGCTGAGGCAGGAGAATTGAATTGCTTCAACCCTGGAGGCAGAGGTTGCAGTGAGCTGAGATCTCACCACTGCACTACAACCTGGGTGACAGAGTGAGACTCCGTCTCAAAAGAAAAATTAAATTTTTTTTTGCTGTGTGGATGTCCACGTGAAGAGGATGAAGACAAATTATACACTAGGAGAAAATATCTGCAAACCACATATTCAGCAAAGGATTAGTATCTGGAATATACAGTGATCCTTACTTATCCTTGGTTTCACTTTCTGTGGTTTCAGGTATCTGCTCTCAGTTGCTATCTGAAAATATTAAACAGAAAATTCCAGAAATAAACAATTCATAAGTTTTAAATTGTGCACCATCCTGAGTAACATGATGAAATCTTATGCCAGTCCTCTCCCCCTTACCGGGATGGGAGTCATATTCCTTTGCCTGGGATATCCACATTGTCCACACTAGCTACCTAGAAGTCACTTAGTAGCCACCTCAGTTATCAGATTGATTGTCCCAATATCACAGTGCCTGTGTTCAAGTAACCCTTATTTTATTTAATAATACTTTACTAGGGCCGGGCGCGGTGGCTCAAGCCTGTAATCCCAGCACTTTGGGAGGCCGAGACGGGCGGATCACGAGGTCAGGAGATCAAGACCATCCTGGC
>NW_012105520.1:414087-452599 GCF_000951045.1 Mandrillus leucophaeus | reverse complement strand
TGGGAGGGACCCAGTGGGAGGTAATTGAATCATGGGGGTGGATTTTCCTGTGCTGTTCTCATGAGATCTGACGGTTTTATAAAGGGTAGTTCCCTTGCACAGGCTCTTTTGCCTGCCACCATGTAAGATGTGCCTTTGCTCTTCCTCTGCCTTCTGCAATGATTATGAGGCCTCCCCAGCCATGTGGAACTGTGAGTGCCATAAACCTCTTTTTCTTTTTCGTTTTTGTTGTTGTTGTTGTTGTTGTTTCTGCTGCTGCTGCTGTTGTTGTTTTTTGAGACGGAGTTTCACTCTTGTACCCCAGGCTGGAGTGCAATGGCATAATCTCAGCTCATAGAAACCTCCATCTCAAGCAATTCTTCTGCCTCAGCCTCCTGAGTAGCTGGGATTACAGGCACACACCACCATGCCTGGCTAAGTCTTGTATTTTTGGTAGAGATGAGATTTCACATGTTGGCCAGCCTGGTCTTGAACTCCTGACCTCAAGTGATCTACCCGCCTCGGCCTCCCAAAATGCTAGGATTATAGGTGTGAGCCACCATGTCCAGCCCAAACCTCTTTTTCTTTATAAATTACCCAGTCTTAGGTATGTCCTTATAGCAGTGTGAGAATGGACTAATACACAACTTCACAGTGATAAATTTGACAATTTTATGAAATGGACCAATCCTTCAAAAACCACAAACTATCAAGACTCAATCAAAATGAAACAGAAAATCTGACTAGTCCCATAACCACTGAAGGAATTGAATTAACAAATTCAAAGCTCTCCCTGCAAAAATATCCAGGCCTAGATAGTCTCACTGGAAAACTGCCAAACATTTAAAGAATAATGAATGCCAATTTTACACAATTTCTTCCAGAAAATAGAAGGCATAGGACTATTTCCAAAGTTATTTTATGAGGCTAGTATTATCCTGCTATTGTTTGAATGTTTGTCCTCTCCAAAATTTATGTTAAAATGTAATTGCTGGGCCAGGCACAGTGGCTCATGCCTGTAATCCCAGGGCTTTAGGAGGCCGAGGCGGGCAGATCACCTGAGGTCGAGAGTTCAAGACCAGCCTGACCAACATGGAGAAACTCCATCTCTACTAAAAATACAAAAAATTAACTGCGCTTTGTGGCAGGTGCCTGTAATCCTAGCTACTTGGGAGACTGAGGCAAGAGAATCGCTTGAACCTGGAAGGCCAGAAGTTGCAGTGAGCCGAGATAGTGCAATTGCACTCCAGCCTGGGCAACAACAGCAAAACTCCGTAACAAACAAACAAACAAACAAAATTAGCTGGCCGTGGTGGCTCCTGTAATCCCAGCTACTCGGGAGGCTGAAGCAGGAGAATCGCTTGAACCCAGGAGGTGGAGGTTGTGGTGAGCCAAGATCACACCATTGCACTCCAGCCTGGGCAACAAGAGCAAAACTCCTTCTCAAAAAAAAAAAAAAAAAAAGTAATTGCTATTAAAACATTAATAGAATTGGGATCTTTAAGAGGTAATTAGGCCTTGTGGGCTCTGCCCCTATGAATGGATTAATGCCATTATAGCGGGAGTGGGTTTGTTATCCTGGAGTGAGTGGGTTCATTATAAAAAGGTAAGTTTGGCCCCTTTTCTCTCCCTCACCCTCTTATCTTCTGCCATGTCTACATTTAAGCCTGTGACACATTTTGATTTTTTATTAATATTATTTTTAATTAACAAATCATAATTGTATACATTTATGGAGTACAATGTGATGTAGACATAAAACTGTAATTTTTTAAAAATTAGGCAAAAATTTTCAGGATTTAGCGCTAGGCAAACAGTGTTTAGATTTGATACCAAAAGCATGATTCATAAAATAAAAAATTGATAAATCAGACTTCATCAAAATTAAATTTTTTTTGGCCAGACGCGGTGGCTCACACCTGTAATCCCAGCACTTTGGGAGGCCGAGACGGGCGGATCACGAGGTCAGGAGATCAAGACCATCCTGGCTAACACGGTGAAACCCCATCTCTACTAAAAAACACAAAAAACTAGCCGGGCGAGGTGGCGGCGCCTGTAGTCCCAGCTACTCGGGAGGCTGAGGCAGGAGAATGGCGTGAACCCGGGAGGCGGAGCTTGCAGTGAGCTGAGATCCGGCCACTGCACTCCAGCCTGGGCGACAGAGCGAGACTCCGTCTCAACAAAAAAAAAAAAAAAAAAAAAAAAAACTTTACTAATAATAACTTAATTATTGGCTGGCCACGATGGCTCATGCCTATAATCCCAGCACTTTGGGAGGCTGAGGTGGGTGGATCACGTGAGGTCAGGAGTTCAAGAGCAGTCTGGCCAACATGGAGAAACTCTGTCTCTACTAAAAATACAAAAATTAACTGGGCATGGTGGCGGGTGCCTGTAGTCCCAGCTACCTGGGAGGCTGAAGCAGGAGAATCTCTTGAACCCGGGAGGCAGAGGCTGCAGTAAGTTTAGATCGTGCCACTGCACTCCAGCCTGGGCAACTGAGTGAGACTCTGTCTCAAAAAAAACCCAAAAAACTTCTTAGATATAGTTGTTAATCTCTTACTGTGCCTAATTTATAAATTACACTTTATCCTGGGTGTGTATGTGAAGGAAAAAACAAAGTATGTACAGAGTTCAGCACTATCTACTTTTCAGGCATTCACTGGGGGGTCTTGGAATGTGTCTCCCGAGGATAAAGGGGGAATACTGTTTAAAAAACTCTCAAAACTCAATAGTAACAACAACAACAACAACAACAACAAAACTATCCAATTAGAAAATGCGCAAAAGACATGAACAGAAATATTACTGAAAAGGATACAGGATGACGAAATAGGCATATGAAAGATATTCAACATTATTAGCCGTGAGGGCAATGCAAGTTAAAATCATAATGAGATGCGCTGTAGAGTCATCCCTCCATATCCATGAGGAGTCAGTTCCGGCACCCCTCTTCCCCCATAGACAACAAATTCCACAGATGCTCACGTCCCTGATGTAAAATGGCATACTCTTTGCATATAACCTGTGTAGTCCTCCTGTATACTTTAAATCATCTCTAGGTTACTTCTAATACCTAATACAGGCCAGGTGCAGCGGCTCATGCTTATAATCCCAGTGCTTTGGGAGGCTGAGGTGGGAGGATTGCTTGAAGCCAGGGGTTTGAGACCAGCCTGGGCAATAGTGAAACCCTGTCTTTACAAAAAAAAAAATTAATTAGCTGGGCATGGTGGCGGGTGCCTGTAGTCCCAGCTACCTGGGAGGCTGAAGCAGGAGAATCTCTTGAACCCGGGAGGCAGAGGCTGCAGTAAGTTTAGATCGTGCCACTGCACTCCAGCCTGGGCAACTGAGTGAGACTCTGTCTCAAAAAAAACCCAAAAAACTTCTTAGATATAGTTGTTAATCTCTTACTGTGCCTAATTTATAAATTACACTTTATCCTGGGTGTGTATGTGAAGGAAAAAACAAAGTATGTACAGAGTTCAGCACTATCTACTTTTCAGGCATTCACTGGGGGGTCTTGGAATGTGTCTCCCGAGGATAAAGGGGGAATACTGTTTAAAAAACTCTCAAAACTCAATAGTAACAACAACAACAACAACAACAACAAAACTATCCAATTAGAAAATGCGCAAAAGACATGAACAGAAATATTACTGAAAAGGATACAGGATGACGAAATAGGCATATGAAAGATATTCAACATTATTAGCCGTGAGGGCAATGCAAGTTAAAATCATAATGAGATGCGCTGTAGAGTCATCCCTCCATATCCATGAGGAGTCAGTTCCGGCACCCCTCTTCCCCCATAGACAACAAATTCCACAGATGCTCACGTCCCTGATGTAAAATGGCATACTCTTTGCATATAACCTGTGTAGTCCTCCTGTATACTTTAAATCATCTCTAGGTTACTTCTAATACCTAATACAGGCCAGGTGCAGCGGCTCATGCTTATAATCCCAGTGCTTTGGGAGGCTGAGGTGGGAGGATTGCTTGAAGCCAGGGGTTTGAGACCAGCCTGGGCAATAGTGAAACCCTGTCTTTACAAAAAAAAAAATTAATTAGCTGGGCATGGTAGTGCATGCCTGTAGTCCTAGCTGCTTGGGAGACTGAGGCAGGAGGATTGCTTGAGCCCAGGGTTCAAGGCTGCAGTGAACTGAAATCACGGCATCGCACTCCAGCTTGGGCAACAGAGTAAAGACTGTCTCTTTAAAAAAAAAAAAAGAAGTTAAGATAACCTTAATACAATGTAAATGCTAGGTAAACAGTTGTCATACTGTATTGTTTAGGAAATAAGGACAAGAATTTTTTTTTAACATATTTAGTACAGACACAACCACCGTCTTTGAAATAAAATACATTTTTGATCCTCAGTTGGCTGAATGCATGAACATGGAACCCATGGATATGGAGGACCGACTGTATATCTATTAGAATGGCTACAGTTGAAAATGACAACATCAAATGCTAGCAAGGAAATAGCGAAACTGAATTACTCATGCATTTACTGGCAGAAATATAAAATGATGTCACAACTCTGGAAAACAATTTTGCACTTTCTTATAAAATGATATATGCACTCACCACACAACCCAGCAGTTGTACTGTTGGGCATTTATCCTGCAGAAATAAAAACTTCTTTCTTTATTTTGTTTTTATTTTTTTTAATTGAGATAGAGTCTCACTCTGTTGCCCAGGCTGGAATGCAGCGGTGTGATCTTGGCTCACTACAACCTCCGCCTCCCAGGTTCAAGCAATTTTCCTGCCTCAGCTTCCAGAGTAGCAGGGATTATAAGCAGCCTGTCATCATGACCAACTAATTTTTTTGTCTGTATATATGTATATTTACATATATGTGTGTGTATATATATATTTTTTGATACAGAGTTTCTCCCTTGTTGCCCAGACTGGAGTGCAATGGCGCGATCTCGGCTCACCACAACCTCCACCTCCCAGGTTCGAGTGATTCTTCTGCTTCAGCCTCCCAAGTAGCTGGGATTACAGGCATGCACCACCATGCCCAGCTAATTTTGTGTTTTTAGTAGAGATAGGGTTTCTCCATGTTGGTCAGGCTGGTCTCGAACTCCCAACCTCACATGTTATGCATACCTTGGCTTCCTATAGTGCTGAGATTATAGGCATCAGCCACTGTGGGCCCGGCCTGTATTTTTGTATAGATGGGGTTTCACCATGTTAGCCAGGCTGGTCTCGAACTCTGGACCTCAGGCGATTCACCTGCCTTGGCCTCCCAAAATGCTGGGATTACAGGCGTGAGCCAGCGCGCCCAGCTTGAGCCACTGCACCTAGCCCCAGCTAATTTTTGTATGTTTAGTAGAGATGGGATTTCACCATGTTGGCCAGGCTGGTCTCGAGCTCCTGATCTCAAGTTATGCTTCTCAAAGTGCTAGGATTACAGGCTTGAGCCACAGTGCCCAGCAGTATACTATAGTTTTGCAAACTGTTACCCTTGGGGACAACTGGACGAAGTTTACAAAGAGCCTCTCTGTATTGTTTCCTACAATTGCATGTGTGTATCTGCAATGATCTCAACAAAAATTTCAATTAAAAAAATTATCAAAAACTTACTGACCCTCTCATTGTCCCTCCCCGCATGAAAGGATCTGAGTTAAAATGTTTTAAGGAACAGATAATTTTCTATGTTATTTAAAGTGGTTCGGCACATATGAAGAGACGGGAAACCATTTCATTTATTTTACTCAGATAATGTCAATACCAAAAAGCACACATGGAACCCCAGTGTGGAAAGACTTTAAAAGATGAGCTGTTGCTGGTGGAAACAGAGTGGGGAGCTTGTAGTCACTCACTTTCCTTCCCCTCTTCCCACCCTTTCCATCACAAACCCCTTCCTGCCTACTCCCCACCCACAACTACATTTTGGGTTTCTGTGGAAACTAAGGGCTGTGCAACTTGCTTTTTGAAAATTACCTCTATTGCACAGTCCTAATTATTGAGAATTATTGCCATAAAAAAATCCCAAACAAAACACTAGCAAATTGAATTCAATTTAAAACAATTATCTACTATCACCATGAAGAGTTTGTCTCAAGAGGGTTAAAATGGCATAAAAATGGAAAATACGTTACCGTGATACGGCATATCAGTAGGTTCAATAAGAACCTACTGATATGTTTAAGAGATACTAAAAAAAGAGATATAATGAGATTAATACCCATTTCATTCTTTTTTTTCTTTCTTTTTTTTTCTTCTAGATTCTTCGTCCAGGCTGGAGAGCAGTGACATGATCTTGGCTCACTGCAACCTCTGCCTCCCAGGTTCAAGCGATTCTCCTGCCTCAACCTCCCGAGTAGCTGGGATTACAGATGCCCGACACCACGCCCAGCTAATTGTTGTATTTTTAGTAAAGACAGGGTTTCCCCATATTGGCCAGGCTGCTCTAGAATTCCTGACCTCAAATGATCTGCCTGCCTCCGCCTCCCAAAGTGCTGGGATTATAGGCGTGAGCCACCATGCCCTGTCCTGATTTAAAAAAAAAAAAAAAATTCTTATTTACTAAAAATAGAAAGAAACATTTTTAACCTGATAGATTATGGGGCAAGGAAACATTCCTATATCTGCATGATGTGATCTGAAGTTTAAGAAGCTTCATCTTCTGGAGGGGAGTGGAAGACTAGAGGGACAAAGACTCCAGGTGGACAGACTAATCAATCGTAGACAACCGCACTGGTCCAGGCAAGCAAAATAAGAGTCGGAACAGCAGTGCTTGCTGGGGTTGAGGTGGTTCTCCCAAGAGGTACCTGAGATTGGCTTGAGGGATGAGGGTGAAGGAGAAATTGAAATTGGCTCAGGCTGGGCGTGGTGGCTCATGCCTGTAATCCCAGCACTTTTGGAGGCTGAGGCGGACAGATCACTTAAGTCAGGAGTCCAGGACCAGCCTGGCCAACATGGTGAAACCCCGTCTCTGCTAAAAATATAAAAGTTAGCTGGGCATGGTGGTGCGTGTCTGTAGTCCCAGCTACTTGGGAGGCTGAGGCAGGAGAATCCCCTGGGAGGCAGAGGTTGCAGTGGACCGAGATTGTGCCACTGCACTCCAGTCTGGGCAACAGAGTGAGACTCTGTCTAAAAACAAAAGAGAAAGGAGAAGACAAAAGAATGACAAGAAGTCCTCAAAGAACCTAAAACATTTTTTGGTATTTGTGCAGGTACATCATGTTCTTTCAAAATCGTTTAATTTCTATTACTTCACTTAATCCTCACCCTGTGAGGCTTCCACAAGGTTGCGAACATGAAGGCCCATCTTGGTAGCTGTGCCAGGGCATGTAAGGCCTCAAAAGGTGATGGGCACGCCTCATTTTAGAGGCTGCACTTCCCTACAAAGCACATGAAAATATACCACCTGCCATACTGAATATAATTCATACAGAACCAGGTGAGAGCTGAGTTGAGCTACAATTGACTAGCTGCCTAGTGCTACATTTAAACATGTATTCAAATTAATTTCTGAGTTGCCTTTTATACTTCAGAACCCATTCATTCTTCCTGGAATCTAACATTTCTAGCAATCCCTTTAAAACTTCCCAACCAGGTCACACCGCAGTAGCTCATGACTGTAATCCCAGCACTTTGGGAGGCCCATGCTGGAGGACTTCTTGAGCCCAGGAGTTCGAGAGCAGCTTGGGCAGCATAGCAAGAGCCTATCTCTACAAAGAATGTTTTTAAAGTTAGCTGGGTGTTGTGCTTGCTTGTAGTCTCAGCTATTTGGGAGGCTGAGGCGGGAGGATTGCTTGAGCCCAGGAGTTTGAGGCTGCAGTGAGCCATGATCGCACCACTGCACTTCAGCTTGGGTGACAGGGGGTTGCTTTTTTTTTAATTTTAATTTTTAAAATTAAAACAACAACCTTGTGGATACAATGCCCTGAACTCTACCATGCCAATCCAGGCTCCTTTTTTTTTTTCTTTGAGATAGAGTCTTGCTGTGTCACCCAGGCTGTAGTGTAGTGGCACGATCTCTGCTTACTGCAAACTTCACCTCCTGGGTTCAAGCGATTCTCCCACCTCAGCCTCCCCAGTAGCTGGGATTACAGGTGCTTGACCTCATGCCCGGCTAATGTTTGTATTTTTGTAAAGACAGGGTTTCACCATTTTGGCCAGTCTGATCTCAAACTCCTGACCTCAGGTGATCCGCCCACCTCAGCCTCCCAAAATGCTGGGATTATTGGGTCACTGCGCCTGGCCCAATACAAGCTTCTGAAGTCCTGAAGATCCTTGCAGAGTGTGACAAGCAACGTGGGACCAATGGTTGGAATACCAAACTTAGAACACTTATGTGAGACAAAGAAAATGGGGTGTGGGCAAAATGAGTGGCAGGCAGGAGGCAAGCTGCCAAGGCTCTGGGCAGGAGAGTGGGTGACGGTGCTCAAATAGCTCCCACCCAACTCAGGGAGAATTTATTTCTAATTCCTCCAAAGACATACAGTTTTCTCCTCTTGTAGCTGAGAAAAACTCTTCTGGGTCTTGCCCCTTTTGACTGACAAACTATAGAGCAGATTCTCTGACCACCAGGTCTAAGTGGAAGGAAGGGAGAGCACAGGTTTCCCATTCTGTGCGTCTCTGGCTCCACTATCAAGTTGAGAATGCTTCTTAACTCTTCTGTCAGATTCTGGTTGTCATGTGCAATTTGACTGTCTAATCCCACTCATAAAACTCTGGGCTTTTCCCCATGAGGCCTTCAAAAGCAGTCTTGTGGCATTTATTTCTATTTCTTTTTTTTTTTTTTAGATGGAGTCTCACTCTGTCGCCCAGGCTGGAGTGCAGTGGCACGATCTTGGCTCACTGAAAGTTCCGCCTCCCGGGTTCACGCCATTCTCCTGCCTCAGCCTCCAGAGTAGCTGGGACTACAGGGGCCCGCCACCACGCCTGGCTAATTTTTTGAACTTTTAGTGGAGACGGGGTTTCACCGTGTTAGCCAGGGTGGTCTCAATCTCCTGACCTCGTGATCCGCCTGCCTTGGCCTCCCAAAATGCTGGGATTACAGGCGTGAGCCACCGCGCCCAGCCATTTATTTCTATTTCTATTCATTATTTTTCTTTCAATGTACATAACAGGTCTGATCACACTTCCAATCACACCTTTCAGGGAGGACAACTGGTTTATTTAGATGGATTTGGACATGGGTAGAGGGAAATGTACAGTACAGATGAGCTCTAGAGCCCATTTCTCTTGCTCTCTGCAATGTAGGTATTTTTGTTTTTGTTTTTGTTTTTCAATGATCAGCCTTGAGTGACTCGATGTACACCTGTGGGTTCCAGATTCAGGAAATGTTTGATGCTTTTTCATACTGTTGCAAATGGTATTTAGTTTGAAATTTCATATTCTATTAGTTTGTTGCTCCCATATAGAAATACAACTGATTTTTGAACTGACTTTTATTTCCAGATTCCCTAATAAATTCATTTATTAATATTAATGGTTAATCTATAGGTTCGAAAGATTCTTTCAAATTTTCTGTGAATCATAGCAGTTTTATTTATTTCTTTCCAATCATTATGGTTTTGCTTTTGTTTTTGTTTTTGTTTTTTTTGAGTCTGAGTCTTACTCTGTTGGCCAGGCTGAAACACTGTGGAGTGATCTCGGTTCACTGCAACCTCTGCCTCCTGGGTTCAAGCCATTCTCCTGCCTTAGCCTCTCAATAGCTGGGATTATAGGTGCGTGCCACCATGCCCAGCTAATTTTTGTATTTTTAGTACAGACGGGGTTTCACCATGCTGGCCAGGCTGGTCTGGAACTCCTGACCTCAGGTGATCCACCACCTTGGCCTCCCAAAGTTCTGGGATTGCAGGTGTGAGCCAGTGCGCCTGGCCCATTATGGTTCTTATCCTTTCTCTTGCCTTCTTGCACTGCCTCTGACCTCTGGTACACTGTTGATAAAAACAGTGCTCACTTGTCTTGTTCCTGACCCCGGGGGAAGAACACTCACTGTTTCACATTTAAGTGTGCTGTTAGGTGTAGATTTAGTAGGTTCTCTCTATCAGACCCCTCCCATGCATCATTCTGAATTCTCTGCCTCACATCTTGGTCTAGCTGGTGCTGCTAGAAGCGTCTTTTCACAGGCTTTGATCACCATCCCAGACACACTTTGACAGCACCTCTCTTCATGCCACACTGTGTGATTCTTCCCTCATGCCCAGAGGGTTTCCGTGCCCACACTGAGGTGGGAGACACAGTGGGTCTGCAGTGAGTGTCCCTAACAGTGTAGCCTTAGGGCCAAGCTTTGACTGGTAAAGATGGGAGCCAGTTGATCAATTCTTCCCAATTTCTCCCCTCCCAGACAGACCGTGCTGAGAAGCTGATGGTCCCACCTGACTGTGCGTTAACAGGCAGGGGCCAGCTGGCAGTGCCTCCTCCATCACTCTCCCTCCTTCCCTACCACCCACACCAAGCTCCTTGGGATTGCCTCAGGTTCGGTTGTCTGGGAAGCTCTGACCAAGATATTTAATAACAGGTGTAACCCTGGAAAGCAGACCCTTAAACAAGAATTTTGGAGTAGACTTTAAGGTCATCTCAAGGACCCCATTATTAGCGATTGGGAGGGGAATATGGTATTACCTGGTATGCAGTGCCATCACAATTATTAAGCTTTTGGGCTGTGGTGAATTTGGATAAGGTACAGGTGGAAAGTGAGGCATTCGCTTATGCAGTGGCTGTGGCCCTCGTACGCCATGCAGCAATGAGAGGCATGAGGATTGTGGTGCACACTTGTTATTGTTAATGGTAGGCTCAGCACAGCCAATTGTCAACTCCAGGTGCACTCTGAAAGTGACAAATGAGAGATCTACCTCCTAATGTTGCTGAGAACTGTCCTGAAAGTCAGTATCATCGATTTTTGTTTCGTGTATCTGGGAGCTATGTTATGAGATGTGTGCACAGTTAAGATTGTTCTTTTTTTTTATTGATGAATCAACCTTTCTATTGGAATGAAGTGTCTTTCTTGATCTTTAGGAATAGTCTTTCTCTTGAAGTTTATCTTGCCGGCTATTTTAATAGTCATGCTAGCTTTCTTATGTTTAGAGTTTGTACGATTGATCTTTCTTTTTTTTTCGAGACGGAGTGTTGCTCTATTGCCAGGCTGGAGTGCAGTGGCATGATCTCAGCTCACTGCAACCACCACCTCCCAGATTCAAGTGATTCTCCTGCCTCAGCCTCCCAAGTAGTTGGTTCCACAGGCACCTGCCACCACACCCGGCTAATTTTTGTATTTTTAGTAGAGATGGAGTTTCACCATGTTGGCCAGGGTGGTCTCTGTCTCTTGACCTCGTGATCCACCCTGCATGGTAGATCTTACAAACTTTATGATTAAAGTGTGTTTCTTGCTGGTCACGGTGGCTCACACCTGTAATCCCAGCACTTTGGGAGGCCAAAGCAGGCAGATCACTTGATTTTGGGAGTTCGAGACCAGACTGGCCAACATGGTGAAACCCTGTCTCCACTAAAATACAAAAAAAAAAAAAATTAGCTGTGCATGGTGGTGTACGCCTGTAGTCCCAGCTACTCTGGAGGCTGAGACAGGAGAGTTGCTTGAATCTGGGAGGCAGAGGTTGCAGTGAGCTGAGATCGTGCCACTGTACTCCAGCCTGGGCGACAGAGTGAGACTCCATCTCAAAAAAAAAAATAATAATAATAATAGTAATAATTAGCTGGTGTGGTGGCATGCACGTGCCAGTATCCCAACTACTGGGGAGGCTGAGGCAGGAGAATGGCTTGAACCCGGAAGGCAGAGGTTGCAGTGAGCCACTGCACTCCAGCCTGGGTGACAGAGCAAGACTCTGTCTCAAAAATAAATAAATAAATAAATAAATAAATAAATAAATAAATAAAATAAAATGTGTTTCTTATAAAGAATATATACAGTAATTGGGTCTTGCTTTTTTTATTGAGTCTGCCAATTTCCACCTTTTAACTGAGATATTTAGATAAGCATTTAAAAATCGATTGTGTTTTACTCTTTCATTGTTTATTTCAAAAGATAAATATATGTTTTTATATTTATATTTTCCCCTTCTTACACCAAAAGGAACATGCTTGGCTTTCCCCGCCCCTGAACAATACTTCATGAAGATCAACTCCTAGACGTTCACAGGCATCTTCCCTGTTTCTTTTTATAATTACAGAACTCTCCATTGCTTTGGGTTGAATGTTTAGTCAACCTATTCCTACTGACATTTGGTTCCAGTCTTTTGCTATTACAAATACAGTTGCAATGAATACTGTTGTGTATATGTCTTTTCCATAGTTTGTCAATGTGTCTTTTGCATAGATTTGTGGACATGGGCTTGCTGGTCAGAGAACAAATGCCTATGTAATTTTGCTCCATATTGCCAAATCCCCCTTCTTAGGGATTGCACTCTTTCGCATTTGGTAGGTGGGGCTTCTCCCATGGAAGTCTCTGTGTCAGGGTGACCCAGAGGGCTGCTGTCCATTATCCTGGGCCCCTAAAGGCTAGAACACAGAATTCTTTCCCTAGGAACATTCAGTTTCTTGAAGAAGAGGTTATCTGATCGTTCATCTGGAGGGAATATATATTGTTCCCAGGTGTTTGTGTTTCCACAGGTGCATGTGAAATGGGTGGATTTGAAGGTTGGTGGTGAGTCTGCTTGTTCCATGTGGACATCCTCCATAATTTTCTATTTCAGCTCGCATTTCACTCCCACTGGGCATTTCTGAATCCCAAGTCTCTCTAAGTTTGTGCAAGACTTGCTGACATCCTTCCTGGGTGTTACGCTGAACACCTTACTCTTGGCTGGGACTTCTTCAGTCCACCCAATAGTTACTCTTCTCCAGGCGCTCCTCATCTTGCAGAGCTTTGCTGAAATCTCTTGTGTGTGATCCACCTCCTATTTCTTCTACCATTGAAGGTTTATGCCTTTTAAATTAATTCAGTAGCATTTTATGAGTTTGAGATTGGGGAGAAGATAAATTTGTGGTGTTTTTCCAACATTTTGATCCAGATGAGCACCAAAAATGTGTAGAAGGAGGCACTGAAGCAGCTAGAGTATGAGGTTGGAAAAGGAAAGGGCTTTCTAATAAGGGCTACTCTGGAACATTTATTTGGCCCTACTTCATGGCTTCTGAGAAACACAAGGGAAGGATCTGAATTATTTTGAAGTTGCTTTTTCTTTTCTTTTCTTTTCCTTTCCTTGCTTTTTTCCTTCTTTCCTTTCTTTTTTTTTTTTTTTTTTCTTTTTGCAACAGTCTCACTCTGTTGCCCAGGCTAGAGTGCAGTGGCACGATCTCGGCTCACTGCAACCTCTGCCTCTTAGGTTCAAGTGAATCTCCTGCCTCAGCCTGCCCAGTAGCTGGGACTTATAGGTGTGCGCCACCACTCTCAGCTAATTTTTATATTTTTTGGTAGAGTTGGGGTTTCCCTGTGTTGGCCAGGGTGGTCTCGAACTCCTGGTCTCCAGTGATCCACGCGCCTTGGCCTCCCAAAGTGCTGGTGTGACAGGCCCCTGCACCTGGCCTGAAGTCACTTTTAGTTGTGAGATGCGTGTTTCTCTGACTGGCCCACATGGCTTCTTGATACTTAAATGATCAACAAGTTAATTTGGAAAACAGAGCAGATACTATGCTTAAAGTATGGTACATGCTAAGATATTAGATTCAGCCACCCTACTTTCTGACATACATATGAGGCTGTAATTTTATTATCAAGCAAAAAATAAAAACAAAAAACACAACCCCAAACAACAACACAAAGCAGAATTGTGTTATGCTCAATTTGTGGGGGCCCTTGCATATGCCCGACATTTTCTTAGATGCCTTTTTCCTTGTAAGACTGAAATATAAAATGAGTATTTGTCCCTATAAATGGTACAAGTCTCACTTGCACAATGATCTAACTCCTATATATCCAGGGTCATAATACCTTGTATCAGACAAGGGGTTAAGACAGGAACAAGTCAACCCTGTTGTCAGGGAATGCACAGTTTAGTGGAGGAGGTAGAGGAGGTGGACCAGCTAAGAGACAGTTACAAAATGATGTGATGCTTGCTGTTATAGCGGAGTGTTCAGATGAGTCAAGGATTTAATTATCATAGCTGACAATGTACATTTTTATACATGCTCACTTTGACAGTGCATATATTAAAACCGAAGCATTACAGAGACAATTGGCTTGGTCCCTGAACCGAGATGACTTAGAGACTCATGAGACACTTACATTTTTGTAGATAGCCTGTTGTCGTGGAAACATGTCTAGACTTGGTTCCCAAAGGCCTAGGTTTGATTCCCATTCCTACTTTTTATTTCTATTCAGGAAGTTCCTTAACCCTCTCTATGACTCAGTTTCCTCATTTGTAAAAGCATGGTGTCCAGGAGCCACGGCTCATGCCTGAGATCTTTGGGAGGCTGAGGCAGGAGTTCGAGACCAGCCTAGACAACATGTCGAAACCCTGTCTCTACTAAAAATAAAAGAAAAATAGCCAGGCGTGGTGGCACACGCCTGCAGTCCCAGCTACTTGAGAGGCTGAGGCAGGAGAATGCCCTGTACCCGGGAGGCAGAGCTTGCAGGAGCTGAGATCACGCCACTGCGCTCCAGCCTGGGTGACAGAGCGAGACTCCCTCCCATCTGAAAACAAACAAGCAAAGTATGGGGAGAGATGAAATGATCGTTTAGGCTCTTCCCTTCCATGTCAAACTTCCTATGGGGTGAATTCCAATCATTCTTTGAGGTGGAGCTAATAGCCTGGCGAGGCTATCACCGATTCTGTTACAGAGTTGGGCTAGATGCATCAAAATAACCAACTGGGGTCTTTGTAGGTGTCGGTGTTAGATCCGTGAAGTACCTTTGCGGGGAACAAACTTGACAAGTTTAAGGACAATGAAGTTACTTGCTCTTTATTTCTGGAATCAGAGATGTGGCCTCCTTGTAAAATGCTGTCTGAAACATACATACAGAGCTGTCTTTTCAACAGGGTGAACAGAGCTAAGACAGTGGACACTCTGAAATATTCACAGGCCAGTTCAGGTTACCAGCCCCTGCTTAGGCTGGAGAATCTGCTCAGGGACGGTTAAAACAGCCTGACCACTGGCAATTTGTTAATAGAGTCCCAAGAAGTCTAGAGGGAACCTGGTGCTCAGTAAGATTTAGTCACTTGAAAGATAAAATGTTTGTTTTGGTTTAAGAGACATTTTTGAAGATTGAACATCTACCTTTTCCAGGTTCATGTGTGGGTCTATGAGAAGCCAGGTCTATCTCATTTCAAAGTGTATGCTTTTAACCACTCCTCAGGACTCCAGTAGTGCAGGAGCCGGACGATGCTTTCAGTGTGGCTTTACTTATTTATTATGTTTTTGTATTATTTTTGTTTGAGACAGGGTCTCACTTTGTCACCCAGGCTAGAGTGCGGTGGCCAAACACAGGTCACTGCAGCCTCGACCACGTGGGCTCAGGTGATCCTCCCACTTCAGCCTCCCAAGTACCTGGGACTGCGGGCGGGTGCCACCATCCCCAGCTAATTTTTGTGTTTTTGTAGAGATGGAGTTCTGCCATGTTGTCAAGGTTGGTCTCAAACATCTGGGCTCAAGTGATCCGCCCGCCTTAGCCTGCCAAAGTGCTGGGGTTTACAGGTGTGAGCCACAGTGCCCGGCCTTATTTATCATTTTAAATTGTGACAAAATACATATAACATAAAATTCACCATCTTGACCTTTTCTTTTTTTTTTTTTTTGAGATGGAGTCTTGTTCTATCGTGCAGCCTGGAGTGCAGTGGTGTGATCTCAGCTCACTGCAACCTCCACCTCCCAAGTTTAAGCAATTCTTCTGCCTCAGCCTCCTGAGTAGCTGGGACTACAGGTGCATATCACCACACCGGGATAATTTTTATATTTTTAGTAGATATAGGGTTTCACCTTGTTGGTCAGCCTGGTCTGGAACTCCTGACCTCAGGTGATCCACCCACCTCGACCTCCCGAAGTGCTGGGATTACAGGCAGAAGCCACCGCACCAGCCCATCTTGACCATTTTTAAGCATATAGTTCAATGGTAGTAAGTAGATTCACATCGTTGTGCAACCATCACCAACATCCATCTCCAGAACTCTTCATCTTGCAAAACTGAAACTCTGTACCTATTAACCAACAACCCCTCATTCCCCTCTCCCCACAGCCCATGGTCACTGCCCTTCTACTTTCTGTCTCTGTGAGTTTGACTAGTCTCGGTACCTCATCTAAGTGGAATCATACAGCAGTTTTCCTTTTTTATCTGACATATTTTATTTAGCATCATGTCCTCAAGACTCATCAATATTGTAGCACGTGTCTGAATTTCCTTCCTTTTTAAAGTTGAAAAAGTGTTATGAACTGAATGTTTGTGTGCCCCCCAAATTCATATATTGAAACCCTAACCCCCAATATGGTTGTATTTGGAGTAAGAAAGTAACTAGGGTTAAATGAGGTCAAATTCAAAAACATAAGAATTTATGTTCTTATAAGAAGAGCAACCGGGTGCAGTGGCTCACGCCTATAATCCCAGCACTTTGGGAGGCTGAGGTGGGCAGATCACCTGAGGTTGGGAGTTCGAGACCATCCTGACCAACATAGAGAAACCCCATCTTTAGTAAAAATACAAAATTAGCCAGGCCAGGTGGTGCATGCCTGTAATCCCAGCTACCTGAAGGGGTAGAAATCGCTTGAACCCAGGAGGTGGAGTTTGCAGTGAGCTGAGATCACGCCATTGCACTTCAACTGGGCAACAAAAGTGAAACTCCGTCTCCAAAAAAAAAAAAGAGCACCAGAGGCTGAGGCAGGAGAATCACTTGAACCCAGCGTAGGGGGGCGAAGGCTGATACGAGTCGAGATCGCACCACTGCAGTCCAACCTGGGAGACAGCGAGGCTCTGTCTCAAAAAAAAAAAAAAAAAAAAAAAAAAAGAGCACTAGAGAGCTAGCCCTTTTCTCTCCATGTGAAGGCACTAAGGAAGGGCTTTGTAAGGACAGAGCAAGAGGCAGCCATTTGCAAGCCAGGAGGAGAGCGCTGACCGGATACCGAATCAGCCAGAAACTTGATCTTGGACATCTAGCCTCCAGAAATGTAAGAAAAAATATTTGTGTTGTTTAAGCCACCCAGTCTGTAGATTTTTTTTTTGACAGGCTCTCATTCAGTTGTTCAGGCTGGAGTGCAGTGGTGCAATCTCAGTTCACTGCAACCTCTGCCTCCTGGACTCCACTATCCTCCCACTTCAGCCTCCTGAGTAGCTGGGACTACAGGCATGCACCGCTATGCCCAGCTAATTTTTTGTATTTTTCCTAGAGACGGGGTTTTCCTATGGTGCCCAGACTGGTCTAGAACTCCTGGGATCAAATAATCCGCCTGCCTCAGCCTTCCAAAGCTCTGGGATTACAGGCATGGGTCACCATGCCTGACCTGCAGTCTGTAGTGTTTTTTGTTACGGAAGCCTGAGCAGCCTGATACAATAATGTTCCAATCTCTGTCATTTTCTGTTGATTTTTCTTTTTTTTTTCTTTTTTTTTGAAAGGGAGTTTCACTCTGTCGCCCAGGCTGGAGTGCAATGGCACAATCTTAGCTCACTGCAACCTCCGCCTCCCAGGTTCAAACAATTCTGCCTCAGCCTTCTGAGTAGCTGGAATTACAGGTGCCTGCCACCACTTCTGGCTAATTTTTGTATTTTTCATAGATACGGGGGTCTTGCCATGTTGGCCAGGCTGGTCTCGAACTCCTGACCTCAGGTGATCCGCCTGCCTTGGCCTCCCAAAGTTCTGGGATTACAGGCGTGAGCCACTGCACCTGGCCTTTCTGTTTTTTGTTTTGTTTGGATAGGAGCCATCCTAATGGGAGTGAGGTGTGGGCTTAAGAAATAGAAACCATGGTGGTTCCTAACCTTATCCAGAGCAGACAATCCAAGAATCTGGTGAAAACTCTGCACCTTCTCCCTAGAGAAATGCCCATAAATATACCATTTTGCATAACATTTAAGTAAGTTTCTCTAAGGCACCATAAATCTCAAATTATAAATCCTCAATCTGAGTATACTCAGTAAAATATACTCAGCACTTTGGAAGTATTGCACTGGTAGCCAGGCACAGTGGCTCACACCTGTAATGCCAGCATGTGGGAGGTTGAGGCAGGTGGATCACTTGAGGTGAGGAGTTTGAGACCAGCCTGGCCAACAGGGCAAAACCCTGTCTCTACTAAAAATACAAAAATTAGCCTGGCATGATAGCATGTGCCTGTCATCCCAGGTACTCGGGAGGCTGAGGCAGGAGAATCGCTTGAATCTGGGAGATGGAAGTTGCAGTGAGCCGAGATTGTGCCACTGCACTTCAGCCTGGGTGACAGAGGCAGAGTCCGTCTCAAAAAAAAAAAAAAAAAAAAGAATTGCACTGGTAGTTGTCTTCTCTATTTCTTCTATATACTTATTGGGCATTTATTATCTAGCAAGTGCTGTGCTAAATACTCAATTATATTATTATATGTATAATATTATGTATACTTATTTATATTGCATATTGCATTTTATACAATAAAAATGTATTATATATAATTATTATATACTGTATTTTTCTACCTTAAAACAACTCTGTGGAATAAAGCTAGTTTACCACTTTGCAGATGAAGAAACAGAGGCTGATGGAGGTTGGTCATCTGCTCAAGGTTCCCATTGCAGTCCCCGGAGGAACTGGGATTCTTTGAGCTTAAAGATGTTAGTATAATTGAGGAAATGTACAGACACTGTGAGAAGGCAGCACCCATGGCAGATGCCTGAGGCTAGTGAGCACCCTCTAATGTTTCCTGGGAGGGGGCAATTATTTGCAATAGTTGACTCCGTCCAAGTTTATCAAGAGATGTCCAGTTGCTTACCTTCAGATACTTTCTAGAATTCCTGGGGTTACTAAAGCTTCCTAACGCTTTGATGACAACCTGTCTTTTAGGAGTCCAAGGGGTAGCACTGTGTTTCAATGATGAGGTCAACAGAGAAAGACTAACCAGAACAAAATCAGAATGTCCTGTTTTATGAAGATAAATCAGACATAGAAGTGGGAAATTAAAAAATATATATATCATGGAACTTCCTATTTTCACTTCTGCTACCATAACTACCATTCAAGGACCAATAGCACTTGAAGTCAAGCATGCATAGTATCTGTTCAATCTGCTAAAAAATACTAAAAAATAAAGGAAGTGCCATAGCCTTGCCAGCGCTACTCATTTTCTTTTGCCTTTTTTTTTTTTTGAGACAGAGTTTTGCTCTTGTTGCCCAGGCTGTAGTGCAATGACATGATCTCAGCTCACCACAACTTCTGCCTCCTGGGTTCAAGCGATTCTTCTGCCTCAGCCTCCCTAGTAGCTGGGATTACACGCATGAGCCACCACGCCTGGCTAATTTTGTATTTTTAGTAGAGACGGGGTTTCTCCATGTTGGTCAGGCTGGTCTCGAACTCCCAACCTCAGGTGATCCACCTGCCTTGGTCTCCCAAAGTGCTGGGATTACAGGAGTGAGCCACCGCCCCCAGCCTCTTTTGCATTTCTGTAAATGGTAGCCATTACTGAGCCATGTTATCACCTACTGGAAAGGGATATTCCTTGGCCCTGGACTCAGAGTGAGAGTAGTGGCGACTCCTTACGGGTCTGCAACAAGCTCAATTCTTGCCTCCTCAGGAGAAAGAATTTAATCAAAGGGCATAAGGCAGAGTGAGAGACAGGCAAGTTTTAGAGCAGGAGTGAAAGTTTATTAAAAAGTTTTACAGCAGGAACGAAAGGAAGTAAAGTACACTTGGAAGAGGGCCAAGCGGGAGACTTGAGAGAGTCAAAGTGCACTGCTTGACCTTTGACTTGAGGTTTTATACAATGGCACACTTCCGGGGTCTGCATCTCTTCTCTCTTGATTCTTCCTTGGGATGGGCTGTCTGGGTGCACAGTGGCCTGCCAGCACTTGGGAGGGGCCGCATGCGCAGTATGTTTAACTGGAGTGTGTGCATGTTCACTTGAGGGCCTTCTCCCCTTACCAGTGTTCCTAGAGGAAGGTCATATACTGGTTAAACTCTGTCATTTTGCCCCTTAGTGTACATGCTTGAGCCCACTCACCCAACTCTAGAGATCTCACCTGGAAGCTGCTGATCGCCAGTTCCAGGTGTTTCTCTCTATCAGGAGACTGCCTTTCCCAGGCACCAGCTGTGACCAATTCTTAGGTTGGTGCAAAAGTAATTGCAGTCTTTGTCATTAAAAACAATAAAAAAAACCGCAATTACTTTTGCACCAATCTAAATATTATTTTAGGGAGACAGTGTAACAACTGCTTTACCATTACCTGATGGTTGCCTGACATTCCTGGTGATTGGGAGGGGTCCTCTCCTGCCCTGCTCATGGCTGGCTAGCTACCTACTGTAACAAGAGCACGGCTGTCAAGCAGATTTTTGGCTTTCCAGACGGGGCCCATGGATTTTGTGAATGCAGCCACTGTTTATTGATGTAATTGCTCTACCCTATAGGGCTGGAGTTGTGCTTGGCCACAGAATGCCAGATGGCCGTTAGGTACCAACTGCTTCCACCCAAGAACACTGTCACTCACAGAATGCAGCTGCACAGATACCAAGATGGAAGCCCCAAGAGTTATCATGGATGTTAGGAAATCTTACCACCACTTCAAATCATAAGACTAGCTAACATATATTGAATGCTTATGACACATCAGGCACTGGGCTAAGCACTTCATGTGGATTATTAGTTCCTTAAATCCTTCCAACAAGCTATCATTTGACTTTCCAGGGACTCTTCTAAGAATAAACCTATCCTTGAACTACAGCACTGTTTTATGAATTGTGGGACTGTTTGCTTCCAACCCAACTCCAAAGCTCTCTTGGAGAATCCTTGAAGAGCTCTAATGAATGCTGTCCCCTAAGTGCCCTCACACTACACACTCCTTGTCAGCTTTACAGGACATGGGGATCCTGGGAGGCTTACCTCATTCTCTGTTGAAGAGAAGATAAAATATAGTTTTTTGTTTATTGCCTGTGTGATGCTAGATCAGCTTGTGCCTTAAACTTGGTATTGAAGGGGTGATCTAGAGAGAAACTGCCCAAAGAATGAAAATTATTTACTAATAAGTATGAATTGTCTGCATGCAAAGGATGCATTTTATTGGAAAAATTTATCATGTCAACATATTTTTACCATATTATCTTGGCTATATTATAACAGCATAATGGGAAGTTATTGACAGGAAGGAATCTATGTTTACAGTAAGCCATCATGGACCATGGAATTAGTGTGCCACTGAAAAAGGCTGTATTTATGATTACTGTAGGCAACTTGAGAAAAACCCTTGAGGGAACTTATGGCCAGGTGCAATGGCTCATACCTGTAATCCCAGCACTTTGGGAGGATGAGGTGGTTGATTCCTTGAGTCCAAGACACCAGTCTGGGCAACATGGCAAAACCCCATCTCTGTGAAAAATACAAAAATTAGCCGGGTGTGGTGGTGCGTGCTTGTAGTCCTAGCTACTCAGGAAGCTGAAGTGGGGGGATTACCTGAGCCCAGAGAGGTCAAGGCTGCAGTGAGTCATGTTTCGCTACTGCATTCCAGCCTGGATGACAGAGCAAGACCCTGTCTCAAAAAGAGAAGTGATCTAGATTTTTTTTTTTTTTAAACCTACTGATAGTACAGAAACATTCCTGGGGAATAATTTGACTGTAAGAGACGTTTTCAAAAAAAACCAAGATAGTTTTGATCCTATCTCAAACCTTCCCTTTAATGATTGAGGCTTTACATCAGTTATTTACAAGAAACCTGGAATGCCAGACAATAAAATTTGTAATAATGGTGCAATTACAGAATTTGTGTCTAAAGGCTTTATGAGTCGTTATCAGCACAGCTTATTACTCAGTGGTCTAAGAGAACGGCCACAAAGTTGCTGCAAGTATCTCATCCCTCAGCACACCACAGGAACTGCCTGTGTAGAAGTACTAATCAGTCAGCATCTCTGGACTTGCTTCAGTCATTTCTGAGCAGATTTAACTTGCTATCTCTAAGACAAACAAGAGTATATTTGGGTTATTTATTTGCATCTATTCAGTTTTTATCATGAGATTTTTTTTTTTTTGGACACACAGTCTCACTCTGTCACCCAGGCTGGAGTGCAGTGGTGCAAGCTTGGCTCACTGCACCCTCTGCCTCCTGGGTTCGAGAGATTCTCCTGCCTCAGCCTCCCAAGTAGCTGGGATTACAGGCACCCACCGCCTTGCCCAGCTAATTTTTGTATTTTTAGTAGAGATGGGGTTTCACCGTGTTGGCCAGGCTGGTCTAGAACTCCTGACCTCAAGAAATTTGCCCACTTCGGCCTCCCAAAGTGCTGGGATTACAGGCATAAGCTGCCGCACCTGGCCCTATTTGGCTGCTCCTGGATAGCCCTTTTGCACGGGGCTGGATTCCCTCAACTCACTTTTCCATGCACAGCTGGAGTAGGGACAATCAAATTATTTACTTTATAAATTATGCCATTATTACTTCTAAGAGTACTGGTGTCCATTACATCCTTTTCAAAGACTTTCACTGGTCAGTTGAGATATCTGGCTTTTTAAGATCCAGATGTTCTTCTTTATCGTTACCCCACTGCTTTTTGATAGATATACCTGAAAATATAAAAGATTAACATGGTCCAGGGAAGCCAGTATTTATGGAGTAACTATTTAAAGATAACTGGAGCGGACACTTGTTACTCTAGAAATTTCCCTGTATCTTCTGTTCCCATCCATATGGCTACTTTAGGAGCTGCCATCTTGGTTCAATGCCAGTCTGCCATTGGGCACAGTTGATTGGACCAAATTTAGCTTGCAACTCAAGCTAGGCCAATCAAAGTTATTTCACAGAGAACTGGATTTGGAAAACAGATTTCTTTCTTTCTGGAAGCTTGATTGACAGGTGTCAAATATGCAAGTTGTCGGCAGTTCTGTGGTTTAGGGAGTACAGGGGTTGGTCCGTAGCCAGAAGAAAAAGAGAAGCCAACACAACAAAGAGGGTAGAGGCTGGAGACAGAGGGTATTTTTTTTCCTAGGGCTGCTGTAACAAATTACCACAAACTGGGTGGCTTACAATGACAGAAATTTAGGCTGGGCGCAGTGGCTCACCCCTGTAGTCCCAGCACTTTGGGAGGCTGAGGTGGGCAGATCACCAGGTCAGGAGTTCAAGACTAGCCTGACCAATATGGTGAAACCCCATCTCTACTAAAAATACAAAAATTAGCCGGGCGTGGTGATGTGCATCTGTAATCCCAGCTACTCGGGAGGCTGAGGCAGGAGAATCGCTTGAACCTGGGAGGCAGAGGTTGCAGTGAGCCAAGATTGCGCCACTGCCACTGCACTCCAGCCTGGGCGACAGAGCAAGACTCCATCTCAAAAAAAAAAAAAAAAAAAAAAGAAATCTATGTCACAATGTTATATACCCTTATCTAAACCAATTACCAACAAAGGGTTTGGGAACCCATGATTGGCTTGGACCTATGAGGGCTGTGATCAACCCCTCGTGAAACACAAAGCTGAGCACAAGGGGGCAGATGCTGTTCTGAATCGAAAGAGGAAAGGGGGGTAGGTGAGAAATGCATGTTAAATAGGCAATCAGCAGTGTCACTGACACATGGCCGACTTAACGTTTTCAAAATTCTAAATGACTCCAGGCACTTTTCACCAGATTTTTTTTAGCTTACCTCTAAACAGCCATCCATGTACTGTAGGCAAATTTTGGCAGGAAGTGCCAGAAGGTAGCATCCCACCCCGTTCTAATCTGCTTGCTGTGCCTCTGACATCAGTAACAAAGGGTAAAAATCAGTGCAGTCAGCTCTCCTAATGGCTGTATGACTTTGGAAGTGGCTGTTTGGAAAGTGGTTTTAAGAGACCTGTAAAAGGACAGACATGCTTCATGGTTGTGGCTCCCGGGTAACAACACTGAAGGACTCAACAGCTGGATTCCTGGCCAGAGCCCCTCAGATGGCCTCCATGTAGGTGCCATAGCAAAGAATCTCATTTTTTTTTCAGCTAGGAAAAGGGAACAAAGGTGTGGTTCCGATCAGGGTGGTTGGTCTAAATCCATAAAAATCATCTGTTAAACAACTACTAAATGCAAAGATCGACCAAATTGACCGGTTCTGTGTGGGCAGTCTCCATACAGCTGCTACAGGCTTTAAATAAGCCACCATATAGTATGGCGGCTCATACTATCAACTCAAGATAGTTGACCTTGTAGGTCAACTGTGGAAAGCCATGGAACCCTGGCAGCAGGAACTATTTCTCTTTGGGACCAGGTTCTTGGAGAGAGAGACTAGGCTTAGCTTTCCTGTAACTTGTAGGGTTGAGTCAGGGGCATCTGGCCTGAGGCAGAGACAGTCACTTGTGGGGACGGTGGGGAGCCAGTGCTAGTCCCCTCACCCCACCCTGGAGAGTTATCGCCACAGAGGAAGGAGGAAGGAGATGTTTCTGTTTGTCATCTCATGACGTCATCACAGCAGCCAATGATGTGGGCATGGCTGGGAGTGGTGGCCGATGCCTATAATCCCAGCACTTTGGGAGGCTGAGGCAGGCGGATCACGTGAGGTCAGGAGTTTGAGACCAGCCTGGCCAACATGGTGAAACTCCGACTCTACTAAAAATACAAAAATTAGCTGGGCATGGTGGTGCCTGTCTGTAATCCCAGCTACTCAGGAGGCTGACACACTAGAATCACTTAAACCCAGGAGGTGGAGCTTGCAGTAAGCCGAAATTGTGCCACTGCACCCCAGCCTGGGTGACAGTGAGACTCTATCTCAAAAAAAAAAAAAAAAAAAACCAAAAGGATGTGGGCATTAGCACTCCCAAGTTACATTTAAGGAACCTGCGGTTCAGAGAGGATGAGTTGGTTTCCAGGTCACACAGCCAGTTAATGGATTCAGAGCCCACGTGAGGTCCTGAGGGATTGGGACACTGGAGATAAACACATGATGGAGGACAGAAGTTCAGGGGAGACCTGGAATGGTACTCGAGAGGGGACTCTCTGAAACAGGAGATAGCTTGGGGACATAGGAGTTGTCCAGAGAGGACTGAGCAGCAGGACAGGAGGTGAACGTGCATCCTCCTATGGCTACCGGTGGAAAATCATATGTATGGGACGCCCAGGGTTCAGCTCTCTCCAGGGAGGTGGAGCTGGCTAGCATGGCAGTTTGTGGGAACAGTTTCTAGGAGGCAGGAAAGCACCAGGGGCTGCGGGGAATGGGGCCAAGGGTTGCTGCTGTTACTTGTGGATGCATTACTGGGAGGGCCAGGGGGAGTCCCGGCTGAGAGGAAGTCAGACCTGATCAGGGAGGTAAAAGCATGGATCAGATTCAAGTAGTAGTGAGTAAAGGATGGAATGGGAAAGGAACAGCAAGCTGAAGGCCTTGGAGGGGCAAGAGGAGAAGGGTGGACCTGAGGGTGGCGGCTTCCTAGAGCACCTTATTACACAGGGCTGCTGGGGGGCCTGAGGATGCAAGACAAGAGAGGACCTGGCTAGCTGGCAGAGGGATGATGCCACCTGTGTGTTTCATCTGAAGAGAGCTTATGACCTGGAGGCTGTGTGTGTCCTGAGGGTAGAGAGGAGGAAAGATGGAAGATGGGGGTCTAGAGGGTTAGAGTAGAAAAAGTGAGGATGTGAGATGCTGGAGGAAAAGTCTCCCGAAGTTCATTCTGACAGCCCTAGCCCTGTCCTCTGAACTCGTCTCCCTCCCCATTCCCTTCCCAATCTCCCTGGCACAGCCTTTTTTGGGACTACCAGCAACCCCTAAAGGGAAGGCCCCAACCCTTTCCTCAATTGGGGACCTCAGGGAGAGCTGGCAGGGCCCTGGGGCCCAGAGGGCTGGCTTCCTTCTTGTCAGAGGCAAAACAAAGGCACCTCCAGGGCTCAATGAAAACTCAGTTTCTTTTCTGGCTGTGGCCAAGGGACACCTTTAATTGCAAAATTTAAGACCAGCCCTTGTTGGAAATTGCGACAAGGCCAGACCATATGGGAATGTTTCCCCATGGAAAGGAGCATCTGTTCTCTATAAGAAATGCAAATGACATGTAATTGCACCTTCAGAGGGCTCTGCTTTCTGTCCCCAGCACAGTGCCCACAGGCGGGGGAATCTGACCGTGGATTAAAGTCCTCAGCCCTCCACCCACAAGACAGAGAATCCACGCTGAATCCACACTGCACGATTCTCAGACTGAGGGGCCCAGAGCAGCCAGCGCCCTCTGCTGACATTTTCAGCCTTGTACTCAGGGTCCACAAGGGGTTGATGCAGGCACAGACCACATTCCTATTCTGTTCCAGGTTTTGTGCAGTGTCGTTGTTTCCTTTAATGTGGGAGAAAACCCCAATGAGATCTCTTGCTTTGCGGACAAGGTAACCGAGGCTCAGAGGATTTATGTAGTTGGTCTGACATGTCATCTGGCACAGGGTGGGACTGAGTTTCCAGCCAGGACTGACCGCTGGAAAAGCCCCTCACGTGTCTTCTAACATTTACTGAGTGCCTAGGTCATTTCTTTAGCAAATGTTCTCTTATTCTGTCTCCTGTCTGCAAACGCCTGTACTCTCTGTCTCTCTCTCTTTGTCCCTCCTCTCTCCGGGAATGGCTGAATAAGGGTCTTCATAAGAAAGGATCATTTCTTCAAAATTAATGCCGCCTTTGCTTAAAATGTGTTAGAAATGTGTTACAGCAAAAAGCACTTACAATAGCACTGGTAAAATGAAAATGTACGTTAAAAAAATTAGGCTGGGCGTGGTGGCTCATGCCTGTAATCCCAGCACTTTGGGAGGCGGGAGGATTATGTGAGCTCAGGATTTTGACACCAGCCCGGGTAACATAGTGAAACTGTGTCTCTGCAAAAAACACAAAAATTAGCCGGTGTGTTGTCCCAGCTGCTTGGGAGGCTTAGGTGGGAGGATTTCCGGAGCCTGGGAGATCAAGGCTGCAGTGAGTTGAGGTTTCGTTACTGCACTACAGCCTGGGTGACAGAGAGAGACCCTGTCTCAAAAAAACCCAAAAAAACAAACACACGAAACAATCACCAAGCCATTTAGAGGAACCAGTCATTCTCTGCAGGAAGTAAAGGAACTAAAGGAACTAAGAGTTACCTCATCACCACTGCCACCACCGTCACCACCATCATCATCAGAATGGTGGTGATGCGGTGAGGTTTCATGGCACTGCTCTTCACGGCTTGTGAGGAGCTCTGTGGAGCAGCTAAGCCAGGTGAGAACACAAGTCATGGGCCCTGGAGTCAGCCCTTGTGGGAAGTGGCTTCCTTCTCTGTGATCTCCTTTCTATCTGTGAAATGGGGATCACAGTTCCTACATTATGGGTTTGTTCTGAGAGTTCACGTGCTAATGTTTTTAGAAGAGTGCCTGGCCTATAATAAGTGTTTAATACACACTAGCTGTTATTACTTTTCAAGATCTTGCAGGAGACTCTGCGTGGTGATTTGAGAACTTCCTGGAGTCCTGGGGTGAGACATGGTGACTGCTCTGGCTTCTTCCACCACAGATACCAGGGTTTTTACCTTTTGTACACATCAGGAGGCTTTAAGACATTTGAAAAACTGCCTTAGATTATAGGGGTCATTTAATCTCCTTGAGCTCCATGAGGGCAGGGAATGTCACTTACAGCATCCTTAGTGTGCAGAGAGTTCCTGGCATAGAGTAGATGCTTGATAAATCCACACCAGATTGAATGGTGCCTCCTTTTTCTTTTCTTTTTTCTTTTTTCTTTTTTTGATTTCCAGGGATATGATCTTGGTTCGCTGCAACCTCCACCTCCCGTGTTCAAGTGATTCTCCTGCCTCAGCCTCCTGAGTAGCTGGGATTACAGGCATGCACTACCATATCAGGCTAATTTTTATATTTTTAGTACAGACAGGGTTTTGCCATGTTGGCCAGGCTGGTCTCGAACTCCTGACCTCAAGTGATCCACCTGCCTTGGCTTCCCAAAGTACTGGGATTATAGGCATAAGCCACCACACCTGGCATCCTTTTTCTTTTCTATAAAATGTAAAAAGAATGCCTATGAGTAACCTTTCTAAGGGAGATGTTCTTCCAGGAAAGTGCCTTGTTCACACACTCTGGGCCACGTGCAGGGGCTCTGGAGGTGGTCTGACTCCTCCACTATTTAGTGCCAACCTCAGGGCACACTGCCTGACCGAGGCGGAGGAGAATAAGCCCTGGCTGTGTCTAGGAAGCTAGAGGGAGTGGGAGACGGAACAGGAAGGTGAAGGAGGAGGGTGGCCAGCATCCTCATGGGGTGGGGGCAGGTGGGTGGAGAGGCTGGGAGAGCTGGTGTCTACCAGAGCCTGCCACATGGCACCTGGGCCTGATGCTCAGGGAGAAGTCCTCTGGCACCTCTGTGGGTGGTCGGGGGCTTGCTAATGTCCAAGATGGGCTTTGGCATAGCTGCTGTAAGCCTGTGGGCATTCTCCTCCCAGTTAGAAAGGAGAGGGGCTGCTCCTGTCTGCTCATGCCAGGGGAAGCTGTTGGTTAGCTGCAAAATGAGAACATGCTCAAGACCAGCCTCTGCAGCGGCTGTGCTCCCACTTCCCCAGCTCTGACCCACTTGCCATGTGTTCTGGGAGGAAAAATCACATCACTGAGGTTATTGTCCAGTGAACTGGTGACCCTTCCCTGGAGCCCTGCCAGAGCTGAAAGACTTTGTTTTTCAAATATCATTTCCCGGAGAAAGGTTATGGGGGAGGTGCGGCTTGTGGCAGGGTGGAGGGTTTTGTTGGATAAGTAGACCTCTCTTCTTGTTTGTCCTGAGGAAGAAAGAGTATTTCTGTCTTACAGATGAGACCAGACATCTGAGGCTCAGAGAATGACTTCTCCAAGGCCACACAGCTAGGAATTTGGACTGAGTCTGTCTGGGATATTTTTTCTTTTCTTTTCTTTCTCTCTTTTTTGTTTTTGAGATGGAATCTCTCTGTGTTGCCCAGGCTGGAGTGCAGTGGCGTGATCTCGGCTTACTGCAGACTCCACCTGCAGGGCTCAAATGATTCTCATGCCTCAGCTTCCTGAGTAGCTGGGACTACAGGCGCGCGCCACCATGCCCAGCTAATTTTTTTTGTATTTTACTAGAGACGGGGTTTCACCATGTTGCCAGGGTGGTCTTGAACTCCTGAGCTCAAGAGATTCGTCCGCCTTGGCCTCCCAAAGTGCTGGGATTACAGGCATGAGCCACTGCGCCCGGCCAGCATATTTTTTCTGAACACAACATTGCTCTGCAAACTGTCAACTCTGCACGTCTGTATCCTGTTTCTCAGGCCCTGCCTTCATGGATGAAAACCTCCCAGAGAGGGAGTGCGGAAGAGCCCACCCCCTACAGCACTCAGGGTTACTCTGTAGATGCCTTGAGCAGCCTCATCACGTGAGTTCTCAGCCCCAGACTTTCCCAGCCCCTGGATCTCGTCTCTCCATCTGTCGGTGATTGCAAAATGAGGTCACACTTACCCTTGTGCCCAAATTGCAGATTCCGAGCCACTCATCCCCCGAGACACAAGAACGTTAGCCTTCAAGGGTCTTCACTCATTCATGAGAGATCTCAGAGGGAGCCTCACACATAACCCCTCTGTCAGTTGCAACCCCAGAAAATGTCCACCCCTTTTTCCTTTCTGGTTCTCGTTTCCACCTGTGCACTAGTCATGGTTTTCTTGTCATTATCACCACAAAAGGGGCTACCTGAAGAATGATGTGCTGCCAACATCTGGGCCAATGCAGCTTGTCCAGTGTTCGAAGGCCCTCACTCACTGGCAGAATCTCCAAAAGACTCTCATAAAGGCAGCTCAAATTTCCACCTCGAAGGTCTTAGAACTTGTCCAGGCTGGGTGTGGTGGCTCATGCCTGTAATCCCAGCATTTTGGGAGGCCGAGGCAGGCAGATCACCTAAGGTCAGGGGTTGGAGACCAGCCTGGTCAACATGGTGAAACCCCGTCTCTTCTAAAAATACAAAAATTAGCCAGGCGTGGTGGCGCATGCCTGTAATCTCAGCTACTCGGGAGGCTGAGGCAGGAGAATCGCTTGAACTGGGAGGCGGAGGTTGCAGTGAGCCAAGATCATGTCATTGCATTTCACCCTGGGTGACAGAGCCAGACTCTGTCTCAAAAAAAAAAAAAAACAAAAACATACATCGCTACTACATGCAAATCTGTTTAGTCATATAGTTTATACAGCTAGCACTGGATTTATATAGGATGTACATTAAAACCATGCACTAAGTAGAAATTACAAGGATACTTTTTCATAAATTATAAACATTTACGTATTATGCTCATTAAAGCCATGTATAAAAAGAGAAATGTAAAATGAAGACATAAAAATAACTATAAAAATAAGTTTAAGAAATAACTATATTGGACCAGGCACAGTGGCTCATGTCTATAATCCCAGCACTTTGGAAGGCCAAGGTGGGCAGATCACTAGGTCAGGAGTTCGAGACCAGCCTGGCCAATACGGTGACACCCCGTCTCTACTAAAATTACAAAAATTAGCTGGGCATGGTGGTGCACACCTGTAGTTCCCAGCTACTCGGGAGGCTGAGACAGAAGAATCACTTGAACCTGGGAGGCAGAGGTTGCAGTCAGCTGAGATCATGCCACTGCACTCCAGCCTGGGAAGCAGAGCAAGACTCCATCTCAAAAAAAAAAAAAAAACAAAACCAAAAAAACAAAAAAAAGAAATAACTATATTGGCTGGGTATGGTGGCTCATGCCTGTAATCCCAGCACTTTGGGAGGCCTATGCGGGCAGATTACCTGAGGTCAGTTGTTCGAGACCAGCCTGGCTAATACGGTGAAACCCTGTTTCTACTAAAAAATTAAAAAAATTAGCCCAGCATGGTGGCACGTGCCTGTAATCCCAGCCACTCAGGAGGCTGAGGCAGGAGAATCGCTTAAACCCAGGAGGCGGAGGTTGCAGTGAGCCGAGATCACACCATTGCACTCCAGCTTGGGCAACAAGACAGAAACTCTATCTCAAGAAAAAAAGATATAACTATAAGAAATAAGTTCTTGGCTGGGTGCAGTGGCTCGGGCCTGTAATCCTAGCACTTTAGGAGGCCAAGGCAGGTGGATTACAAGGGAAGGAGTTCGGGACCAGTGTGGCCAGTATGGTGAAATCCCGTCTGTTCTGGAAATACAAAAATTAGCTGGGTGTGATGGCAGGCACCTGTAGTCCCAGCTACTTGGGAGGTTGAGGCAGGAGAACTGCTTGAATCTAGAAGGTGGAGGTTGCAGTGAGCCGAGAGGGCGCCTCCAACCTGGGCAACAGAATGAGGCTCTGTCTCAAAAAAAAAAAAAAAAAAAAAGAAATAAGTCCTTATCTTTTCTTCCTCCACTCCAGTGAATTTTCTCCCCTCCTCACTCCCAGGGTACCTGCATCTCATTTTATTTATTTTTTATTATTACTATCATTTTCGAGACAGAGTCTCACTCTGTTGCCCAGGCTGGAGTGCAGAGTGATCTCGGCTCACTGCAACGTCCACTTCCGAGTTCAAGCGAATCTCCTGCCTCTGCCTCCACAGTAGCTGGGATTACAGGCATGCGCCACCACACTCAGCTAAATTTTTTTTTTTGTTTTTAGTAGAGACGGGGTTTCACCATGTTGGCCAGGCTGGCCTTGAACTCCTTACCTCAGGTGTTCTGCCCACCTTGGCCTCCCAAAGTGCTAGGATTCCAAGCATGAGCCACCGTGTCCGGCCTGCATCTCATTTTAGAAACCGGACTCTTCTGTCAACATCTGCATACTTGCCAGCTACCTATTTTACACATGCAGTTTCACTTAAGCTTCATTGCCACCCTGGGTGTTTCTACCTTTGCTTTCCATATTAGATCAGAAAACAGACTGAGCCAGGCTACATGACTCATTCAGGACACACAGCGAGGAAGTTAGGAGCTTGATGTTGACTCCTGTATTCGTTTGCTCAGGCTGCCAACACAGACTGTGGGCTTCAACAATGGAAGCTTATTTTCTCACAGTTCTGGAGGCTGGAATTCCAAGATCAAGGTGTTGGCATGTCTGGTTTCTTCTGGGGCCTCTCTCCTTGGCTTGCAGATGGCTGCCTACTCATGGGGTCCTCACACAGTCTTTTCTCTGTGCAGACACATCCCTGGTGTGTCTCCCTTTTCTTAGGAATAGCAGTTCTGTTGGATTAGCGCAGTGCTCTGTGACCTCATTCGAACTTATTACCTCTTTAAACACCCTAACTCCAAGTACAGTCACGTTCAGAGACACTGGGGGATAGGGCTCCAGCGTATAAATTTTGGGGGGAATTCGACTCATAAGGGCTCCCAGGCCTATGTCCTCTAATCACTGGGCTGCTCTACTTGACTGGCCTGCATGTGTGACCTGAGGGCACCCACCACAAAGGTAAGTGCCCTTGTGGCCTTCCAGGGGACAGCCCCAGCAGAATCTTCACATTCCTGTAAGATCCCTTTATCCCCTGCTTCCAGGATGCTGGTCCCCCCATCCTTCTACCTGGAATATCCTCTTCTCTCCTCTCATCTGCTCCCTTGCCACCTTTCCCACCTCCCCACTGGTCTAAGTCCTCTCTGTCTTCTCTATTCTTTCAGTAGACTCCAATGTCATCTCCTCCATGAAGCCCTGGCTGCCACTCACAGAGAAGCAGGCTGAGTCCTGCATCAGGGTGCCTGACTGGGGAGGAGAGTGGCCTAAAAGCATTTGCTCTTTGTTTGCAGGCCCCATGGGCCCAGGAGGCTGGATCTGTTCAGGTAAGCTCCTTCTAATTTGCACCAACACTCATAAGGGGTAGGATGACCCGGGAGCATTGCTAGAAGTTATTTTTCTCCTTTGTTCATTTCCATAAAATTTTATGGTACCTCTCATATATCATTCTGTGTTATTGGTATTTTTGTATGTGAATTGTCTTCTTATCTAGAAGGTGAATTCTGAGAGTGCAGGGATCCTATCTTCATTCATTCGTTCTTTCTTTCCTGCATTCACTCCATAAAGACCCTTGAGACTCCATTGTGTTCGTTCAATTAAAGCTTGCTGAAAGAATACCTGAGTGAAACGTCCCCTGCGCAGGTTGCCCGTGCTCATCCTGTATCTTCCCCACTCAATTGTCCCTGCTCTTTCATCCAGTTTCCAGAATCAGACCCCCTACACACTGGCTTTTAGAGCTAGGGTCAGGTGTGGGTGGCCAAGCAGCATCTGATATGAGCAAAGGTGGCCCTGCTCTTCTCTGACCTCTTTACAGGCCCCAAGTGCATTCTTTGCCAAAGCCACCCCCAACCCCATTCTCTGCGAGCGTTCCCTCCCCAGCTGCACACTGCCCTCCCAACTCCTAGGATAGTTCGCGAGGCCCTGGTAGTGCAGATGGAGCACAGTGGGCAAGGCTGGGCAGTTTCTGTCCTCAGAGGGAGGACAGAAACCTGTGGAGCAGGAGGCGTCCCTTAAAGGAGGCAGGCAGAGAGGTGGGCCCTTGTCGCGGGGCAGGATCCTAGCAGGGAGCAGATACACCTCAGCTTCTACTGGGGAGCTGCCAGGAAACAATTGTCAGTCTGCACACTCCCAGTTGGCAGCTTCTGGAACACAGAGTAGAGAAGCTTGAAAAAACTGAACAAGGAGAGCAATTGATTTCGTTCACGTTATCGCAATAGGAAGAACGCCCCAGACCTGAAGATTAGAGTAATGGAAGGCAGGTTTTTTTTTCAAGCAAACTTTTCATTGAATGTTAACAATGTTTTACATGCATATGACCACTACCACAATGAAAATACAGAACATTTCTGTTGCTCCCGAGTTCTCTTGCGCCCCATTCCATTTGACACCCCAGCCAATGGCCCATCTTCTGTCATGATTATTTTTTTCTACAGTTTTATATAAATCGAATTATAGGGTTTATATGTACTCTTGATATCTGGCTTTTTTTTTTTTGGAGACGAAGTCTTGCTGTGTCTCCCAGGTTGGAGTGCAGTGGCATGATCTCGGCTCACTGCAAACTCCGCCTCCCAGTTCAAGCGATTCCCCTGCCTCAGCCTCCTGAGTAGCTGGGATTATAGGTGCCCGCCACAATGCCCAGCTAATTTCTGTATTATTAGTAGAGACGGGGTTTCACCATGTTGGCCAGGCTGGTCTCAAACTCCTGACCTCAGGTGATCCACCCACCTTAGTCTCCCAAAGTGCTGAAATTATAGGCATGAGCCACCGCACCCAGCATGATTATGGTTTTAAAATACAGAGTGACTTATGATTTATGCCGATTCTCTGGTGGCTGGGGAACCAAATAGTCTCAGAAAATACTTGGGTCAGTGGGAGCACTGGGATGACTGGAGCTGAGGAAGGGTTTGAGGTGTGAAACATCATTTATGGGAGGCTGTTGTTATGGGACTAGTCTCCTGCACTAGGCCCCAGCAGGCCAGGCACCAGCATGGAGTCAGTTGTGCTAAGTGCCGTGTCATCAGACTGAACTTTGAAATGGGCCAGTTCCCCTAAAACATTCCATTTAATCTGCATCAACCCGAGTAATAAGGAAGTCCCCTCTGCTTTAACCCTATATGGAAAGTAACTTTGACATGATCAATCCGTCTTTTGTTCTGTTTCTGCTTTCTGCAGCCCTTCTCTGTCTGCAAAGCCAACCTCCTCTGCTCAGCTCACTTTAAGGATGAGGTGTTGCTCACTTCTAGAATTGCAAATAAAAGCCAGTTAGATCTTTAAGTTTGTGCTTCTGTCTTTTGACAAAGGTTCACAACTTCTCCAGCCTTCCACGAAGAAGCTGGAGGGAGTAGGGTGCACAGGCTCTTTGAAGATGCTGAGTGAGGTCCCAGGGCACCCACAGGAGCAGCCACCTCAGCCCAGGGACACAGGTACTCTGAGCCCCTTTGCTCATGGGGGAAAGGGCGGGGGAGGCATGCTATCCCGCCCTACGCCCCATCCCCAAAAAGTTGCTTTGTCTTCAGAGGACCAGGAGTCCTGATTGGGCAGCCTCTGCCAGGAATGAAATGCATGTCCTTCGCACTTCCACTCCCGTTCTATTTTCAGGCTGATTTATAACTAAAATGTGAAATAAGTCATAGGAAAGCATTTAGCATTGTCTGACACTTCCTCAGTACACTCAGTCTCCTCTCTCCTCCATCAGAATCTCTGCCCGGCCAGGCAGCAGGCGCTGACTCTCACGCTGTCCGGTTCGAAGAGCTGTTTTCCCCAGGTACTTGCAGCAGCAGCTGGCCTGGGACCCGCCCCCGGGCAAAGTCCGCTCCGGAGCCTGTCACTCCTGGGCGCGGGCCACCCAGCCCCTGGCGCCCTGGCGCTCAGCGCTCCCTGGGCGCGCCCTCTGGCGGCAAGAGCCCTGAACATTCGCAAGCGGCGAAGGCTGGGGAGTGTTATTCTGGGCACCCATCGACCGAATCGCTGGGCAGGGCTGCAAGGTGACTTGCTAACGCAATTAGACCAGAAAGGAGCGCGCGTCTAACTGGGGAGAGAGGGGAGAAGCATGTTCACATTTTGTAAAATGCAAGTGGCACCTCTCCCCATTTTCCTCAAAATTTTATTCTGAAAAACTTTAAAGTACTTAAAAGTTCAAAGGCTTTTACTGTGCACACACATTTATCAGCTAGATTCCGTTATTCGTATTTTACTGTATTGGTTTCATTGCATATCTGTCCATCTGTTCATCCTTCTTTCCATTCTTCAAACTTTCTTATTTTTTCTTTTTCTTGTTCTCTTTCTAATTTTTTTTTTTTTTTTGGTGACAGAGTCTCGCTTTGTTGCCTAGGCTGGAGTGCAGTGGCGCAATCTCCGCTCACTGTAAGCTCCGTCTCCAGGGTTCATGCCATTCTCCTGCCTCAGTTTCCCGAGTAGCTGGGACTACAGGCGCCCACCACCATGCCCGGCTAATATTTTGTATTTTAGTAGAGACAGGGTTTCACCATGTTAGCCAGGATGGGCTTGATCTCCTGGCCTCATGATCCACCCACCTCGGCCTCCCAAAGTGCTGGGATTACAGGCGTGAGCCACCGTGACCGGCCTCTGTTCAATTTTTAATAGAGACGAGGTGTTGCTATATTGACCAGGCTGGTCTCGAACTGGCTTCAAGTGATCCTTCTGCCTCCGGCCTCCCACAGTGCTGGGATTACAGGTGTGAACCACAGTGCCTGGCCCCGTCTTATTATTAGGCTGCATTTCAAAGTAAATTGCAGACATTAGAACACTTCTCGCTAAATATCAGCCTTCAACTTTTAAAGAAATGGAAGAGATAGCTAAAATTTATTTTGTTATAGAATTCTTTTTTCACATTGTGTTCTTAAAATCATTTGAAGCAGGTTTTTTTGCTTTTTCTTTTATTAAAAAAATTTTTTTTTGAGAGAGATTCTTGCTCTGTCACCCTGGGCTGGACTGCAGTGGTGGAATCTCAGCTCACTGCAACCTCTGCCTCCCGGGTTCAAGCTATTCTCCTGCCTCAGCCTCCCTTGTAGCTGGGACCACAGGTGCGAACCACCACGCACCAGCTAATTTTTATAATAATTTTTTTATTTTTAGTAAAGATGGGGTTTCACTGTGTTGGCCAGGCTGGTCTCAAACTCGTGGCCTCAAGTAATTCACCCACCTTGGCCTCCAAAGTGCTGGGATTACAGGCGTGAGCTACCACGCCCAGCAGCTTTGTCCATTTTCTTTTCTTTCTTTTTCTTCTTCTTCTTCTTCTTCTTTTTTCTTTTTTTTTTGAGACAGGGTCTCACTCCGTCGCCCAGGCTGGAGTGCAGTGGCACAATCTCAGCTCATTGCAACCCCCACTTCTCAGGTTCAAGCTATTCTCCTACCTCAGCCTCCCAAGTAGTTGGGATTACAGATCTGTGCCACCTCGCCCGGCTAATTTTTGTATTTTTAGTAGAGACGGGGTTTCACCATGTTGGCCAGGCTGGTCTTGAACTCCCAGCCTCAAGCAATCTACTCACCTAGGCCTCCCAAAGTGCTGGGATTACAGTTGTGAGCCACCGCACTCAGTCTGCTTTGTCCATTTTCTAATGGAGGTATTGTGTTTTTATTATTGAGTTGTTTCAGTGTGGGTATTAGTAAGGAGATATGGGGTTGGCTGAATTAGTTCACCATCTGAGCTGTCTGGAGATAGATGGATCAGAGAGCACTGTCTCTCCTCTTAAAAAATCAAAATTTTAAGGTATTATACAATCTCAGGTAGGTCAAAATTCAAGTAAGCAAATTTGGAGTAGGATGCTCCAAGGCTCACTAGCCCCGTGGAGAAAGGCTCTCTGGCTGTGTAGTCTTGAATAATACTTAACTTTTCTGAGTCTCAGTTTTTGGTCCATTTTATAGGCGCATGTGCTCTTTCTGTGAGTCTAAGAAGGTAAGGGCAGCAGCTCGCCCTTGCTGAGCACCTTCCCTGTGCCAGGGGCTGGAGCAGGTGCTGCACGGCGGAGGCATGCTATCCCGCCCCCCTCCCTCAGAATCAACAGGAGCCATTGCTCTTCTTGTTCACATCTGGAGGCTCAGCTCCAGCTCTCAGGGACCGCAGGTTCAGGTCTCATGAAGGAAATTCACACTGGCATCATGAGAATAACCAAAACGACTTCAGATTCATGATGGATGAAGGGCAGGACGACTGGAACGGAATGGGATTCAATCAGATCACTGTTTCCACTCTTAAGTGAGGAGTGCATAGGGAAATGTACAGGTGTTTTCTCTGCTCCCTACAGACTGTTTCTACTGTTTCTTGTTAATCCAGCCTGGGTTTAACTCAGCAGTTAGTTCATTCATCTATTCGTCCATTCTCAAACATTTATGGAGCATTTCCTTTGTCCCAGTGTTGTTTCAGCCACTGGGGGTTCAAACCCTAGGTCAGTCCCAATATCCTCACCATCAAGGAACAGAGAAGACATCACAAGGGAGGCAAAATTTTTTACCTATACCCTCTTACGGTGTTGTGGCTGGGCCTGAGGGTTAAAGTGACATAAGACAGATTTACAGGAGAAAAGCAAACAAATTTACTTCATAAAAATTTTGTGTGACATGGGAGCCCTCATGAGGAAATGAATACCCAAATAATTGACAAAACCTAAGGCAAGCAATTGTGGAAAAGTTACTAAAGTATGTGAGGGGGCTGATTGGGCGCGGGGCTCGCCTGTAATCCCAGCACTTTGGGAGGCTGAGGCCAGCAGATCACCTGAAGACAGGAGTTCAAGACCAGCCTGGCCAACATGGTGAAACTCCGTCTCTACTATAAATACCAAAAATTAGTTGGGCATAGTGACGGGCGCCTGTAATCCCAGCTACTCAGTAAGCTGAGGCAGGAGAATTGCTTGAACCCGGGAGGTAGAGGTATTGCTTGAACCCAGAGAGAGACTCCGACTCAAAAAAAAAAAAAAAAAAAAAAAAAAAAAATATGTGAGGAGGCTCAAGAAAGATAAAAATGTTAACAAGACTTACTTTTATATGATTATCTTGGTCTCAACTTCCCATCTTTGATGGCACAGGGAGGACCTCTTCGGTAAGGAGGTGTTATCTCCTTCTTTCAGGAAGAAAAGGGGAGGGTCAGAATGCCCTTCTTGAT
>NW_012105520.1:399947-413914 GCF_000951045.1 Mandrillus leucophaeus | reverse complement strand
TGTTAGCCAGGATGGTCTCGATCTCCTGACCTCGTGATCCGCCCGTCTCGGCCTCCCAAAGTGCTGGGATTACAGGCTTGAGCCACCGCGCCCGGCCATTGCATATATTTTTTAAAGTGCCTATAGCTCAAAATAATCCTTATGCCAGAGCAGCATATGTTGAGGTGGCATATTCTGTCGGCCTTCAACGTGCAAGCAGATATTTGTATATTTGAGTACTCTGTGAAGCTGGATTTTAAAAGCTGTCCTAGTATCTTCAATATCTGGCCAGATATTAAAAGTCACTATGAGATGGGCTCTTTTGTTTTCTGAAGAGCCACTTGTGTAGCTCCTATCAATATGCAAGGGGAGGAATGGTAGATAATCCTGTCCTTGGAGCAGAG
The DNA here is from genome assembly GCF_000951045.1 of Mandrillus leucophaeus. Classification (NCBI taxonomy): domain Eukaryota; kingdom Metazoa; phylum Chordata; class Mammalia; order Primates; family Cercopithecidae; genus Mandrillus; species Mandrillus leucophaeus. The sequence continues at coordinate 413,531 of NW_012105520.1, read as the reverse complement.
GCCAACAGGATGCTTTATCTGGCTCGCCAAGGCTGCTTCTCCTCTCCAAGTGTAAGAGGATGTGGCTGCAGGAGATGGCAGGAGTTGGAGAATGCATCGACTTGCAATAGAAGTCTAGAGGTCTTCTGGAAGGAAAAGGACTGATATTCCAACCCCTGTCTGGAATTAAAAGATCAGGAAGCCTATAGGAGTATAGAACAAGTGGTCCTCAGCAAGGCCCTATGAGAGGAAAGGACGCCAAGGGCCTTGGAGTGCAAACTCACTGTGAGGGAAGGTGAGATGGTGACCCTTGGATTTGTGAGAAGACGTGGAGCTGGCCCTGAATATGGCTGTGGTTGTGGATCCAGGCATGTCCTGTGCTTTAGGCAGTTTGTGCCTATAAACTAGGAAGAATAACTTGAAGTTCCAGTGTAGAACACTACTCTTGATTGTACAGATCTGGGCCAGCAAGGGTCTTAGCTGGAAGGAGGCAAGGAGCTATGGTGGGACAGTGTTCAGAGTGATGGTACAGAAGCTACTATGTGAATCGGCCAGTTGAACTTATCCGTTTGCGTCTCTTCTCTTTCTTTCCTCTCTTTTTCTTTTTCCTTCTACTTTCCTCTCTCTCCATCTGGTATTGGAAGGTAGAATTTGATCCCTTTGGACTCAGTAAGCCCTTAAGGTTTGGCACAATTTAAGCAGGAAATAGGGAAGGAGGTGGGCAAGACTCAAGATGATCTGTTGGACTTCCTGCTAATATAATTAGGTGGATTCTCAAGTAGTTCATTAACGAAATGCAAAAGAAATAGAATTCTTGTTCTCATCCTGTATGAATAGATCTTGTTGAAAAACCAGGTCAGCATCTGATCAGGCATCTAGATGCAATCACCAACTTATAAGAAATACAGGGGACAAAAGAAAGTTTGAATGACATCATAGGGATACAATCAGCAAAATCCAGATTGTGGCAAAATCTATATGAGAAATGATCTGATTTCTTCATCACATAAACTGTTAAAAAAGGAGAGGGGACCAAAGAAGTGAACAGTCTCTAGAACGAAAACTGTAAAACACTGATGGAAGAAATTGCAGAGAACACAAAAAAAATGGAAAGATATTATATGTTCGTGAATTGGAAGGGTTAATATTGTTATAATGTTCCTACTATGTAAAGCAATCTACAGATTCAATGTAATCCCTGTCGAAATATCAATGACATTCTTAAAAGAAATAGAAAAACACATCCTAAAATTCATACGAACCACAAAAGGGCCTGAATAGCCAAAGCAATTCTGAGCTAAAAGAACAAAGCCGGGCCAGGCGCGGTGGCTAACACCTGTGATTCCAGCACTTTGGGAGACCAAGGCAGGTGGATCATTTGAGACCAGGAGACCAGCCTGGCCAACATGGAGAAACCCCATCTCTACTAAAATACAAAAATTACCGGGAGTGGTGGTGTACACCTGGGGTACGAGCTACTCTGGAGGCTGAGGCAGGAGAATCACTCGAACCAAGGAGGCAGAGGTTGTAGTGAACCAAGATCACGCCACTGCACTCCAGCCTGGGTGACAGAGCCAGACTCTGTCTCAACAACAACAACAAAAAAGAACAAAGCTAGATTTCAAAGTACATTACGAATCTGTAGTAACAGATGTAAAACATGCAGTAAAACAGCATGACACTGGCATAAAAATAGAGAAAGTAAAGAATCCAGAAATAAATCCTGAAGCCAACTCATTTTTGACAAAGGTGCCAAGAACACCCATTGGGGAAAGGACAATCTGTTCAATAAATGATGCTGGGAAAACTGGGTATCTGTATGCAGAATACTGGAACTAGATCCCGATCTCTCACTATCTACAAAAATCAAATCAGAGTGGATTAAAGACTTAAATGTAAGACCTGAAACTATGAAACTATTAGGCAAAAACATTGGGGAAATGCTCCAGGACATTGGTCTGGATAAAGATTTCTTGAGTAAGACCTCACAAACACAGGAAACCAAAGCAAAAATGGACAAATGGGATCACATCAAACATAAAAGCTTCTGCACAGCAAAGGAAACAATCAGCAAAGCGAAGAGACAACCTACAAAATGGGAGAATATATTTGCAAATTGTTCATCTGACAACGAATTAATAATCAGAATATAAGGAACTCAAACGACTCATATATTATTTTATATATTATTTATATATTAATTGCTTAGTACAATTTCTCAAATCAGTGGCGTTTATAGTGTATGTAGATGTACCATAATGACAATAGGGGTAGAAAGGACTAGGCGAGGTTAATGAAATGACAATGTCGCAAATTTCTCACATTTTATGTGAGACCACTAAAATTGTAAATTGGTGTGACTCAAAAGCCAATAGAGGAGTTAAAATAGAATACTAAAAAAGTTTGATTAACCCAAAGGACAGTAGAAAAGCAGGAACAGAGGATCAAAAAAGATACAGGACAAATAGAAAACAAATAATAAAATGATAGACCAACATATCAACATTTGTATTAAATGTAAAAGGACAAAACATACCAACTAAAAGACAGAGATTATCAGACTGAATAAAACAGCAATTCCCATCCTTATGCTCTATAAAAGTGTGTCTATAAGGACACACTTTTAATATAAAGACACAGATAGTTTAAAAGTAAAAGAATGGAAAGTACATTCCATGAAAATAGTAAGTATAAGAAAGCTGGTGTGGTTATAACAGTGTTAGACAAAATAGACTTCAAGGCAAGGAGTATTATGAGATACAACACAGATTATTTTATAATAATAAAAGAACCAAATCAGCAGGAACATACATCCCTTCTATATGCATATGTGACAGAACTTCCAAATGTATGAAACACAAACTGAGAAAATTAAAGGGACAACTAGGCAAGTCAAAGATCCTAGTTGAATGTTTTTAACATCCCTTTTTCAGTAATTAATAGAACAACTAGACAAAGGTATCAGTAAGAATACAGAATATGTAAATACTATTAATCGCCTGGACCTAATTGCCATTTATAGGAGATTACACCCAAGAACAGAATACACATTCTTTTCAAATGCGCCTGGAATATTTACCAACTTAGACCATATGCTGGGTGACAAAATAAAATTCAAAAGATGAGGGAAAAAAAAAAAAAGCTCAGTGGTGCAGGCTGCTGGGCTGTATTTAAACAGCTCCCTGGGTCGTGATCCCAGAGCTACTGTGGGAGAGCTCTATGACTGGAAATGGACATTTACAAGTCAGCAGATGATTCCGGCAGCATTTTGCATAGGAGATGAATGGACATCTGGATTCACAGAAGCTGGATTTGAAATAAATCCTCTGTGTCGTCCAGCCTGTCTGTTTCAGTCCCTGAGAATATTTCTGGTCACCTATTTATCACTGATTTGAGAACAAAAGGGGATTAAACTGGCCTGACCCTTGAATTTTCAGTTCCAGACTTTCTGGTTCTTTAGCATCTGGGAAGAATATTAACTACTCATAATAGAATGAATCACGTTGAGATACAATATTAAATAATACGTTTTATTAAAGGAGCACACTGGGTTGTAAAATGTGACACTGAGTATTTCTCTACAAGCAGACTTGAAATCTTGGGACTCTTTCTAAACATGTAAAGCCTGTGATGGGTGCTCCAGATGATAACTAGTTCTATTTCTCCTAGAGTAGTACCTTTCCAACCCAATCCTAACCCATTTTTCTTATTTTTCTGTGCTTTAATATTATTCCCATAATGTGATCATATTATCATCAGAGTGACTATGAATAATGCTTTGGCTATTTTAATAATGAAGCTTCTCAATATGATTGATGCTGTGGAAACTGACCATTAAGGTTACTGGAAATGCATAGAAACAGCTCCTTAGACTAACTGTAAAGAAGAATTTTATTCCAACACGTGAGCATCACATTCTGTCTTTCTGCTCCAAGTCTCTCTTTCTCCATCTAATCCACTTCCAACTGCACTGAATATAGACTCCTCAGTTATTGTGATAATGTGGGAAAGTGTTAGCATGGGAAAGTGAAAGTTCAAAGATAATCTCCTACCTGGGATCAGGCTGTCTAGTACATGAAGAGTTTAAAAAGGTGGGAAACAAAAGGGGAGTCTGGATGTCTAATAATTTTTTTTTTGTGAAAAGCTTTGAAATTTTCCCATGGTGAGTGCAGGATAACCTCAGAATGTCAGCTCAGCTGTTCAGTCCTGGACCTCTTCTCTTAAAGATGCATTACCTGTAAAGTGACCCCGTGGATGCCTTGTGTTTGATTCTTTATTATCCCAGGGCACTGGTATCTGAGGGGTACCTGTCCTTTCCATACCCTGTCTAAGTCTTACTCACAGTCATTTGCAATAGCTATCATACATATCATATCACCAGATCTAGGAAGGTTTCCACATAGGAACGCCATTTATATTGTGGTGGCTAATGTATTATAAGGGTTATCTTAATTATTCATTTTTTCGCTCAGACACTTTAGTATTGCATAGACCCTACCATTATTGCCATATTAACACAGGTCTTCAGTAATAGGTCCCTGTTGTTAGGCTCAGGGCCAGGTATTTTACTCAGGTTGATGAGGTGGCATTATTCTCATTTTACACACGAGCAAACAGAGATCCAGTGAATTTAAGTGATTTGCCAAAATGTACATAGTAAATTACCAGGTGATCCAGACCCCTGGCTCTTTCTATCACACCACGCTGCCTCAACGTGGTAAAATGGGGGTTTGTAAGTTTGTTGATTACACAAGTCAGTTGATTTGACCTTTCATTAATTATGAGTCGTTAACTCCCATCTGGCAATTCAAGCCACAAAATGTTCCAAGATAGGAGGGGAATTTGTAGTGTCTTTCATTTCTGGCATTTGTACATTCGATCATTGTTGATGTGCTCAGTTTCATTAATCCCTTTGTTACAAATACAGTACACCTTACTCAGCCCATGAACTCCTGCCACCCTGGATAACTATTTTGATTCACTGGGCCCACTAGGATGTTCCAGAATGACACCCCTTATCCCAGGATCCTTAATTTAATCACATCTACAAATATCTTTTGCCATATAAGATAACACATGCACAGGTTTGGGATGTTAGGCTGTGGTTATGTTTTTGAGGGTCATTATCCTGCCTACCGAAACTATCCTGCCATCGTGGCCAAGCCAGAACTTTATTTTTCATCCTCTCTGCTTAGCACAAGGCTGAGCATGAAGTAGGTTCTTTTTCTTTTTCTTTTTTTTTTTTTGAGACAGAGTCTCGCTCTGTCACTCAGGCTGGAGTGCAGTGGTGCGATCTCAGTTCACTGTAACCTCTCTGCCTCCTGGGTTCCAGCGATTCTCCTGCCTCAGCCTCCCGAGCAGGTGGGATTTCGGGCACATGCCACCACGTTTGGCTAATTTTTGTATTTTTTAGTAGAGATGGGGTTTCACCATGTTGGACAGGCTGGTCTCTGACCTCAGGTGATCCACCCGCCTTGGCCTCCCAAAGTGCTGGAATTACAGGCGTGAGCCACTGCACCCGGCCGAAGTAGGTTCTCAAGAGGGCTTGCTGAACTGAAGGGAATTCCCAGAGCTTGAACATCCTTCTCAGAAGCTTTGCTATTAGCACCAGGTGGCGATCCTTGGTACTCACTGTAGGTCACAGCCGAGCCCCTCTGGCAGACTATGTAGTGGAGTGGAGCGGATGCCTCCAAGGAGTCCTTCCCCTGTTGGGGTGGTGGTGAGGACAGTGTTGCAGACTGACTGACCTCCTCCATACTTTCTGTTTCTTTTCCAAGGCTAATCACTTCCATTAAAATCCACCACGTGCTTTCAGTGTATCAGATATATATTTGGTTTTATGCTGTGCATGTCTTCAAAAATGGAGAGGAGACACATGCTGAACAACTCTGAACCAGTAATACGGATTTACATTCACACGGTGTGCAGGAAATAGAGTTCTAGGGAATTCAGGCTGATTTAGTGTAGCCCTAGAGAATAGACACATTCCAGAAATATTCGCAGTCCGCTAGCCTCCTCCCGGCTCTCTGAACTGCCTTAGCATCAATTCACAACACAGAGGGTGGCGTGGCCGGTTGATTTCCCCGAGGGCTGGGTGGGCAAGAGCAGGTGTTGGCCTGCACCCGGACAGAGGGTGGAGCCCTCCTGGGCCCCTCCTCTTCCCCCTCCCTGTCCCTGAACCAGTGTCCCTGGGAGGCCCATCCCTTTGTCTAGGCCTTTCTGGGTCTTATATTCTGGATTTCTGGGGACAAGGTCTCACTCCGTCGCCCAGGCTGCAGTGTGGCAGTGCAATCTCAGCTCACTGCATCTTCCGCCTCTCAGATTCAAGCGATTCTCCTGCCTCAGCCTCCGGAGTAGCTGGGGTTACAGGCACCGGCCACCACGCCTGTAAGTTCCAGGTAACTTGTATTTTTAGTAGAGATGGGGTTTCTCCATGTTGGCCAGGCTGGTCTTGAACTCCTGACCTCAAGTGATCTGCATTACAGGCATGAGCCGCTGCTCCCTGCCCAGCCCAACCTTCCTTGATAAGGGCTGACGAAATGCTGAAATGGAAGCTACATTTAGTAATTTGGGGGTGATTGATTAATATTCATGAAAATGTTTGCACACAATGCCAAATAAATGTTTTTAAAAAGATACTTAGGTACGAAGTAAATATTTTGACAGAGACGTGAAAATAACTATGAAGGCCACTCCATCTGCTCTTTGTTTATTGCCTGAATATTTACATCACTGCATTGGAAACTCCACTGATTCAAGAATTAACGTACAGAAAAAGATTCTGTCTCCTTGTTCTGTGAGTTGGGGGTAAGGAGATAAAACACAAGTGAGTGCACACAACCCCTAGAGATTTTCCCCCTTCCTTTTCTCCCCCAGGACTAACATCACCCCCATTCCCCCAAGATAAGAAACTCTAAGAACGTGTTGCTGTTGTTACTGTCAGGTGCTGATGTGGTTATGGTTGTATGGGGAAGGGAATGGCTGCTATTGAGAATCCTCGAGTAGGGATTAATATAGAGTAGGAAAGACACAACAGAGGGAAGATCCTGTTTGTACTGAAGGAATTCTATTTTTATTTATTTATATTTTCTCATTTAGCTTTTTTATTCTGCATTTATTTATTTATTTGAGATGGAGTCTCGCACTGTTGCCTGGGCTGGAGTGCAGTGGCGTAATCTCGGCTCACTGCAACCTCTGCCTCCTGGGTTCAAGCAATTCTTCTGCCTCAGTCTCCTGAGTAGCTGGGATTACAGGCGTGCACCACCATGCCTGGCTAATTTTTGTATTTTTTTGTAGAGACAGGGTTTCACCATGTTGGTCAGGCTGGTCTTGAACTCCTGACCTCAAGTGATCCGCCCACCTCAGCCTCCCAAAGTTCTTTAGTTTAATTTGATCCCATATGTCAATGTTTGCTTTTGTTGCCATTGCTTTTGGTGTCCTTGTCATGAAATCTTTGCTAGGGCCTATGTCCTGAATGGTGTTGCCTAGGTTGTCTTCCAGGGCTTTCATAGTTTTGGGTTTTACATTTAAGTCTTTAATCCTGAGTTAATTTTTGTATATATGGTGTAAGGAAGGGATGCAGTTTTAATCTTCTGCATATAGCTAGCCAGTTATCCCAGCCCGATTTTTTGAATAGGGAATCCTTTCTCCACTGCTTGTTTTTGTCATGTTTGTTGAATATTAGATAGTTGTAGGTGTACAGTTTTATTTCTGGGTTCTCTATTCTGTTCCACTGGTCTATGTGTTATGTGTCTGTTTTTGTACCTGTACTGAGGGAATTTTAGATCTGTAGTGCTCTGAAAGAAAACCCACAGGACTTTTTTGGAATGTCAGTGCAATATACATATGAGAGGGTGGGTAGTCAGAGAAGGCTTCCTGCAACAGGGTGGTTTTGAGGCCAACTTGGGAATGTCGACAAGAGTGAAGAGTCTGGCTTAATATTTCCAAGCACACTGAATTAGGGGAGGCTCCCCCCACCCTCATACTCTTCTGGTTCTTTCCTGGTTCTTGTGCTTGGTCTCTCCACTGGCTCTCACTGTCAGATCTCAGCTCAAGCACAACCTCCTCTCTGAAGCCTCCTGATGTCTTTGGGCCAACTGACAGGTCCCCTCTCTGCATTGTATATACCGATCTACAAACACGTATCTGTAGTTCTGAACTCTAAAAAATTGTGAAAACTGAAAGCTTTTTCTTTTTGGTGCTAAAACTCATTTGGTGGCAAATCCTGCCTGAGACAGCACAAGGCTGTTGCCTGTCTTTATTTCACTTTATTGCTGGTACATTTTGCTGCAGAAATGTGGATGTGATTGATTATGGGTGACATCCTAGATAGTTAGTTCCTAAAATCTGACAAATTCAGAATCCCCAAACTCATCTGGCCTAAGCGTTTTGATGAAGGGCTTGTGGGCCTGTGTCTCTGTTGTAACAATTGCTGGGAGGATTTCTGTATTTGGTTGACTAGTTTGTCTCCCAAGGAGTCTTTGACTGTAGGACGAGGAGTTTGCATTTTCATTTTTATGTACCACAAGCCCCAGGTAGGTCATGCCCCTAAGTGTGATAAATCTTGGTTGACAGATTGTAATTGGAGATATTCACCAAGGGTCTCCCTCTTTCACTGGTACCACCAGTCATTGTTCAGGAAGGTTGGCAGTCATTGTTCAGGAAGGTTGGCAGGGCAGAGCAGCAGGGGGTGGCTTTGGCCTGCAGACACCCCAGGGCTCGACCAGTTGGACCTAGCAGCGCTCTTCCCCGGGATCATGGCTTGAAATGAGCAGGGAGGGGGACTTGGTGGTGGATGGGAGTGTGGATTGATAAGCACTCTGAGGATAAGATGCTCCTGACCCACTCTGCCCAGACTCAACACCCCATATGTCCTCTGGAACTTGGATAAAGTGAGGGTGGGAGATCCTGCATTTATTTATATTAGCTTCTGCTACCCAATGCAATGAGTAAACTCCTCACAGAAAATAAAGAAAATCTGGCGGGGTGAGGTAGCTCACACCTGTAATCCCAGCAATTTGGAAGGCTGAGGTGAGTCGATCACCTGAGGTCAGGAGTTCGAGACCAGCCTGGCCAACATAGGGTAATCCCATCTCTACTAAAAATACAAAAATTAGTTGGACATGGTGGCGGGCACCTGTAATCCCAGCTACTTGGGAGGTTGAGGCAGGAGAATCATTTGAACCTAGGAGGCGGAGGTTGCAGTGAGCCAAGACTGTTCCATTGCACTCCAGACTGGGTAACAAGAGCAATACTCCGTCTCAAAAAAAAAAAAAAAAAAAAAGAAAATTGACTTGTTTCACATTCAAATGTGTGAGCTATAAGTCACACAAGGTCAGAAAAATGAATAACATGATGAAGGAGGACTTCGTATTTTTAATCCTCAGGCATCTTACTCTCCTATTGATCAGGTGTTGGTTTGTCTTTGTTGTTATATGTGACAATCAAGGGACCCAGCCATTCCTGCGTTTTTTAGAAGTAAGCGTGAGGTGGCCGGGCGCGCTGGCTCACGCCTGTAATCCCAGCACTTTGGGAGGCCGAGGCGGGCGGATCATGAGGTCAGGAGACCATCCTGGCTAACACGGTGAAACCCTGTCTGTATTAAAAATACAAAAAATTAGCAGGGCGTGGTGGCGGGCGCTTGTAGTCCCAGCTTCTCGGGAGGCTGAGGCAGGAGAATGGCGTGAACCTGGGAGGCGGAGCTTGCAGTGAGCTGAGATCGCGTCACGGCACTCCAGCCTGGGCGACAGAGTGAGACTCCGAGCCTCCCCCCACCCCACAAAAAGAAGTAAGCATGAGGTAGTGAAGCCAAGCGTCCCAAAAGTGAGAGGGACTGCCAGTGCTCGAAGTGATCTATTTTTGAGGGTGGGAAGGAACCAGCCTGGAGGAAGTTGATTGAAGTAGATTCTGGTGGGCAGATCCCTAGGACATTGAAAGAGAGCACCAGATAGCTACCAAAAACAAAACAAAAAAGCAAAACAAACAAAAAACCTAACCATTCCCTCCCATCCGAAGTCTTGGGATTTGGAGGATGCAGGATAATCAATGTCCCACTAGGTGGCACTGATGATCCACATTTGGGATATCCGGAGTCTGTCTCTATGGCAACAAGTTTACGAATTTATAGGGAGAATTGACTTTGTCCTCTGGGGTGTGTGTGTCTGTGTGTATGAAGGAGTTTTTGAGTGTTCAGAAAAGTCTGCTCTGTGCAGAAGGGACCACTGATATGCAACTGTCAGATAGAAAATCAAGAAAATATTATCATAGTGAGCACGGCAATAAGGAACGAGAGAGGAGAAATCACTCCTCCCAATGCAGTAACAAACTACCTTGCCGCTTGGACTCTAATGTTCTCTAATGCATGCGGTTAGGAAGCAGGGCTCCGAGGCATGCTGGGATCCTGGGGCTGGGCTGCAGGCTGGATTTGCTTTTGTGCAGGCCATTACTGCAGGAGCTCAGCCTGCAGGGAGCTGGGGTTGCTTGAACTGTGGATGTTTTAGGGATGCGATGATGGAAAATATTACAAATGCCCAGATATCTAGTTCTTTTTTTGAGACGGAGTTTCGCTCTTTTTGCCCAAGCTGGAGTGCAATGCCGCGATCTCGGCTTACCTCAACCTCCGCCTCCCGAGTTCAAGCGATTCTCCTGCCTTAGCTGGGATTACAGGCATGCACCACCACTCCCGGCTAATTTTTTGTATTTAGTAGAGAGGGGGTTTCACCATGTTGGTCAGGCTGGTCTCAGACTCCTGACCTCAGGTGATCCACCCACCTTGGCCTCCTAAAGTGCTAGGATTACAGGCATGAGCCACTGCACCTGGCCCCAGACATCTAGTTCTGCATGCTACTATATGTCTAGACAGTTACAGTCCATCTCTCTTGGGTGTGGGTTTCCTATGCTGTCTGTACAAAATGTGTTTTTCGGCCGCAGCCTCCCAAGTAGCTGAGATTACAGGTGCCTGCCACCATGCCCGGCTAATTTTTGTATTTTTAGTAGAGATGGGGTTTCACCATATTGGCCAGACTGGTCTCGAACTCCTGACCTCAGGTAATCTGCCCGCCTTGGCCTCTCAAAGTGCTGGGATTACAGGCATGAGCCATCGCACCTGGCCAAGATTTTATTTTATTTATTTAATTTTGAGATGGAGTTTCGCTCTTGTCACCCAGGCTGGAGTGCGATGGCACGATCTTGGTTCACTGCAACCTCCGCCTCTTGGGTTCCAGCAACTCTCCTGCCTTAGCCTCCCCAGTAGCTAGGACTACAGGTGTGCACCACCATGCCCAGCTAATTTTTGCATTTTTAGTAGAGATGGGGTTTCACCATGTTGGCCAAGCTGGTCTCGAACTCCAGACTTCAGGTGATCCACCTGCCTCAGCCTCCCAAAGTGCTGGGATTACAGGTGTAAGCCACTGCACCCGGCCAATTTTATTATTTTTAAATGATGAGATAATTGAAAATAAAAACATTTCTCCAGAAACAAGATTATTGAAATATAAAATTTTCCCCAAAATTGTTGAAACTTGGCATCTCTAAAAATATATACAATGTTTGATATGGTTTAGATCTGTGTCCCTGCTCAAATCTCATGTCAGATAGTAATCCCCAATGTTGGAGGTGGGGCCTGGTGGGAGGTGATTGGATCATGGGGCAGATTTCTCATGAATGGTTTAGCACCATCCTTTTGATGCCGTTTTCGTGATAGTGAGTGAATTCTCACCAGATCTGGTCATTTAAAAGTGTGTAGCACCTCCCTCTTTCCTCTCTTGCTTCTGCTCCTACCATGTGAGACAACTCGCGCTCTCTCCTCCTTTGCCTTCCGCCGTGATTGAAAGTTTTCTGAGACTTCCCCAGAAGCAGAAGCTGCTATGCTTCCTGTACAGCGTGCAGAACTGTGAGACAATTAAACCTCTTTTCTTTATAAATTACCCAGTCTCAGGTATTTCTTTATACCACTGTGAGAACGGACTAACACAATGTTGATGATGTCATTTTTTTTTTTTCAAATTCCTGATTCTGAAAAATTAAGAAAAATAGAAACAAATAATTGTTTGGAAAATTGCATGAGTCTATCCTGGGTTTTGCCTTTTTTTACCCTTATACCTTACATTTCTTTCAGTTAGAAAGTTGGGAACCAAGAAAGACACCATCAACCCCACATATAAGTGGCTATAAAAGAAGTCATGAATGGCAGATGGACATGGGCACTTGTAATAACACATGATGTAAAAAATTCAAATTATGTTACTGCAGAACATTTCACACATCAGTGAATAAAATGAAATATTAACAAGTAGACATTTGACTCTTCCTTCCACATCCCTAGAAAGTCTGCATATTCGAATTGACCCCAGAACTTTAAAAAAATTAACATATTCTCATTAGGAAAGTGAGACGTCACTTTATATTTATTTGGTTGTCAGGGAAGGCTTCTCCCCTTCCTTGTTCTAAGCTAAGAATTTAACTATTTCTATGGCCATTTAACTTCTGACACAGCAGAGGCCACATATAGAAATAAGTGTAGAAGTCTGGGCGTGGTGGCTCACACCTGTAATCCCCGCACTTTGGGAGGCTGAGTCGGGTGGATCACCTGAGGTCAGGAGTTTGAGACCAGCTTGGCCTACATGGTGAAAGCCCATCTCTACTAAAAATGCAAAAATTGGCCAGGTGTGGCAGTGGGCACCTGTAATCCCAGCTCCTTGGGAGGCTGAGGCAGGAGAATCGCTTGAAACCAGGAGGTGAAGGTTGCAGCGAGCCGATATCGCACCACTGCGCTCCAGCTTGGGTGACAAAAGTGAAACTCCATCTCAAAAAAAAAAAAAAAAAAAAAGGGAATAAGTGTAGAGACAGGGCAGAGGGTTGGGAGCTGTTTTGCACTGGGACTTCCCTGTACATCTTAGGTCTGCAATTTTTAGGATGCCCTGAATTGATCTACATGAAGGTAATTTGACTCTAGATTACTACACACTCAAACCTCAGGCATATTTAAGCCATGTATTTTTTTTCTCATTAGAATTCTGATAGTTAGAATTTATTTTCCCCATTGAGATTCACTCCTGAATGTTAGTTCTGACAGTTCCCACTCTAACCTGGGAAGAACTAGAGCCACTGCTTGGCTTTGTCACTAATTAAATTAGTGATCCTGAATATGTCAATCGGCCTGATTTGATCATTCCACAATCTATACATATTTCAAAACATCACACTGTACTCCATACAGATATGTTATTATTTGTCAATTAAGTGAAAATGAAGAAAATAAACTAGTGGCCATGGGAAACAGTATTTCTTTCTTCTTTTTTTTTTTAGACAGTGACAGTCTCCCTCTGTCACCCAGGCTGGAGTGCTGTGGCATGATCTTGGCTCACTGCAACCTCTGCCCCCTGGGTTCAAGTGATTCTCATGTCTCATGTCTCCTGAGTAGCTGGGGTTACAGGTGTGCACCACCACACCCAGCTAACTTTTTGTATTTTTAGTACAGTCGGGGTTTCTCCATGTTGGCCAAGCTGGTCTCAAACTCCTGATCTCTAGTGATTCACCTGCCTGGGCCTCCCAAAGTGAGACACCACACCCAACCCAGGGAACCAGTATCTCTCCCCTCCCCTCCCT
>NW_012105520.1:389598-399791 GCF_000951045.1 Mandrillus leucophaeus | reverse complement strand
CTCCCCTCCCTTCCCCTCCCCTCCCCTCTCCTCTTCCTTATTTTCTTTTCTAAAACCCTGGGATTACAGGCGTGACCCACCGGGCCTGGTCGGGAACCAGTATTTCTGATGATCATTTTTTCTCATTTGTAAGACTGAAATTAGTAACAGTAGCCCTTTCGCTTCAGGAGAGTGAGTTGATACATTTGTCCTCTGTCTGCTGAACCGGTGGGTCCCACCCTGGGCTGCTGTCCTGCTTCCCCTTCCTGCAGACTGTGCTCACAGCAGGTGGAGAAAGAGCTTACATTTCTTACCGACAGCTCTTACTCAGGGAGCTCGCAGCAGTGGTGCGTGTATGCGTGCACACGTCCCTCGTGGCCGAGTCCTTTCCTCCGAATCCAGCAGAAGATCTGATCAGGTCTGAACCCCCAGGTCTCACCTCAAGGTGAGACAGGTTCGTGTCTTTTTCAGCAGAGCCTCCGGACTCTGAGCACATCACGGTCGGCGGCGCCTGGGGTTTAAGCCTCCAATATTCAGTGACATTCTCAGCTGACCTCTAGGGGGCAGCATCGCCCAGCCCAACTCCTCCTGCGGCCTCCTCGGGTGTGGCCCAAACCCTTAGTGCCATTCTGCAGGGCATGGTGAGCCTTCAACAAATTGCAGCTCCCACAATGGCTATGATTCCTAACTAGTTTCCTTCTTTGCCCTCTGTTGCAGCCACATGTCAGAAACGCCTGAGCCAAGGGATTTTTTTGCCTTATAGAACTTCTTAGCACTTAACATCTGAAAATCTTGCTTGACATTTGGCTTATCCTGACTTTCATTGCAGTTTTTGCTTTTACTATAGTTAATGTCTATATTTAGCTTTAAGTTCCTGGAGAGAAGGAATGTGTTTTTATTTTTTATTTTTCTTTGACTCATGATCATCTCTGCTAGCTACCTCTGCACTCCCAAACAGCAGTTAACTTGGAATTAGATACAGAACAGGGTCTCAGTAAGTGTTGGTGGATGATAGTGTGATGGGTGCAGGGGGTAGGTATGTAGAAACCGTAGGTGAGACTCAGAGCCACTCTGTGCCTAGGAATTTCAGGGTATAGCCATATACCGTCCCTAAACCCACTGCAGGACTATATTCCCAAAAGCCCTGTTGTTCTGATCCACTCCCCAACCCAATTCCTCATCTTGCTGTTTCCTTATCAAATGGAGACAGTACTAACATTAATATTTACCTCATTGCCCACAACATTTGAAAAGTATATGCTTTCCTATAACTTCCTTAGGGGCTGAAGGATGAAAAGAATAGTCAAACACAGCAGCTAGGAATTTAAGGCCCAAGAGAGATCCGATGTCTTTTTCTAAAGCCTTTTGCCTCAGGGATGACCAGGTTGATGGGGCTCACTGGCTATGAACACAGTGTGGCTCTAGGAGAAGCCTGCTGGGACCTTCTCTGCATCACTAATGGTGCCTGTCGCCCTAAGGGACCTGTGGGGCAGTGGCTGATGAGGACAGGAGTGAGGATGCTGGGGGCAGCACATTGCCCTTCCACCTCTGGACTTTTGATCATGGTTCTTTGGCCTTACATTTGTGCAGCCACTTGTGATTTTCAAACATTGTCAGGTCTCTGTTTGTATTAGGTGTTACAGGGCCTGTTGTGGCAGCCAGTACATCTGATACAGGGATTTTCCTAGAGTCACAGAGCTTACTAATGGAGGAATCAGTACTAGATTGAGTCTCTGGACATCTTCTTCTGTGCCGTTTCTTTAAATTTTTTTTTTTTTTGAGACGGGGTCCCACTCTGTGGCCCAGGCTGAAGTGCAGTGGTATAATCACGGCTCACTGTAGCCTCAAACTCTAGGGTATAAGCGATCCTCCTGCCTCAGCCTGCTGAGTAGCTGGGAATATAGGCACTTGCCACCACATCCAGCTAATTTTTTGAAAACTTTTTTTTCCTTTCTTTTGTAGAGACGAGGTCTTGCTATGTTTCCCAGGCTGATCTTGAACTCCTGGCCTCAAGTAATCCTCCTGCCTTGGCCTCCCAAAGTGCTGGGATTACAGGCGTGAGCCACCGTGCCCATATGCTGTTTCTTGTAAGTTTCACTGCCTACTCAGAAACGTTGCCTCTCTGCAGGGCAGGAGGCAGAGTGAGTGGGGTGCCTTGGGAATGCTGGCAGTGCCTTGCCTTTTTCCTGCATTCCTGTCACTCACGGGAGTGGCTGGTCACGTCATCATTTCATGGCTTCTGAGTTGGCTTAAGTTACTCAATGTGTAGCCCCTGGACGGCAACGGTGGCATCACCTGGAGTGTTAGAGATGTAGATTCACAGTCCCACCCCAGGTCTGTATCAGGCTCCACGGCTCTTGCATTCACAGTGTTAGATCTTTTTTTTTCCCATTAAATCTTTACTGCTGCCATATAAGGTACATTTTCAATTTATTTTTTATAATGTTTGTAGAGGGGAGGGACAGCATTAGGAGATATACCTAATGTAAATGATGAGTTAAAGGGTGCAGCACACCAACATGGCACATGTATATGGTGTTATATCTTTTCAGGGTATTGTCATTCCGTCATAAGACCTCTGTGGTCAGAGCTGCCCCTGTTGAGTGAACTGTCATCAAGGTGTGCATGTTGGGGGGCTGAGTGGCTTTCGCTTCCCAGGATTGGACGATATATTCAGACCCCAGGTGGACAGCCCCATGCGCTGAGTTCAGGGGTCAGATTGGCTGCCTGATGACTCTCACAAGGGCCTGTTTAAGACTCATGGGGCAGACTTCAGGCCAGGTGGGCTGTGAAACCCCATGGAGCCCACAGCCCTGAGGGCCCTGTGTCTATGGCCTCTACCTCATTCACAGGCCACCTTCAATCTTTTGTTCTCCTGCTGACCCTGTGTTCTAGGTGGACAATTTTTGCACAGTGCTGGATCATGCCAGACACTACTGAAAGTCTAAGCATTTTCCCCAATATGAACAGAAAGAAGCTCACTTTATTAACAACATAAATCTAAGAGCAGTTTCATCTTCAAACTTAACTCCCAACCACCAAAGCCCTGGCTCTTTATAAAATGTTCTTGAGACATGCCAGGAGATCCTCAACCATTGGGAGGACATCCTCCTGTGAGCATGTGAAGCCCACGAGTGGAAGGCATCATCTTAGCAGAAGTGGTGTCAGCTTGAACCTAGCCAATTCAGCTGAAAGCAACATCCATACCAAAGGATGGCAAGTGAAAGATTTGTTCAAGGCCGGGCACGGTGGCTCACGCCTGTAATCCCAGCACTTTGGACGCTGAGGCAGGGGGATCACCTGAGGTCTAGAGTTCAAGACCAGGTCAAGAGTTCTGGCCAACATGGTGAAACCCTGTTTCTGCTAAAAATACAAAAATTAGCCAGGCATGGTGGTGGGGGCCTGTAATCCCAGTTACTCAGGAGGCTGAGGCAGGAGAATGGCTTGAACCAGGGAGGTGGAGGTTGCAGTGAGCTGAGATTGTGCCACTGCACTCCAGCCTGGGCGACAGAGCAAGACTCCATCTCAAAATAAATAAATAAATAAATAAAAAAATAGAAAAGAAAAGAAAAAAGATAGTTCATCCACCCGACTTATTCAAGACTGTTATGCTGGGCAAGGACAGGAGGAGGCTGGGGTTCAAAATCCTCTTTGGAAGCACAAGAGTTGAGCTTGACCACAAGCAGCAGGCTTCTCTCTATGTTGGCCACCCCCTGACTGTGGCTCAGCTAAGTGAAATGTGTTCTCACCCCAGTCTGGACAATCAGGAGAACTTTGGAAATACTGATGCTCAGCTCCCACACTGATTTCATATGCCTGGGTTGAGCCCAGGTGAAGCTGAGATGCACCTCCAGCGAAGCCTTATGGTAGGTCTCTGGCTGATGAATGAAATTGAGTAGCCATCCTTGAAAAATATGCTGAGTTCTGGGCCTCGTCAGAGAAGATTCTGATTGAGTAGATTAGGGGTCAGGCCAGGGACCTGAATTTTAAAAACCCATCTCAGGTGTGTCTGACAATCGTTCTGGGCTGGGAACTGCTGGTCTAGATGATGTTTGCACTATTGAGTGAATGCTCACATTTTCCAAAGTGTATGTTTAATATTAAACCAGTGGTTTTCATTCTGGCTGCATATTATGATCACCGGGGGAGCTTTAATAAAAAATACTGTTACCTGGGTCCCACCGCAGTCCAATTAAATCAGAGTCTTGGGGGCGGGGGGTGCTCCAGCACAAATATTTTTAAAAGCTCCCCAGTTGAATCTAATGTGCAATTAGGGTTGAGAACCTTTATATTAAACCTTGAAAGAACAAACAGAATTTACGCCTGAACTACATTTGGAGTTTGCTTTTGATTATGGTCTGCTTTTAGTTTTTTCATAGACCTAATTTGTTATTAAGAATGTAAATTATTCATTATGGTCTGATTGGTGTAAATCATATCAGATTTGTGACTTCCTTTGATCTGAATGCTAGACTTCCATAAATACAGTTGAAGACAGCTCTAGACTTTTGTCTCTGACTTTTTGATAGCTGTATCAATCTGTTGGCTCACTGGGCTCGTGAAAGAACCAAACCTTCAGGTCTCTTTCCCATGTGCTGCCATTGACGTGGCTTCCTGTGTCAGGAATTTTTGCTAGTGATCCTTTTGCTTACTGTGGTCAGGAATGGAATGGACCTAGGTCCTGGAGAGGTGACGGGGTGACCCTTTAGGGTAGGTGAGTAACAAAAGGGCGCCCCTTCCCCTGGGCTAAGCAGCACATGCTTTGCTGTTAGAGAACGGCTGGATTTCAGACCGCTCACTCTGTCCACCACGCACTGCTGCATTGGGCGTGAATGGCACAACCCCACGTGGCAGGAGTGAGAAGGGAGCCTCACTTGAACCACATGGGACAGGGATGGTGGAGAGTGGCTCCCCAAAGGGAGATTGAGGTGTTATTCCCAGACATGGCGAAATGGATATCGTGTAGGCCAAACCAGCCCTGGCCTTAAACTTGGGCAAGACAGGCTCCTTCTCAGGTGCTTCTTCAGGGTATTGTCATTCCATCATAAGACCTGTGTTCAGTGTCTTACCCCGTCATAAGACCTGGGTCTTCACATGCACACGTGTGTTTACTGCAGCACGATTTACAATAGCAAGGACTTGGAACCAACCCAAATGCCCATCAATGATAGACTGGATAAAGAAAATGTGGCACATATACATTTTGGAATACTATGCAGCCATAAAGAAGGATGAGTTCATGTCCTTTACAGGGAAATGGATGAAGCTGGAAGCCATCATTCTCAGCAAACTAAAACAGGAGCAGAAAACCAAACACCGCATGTGCTCACTCATAAGTGGGAGTTGACCAATGAGAACACATGGACATAGGGAGGGGAGCACCACACACCAGTGCCTGTCAGGGAGCGGGGAGTAAGGGGAGGGAGAGTATTAGGACAAATACCTAATGCATGTGGGGCTTAAAACCTAGATGATGGATTGATAGGTACAGCAAACCACCATGGCACAGGTATCCCTATGTAACAAACCTGCACATTCTGCACATGTATCCCAGAACTTAAAGTAAAATTAAAAAAAAAAAAAAAAAAAGGCCCGTCTTCTTCAGTCAAACGTCTCTGCACAGGGTGGGGCCAAGCAACTGTGCCCATACAAGCCTGAGCCGCACCACTCTGTGCCTGAAATCCCAGCCTAAGCCCACGTGGGTCTTTTCCCTGCACTGCTGTGAGAACTTTGCTTTATCTCATGTCTAAGATAAACACCCAGGATATGTCTTGTAGAGATATACTCAGTCTCAGAAATGCTTGTGCCTACTCAAAGGGGATGTGTTGGAAGGAGCCCTGGGGGGTGTCTGATTGACTGTTGATTACCTACCCCATGCTTACCATATATTTATGCCATTTTAGTCCTTAAAACAATGGTTCTCAAAGCATGGTAACCAGACTTGCAGCATCAGCGCTACCCTGGGAACTTATTAGAAATGCAGAGGTGGGAGGATCACTTGGGGTCAGGGGTTCAAGACCAGCCTGGCCAACATGGCAAAACCCCATCTCTACTAAAAATACAAAAATTAGCTGGGCATGGTGGCACGTGCCTGTAGTCCCAGCTACTCAGGAGGCTGAGGCAGGAGAATCACTTGAACCCGGAAGGCAGAGGTTGCAGTGAGCCGAGATTGCACCATTGCACTCCAACCTGGGCAACACAGCCAGACTCTGTCTCAAAAAAAAAAAAAAAAAAAGAAAGAAAAAGAAATGCAGTTGCTTGGGACCACCTGGGACCTGATGAATCAGAGACTCTGGGGGAGGGATGGGGGTAGAAATCTAAGTTTTAACCCTTTAGATTATTCTGGGACTTGTTCAAGTTTGAAAACTGCTGCCTTAAAACATTCTCAGTCCTTAACATAATCCCCTGCGTGTTATCCCCACCATTCTGATAACAATCCCCAGGAGATGTCTAAGCTGCCCCAAGCAGAAAGTGGCACCTCCGTGCTGAAATGCAAACCCAAGTCCACCTAGCCTCAAAGTCCTCAGAGCTTTTTTCCACGTCCACCCTGCCTGCAAAGAAAATCTAGAAGCTAGTTTTGTTTCTGGCTCCTCCTCCCACTCTCCTTCTTTTAAGGTAGTCCACTACCTTCTCTTTCTCACTGTCTCCGATCGTGACTCTCCCACACCTGCTTTCAAAGCTTCGTCTGTGAACTAATTGGAGGTTTGAAAAGCTGGTATCAGAAGTGCCCAGTATCATTTTTATGAGCCTTCATGAATAAGAAAACAATGCCAACAAGTCAACATTGCGTGCAAATGGCAGTAAAATCCCACTCAATGGCTCCCTAGCCTTGATTTTGCAGAGTGAAATCGAAGCAAGTTTTGTTAGGCCTGCTGATTTTAAAGGAGGAGGACCCTGTGCATCCAGAGAACCCAGTGAAGGATGTAGGCTGCATCATCACTCACTCTGGAAGGAAGTTAACGAAAGTACTTACACCTTTAACCTCCAGCGCGTTCCTCCCCAGGCTGTGAAGGGGAGGTCCTTAGCCTGCAGTGACCTGGAATATCTGCTTCCAACCTTGCAGAAATGCTGAAATCCACAAGATGGCAGCAGCCGCTCAAGCTTCGCACAGGGTCCCTGCTACTTTTGTAATTCCCAAATTAAAAATCAAACCAAACCAAACATATAGCTGCAATCTGGAAGACGCCAGATTCATTCATTCTAGGCCTGCCCCCTTTACATCCAGAACTGTTCGGAACAGAATCAATGTGAGCAAACTGCTTATAAAGGTTTTAGAGAAAAGGAATCTCAATTGTTGGCTCAATTGATTAATTTATTTACTTATTTTTCCATCCTCCCAACTTTTCACTCTGAAAAGTCTCAAACCCGTAGAAAAGCCGGAAGATGAACACCTTCTTGGTCTTCACTGGGATTTATCAAATTATCACATTTAGTCACATTTATTTTATCTTTCTCTCTCTTTTTCTGGATGAAAGCTTTGAAATTTGCAGACACCCTGATACTTTACCTCTCAAGAATTCAACATGTCTCCTAAGAATAAAGACGTTTCTTTATGTAACCACAACATCATCATATCCAAGAAGTTTAACATTGATGCATTACTTGATTTATAATCATATTTAAATTGCCCCAATGGTCCCAGCAATGTTCTTTACAATAATTTTATTTATTTCTTTTTTTCTTTTTTTTTTTTTGAGATGGAGTCTCACCCTGTCGCCCAGGCTGGAGTGCAGTTGTGTGATCTCAGCTCACCGCAGCCTCCGCCTCCCAAGTAGCAGGGATTTCAGGTGCATGCCACCACACCTGGCTAATTTTTTTGTATTTTTAGTAGAGATGGGGTTTCACCATATTGGCTAGGCTGGTCTCGGGCTCCTGACCTCCAATGATCCACCTGCCTCAGCCTCCCAAAGTGCCGGGATTACAGGTGTGAGCCACATCGCCCGGCCTACAGTAATTTTCAATCCCCTGCTACAGAGTCCATTTGAGAATCATACCCTCATGTAGTTGTC
Source organism: Mandrillus leucophaeus (assembly GCF_000951045.1). Classification (NCBI taxonomy): domain Eukaryota; kingdom Metazoa; phylum Chordata; class Mammalia; order Primates; family Cercopithecidae; genus Mandrillus; species Mandrillus leucophaeus. The sequence continues at coordinate 391,803 of NW_012105520.1, read as the reverse complement.
ATGTCACCTTTTTTGTAGAGCTCTCCTCCTCCTCTTGATCTTTCAGGACATTGACATTTCTCAAAAGTCTGGTTCGTGTGTTTTGTAGACTGCCCAGCACTCTGGATTTGTCTTACTGTTTCTGGATTATTAATCCAGGTTAAGTATCTTGGCAAGAATTCTACCTGGGCAATCTGGCATCCTTGTTGCATCACTTCAGGTGGCACATGATGTCATGTGGTCCCATTACTGACGATGCTGAATTTGAACACCTAGCTAAGGTATCAGACCTCGGGCAGAGAACTCATTCTTGTCCTGCACCTGCAGCAATCCTGAATGGCCACCCCAGCTCCTCTCTTGACTTGCTGGTCTGTACTCTCCCCACAGCAGCCAGAGAGATGCTCTGAAAGTGTCAGTCGGATGAGGCCATGCCTTTGCTCAAAACCTTCCTGTGGCTTCCCACCGTTCCCAGAACGGCTTCCAAACTCCTCGCCATGCCTTCACAGCCCTGCATGGTCTGGCTGCTGTCTACCTTCTTTTTCAACATTAAAATTTAAAAAAAATTTAAAATAAAAAATTTAAATTGGCATAATAATTGTACATATTTACGAGGTTCATAGTGAAGCTGCAATACACATAATGTATAGTGATCAGGGTAATTAGCACACTCATCATCTAAAACATTTATCACTTCTTTGTGTTGGGAACATACAACATCCTCTTTCTCGTTATCTGAAACTATTAATATCTAATATCTTATTGTTAACTGTGGTCATCCTACAGTGCTATAGAACACTGCAACTTATTCTTCTTATCTAGGTGTGATTTTGTATCCTGTAACAAATTGCTCCCTATTCCTCCTTGCCCGCTATACTTCCCAGCCTTTAGTATCTTCTGTTTTGCTTTTTACTTCTATGAGAGCAACCGTTTCTAGCTTCCATATGAATGAGAACATGTGGTGTTTAACTTCCTGTTCCTGGCTTATTTTATTTAACATAATGTCCTCCAGTTCCATCCATGTTGCTGTGAAAACAGGATTTCATTCTTTTTTATGGCTGGATAGTATTCCATTGTGCATATACACTACATTTTCTTCATTCATCTTTGTTGGACACCTAGATTGGTTTCATATCTGGGCTATAGTGAATAGTGCTGCAATAAACGTGGGAGTGCAAAAGTCTCTTCAATGGACTGATTTCCTTTCCTTTGGATAACTGCCCGATAGTGGAATTGCGGAACTTACAGTAGTTCTATTTGTAGTTTCTTGAGAAGCCTCCACACTTTTTCCATAGTGGCTGTACTAATTTACGATCCCATTAATAGTGGATGAGCTCCCTTTTCTCCATATCTTCACCTGCATTCATTATTTTTTGTCCTTCTGATGATAGCCACTTTACACTCTAGGCGAGATGATACCTCATTGTGGTTTTGATTTGCATTTCCCTGATGATTAGTGATATTGAACATTTTTTCATATATTTGTTGGCCATTTGTATTTCTTCTTTTGAGAAACATCCGTTCAGATCACTTGCTTCTCCTCCATGTCATTCCCTCATCCCACTTTTTTTGTTTTTGTTTTTTTGTTTGAGACAGTCTCTCATTGTCATCCAGGCTGGAGTGCAGCAGCATGATCAAGGAGCACTACAGCCTGGACCTCCCAGGCTCAGGTGATCCTCCTGCCTCAGGCCCTCCTGTCCCCACAACCCTGGTAGCTGACCACACCCAGTTAATTTTTGTATTTTTGGTAGAGATAGGGTTTTGCCATGTTGCCCAGGCTGGTCTCAAACTCCTGGGCTCATGTGATCCTCTGGCCTCGGCCTCCTGAACTGCTAGAATTACTGGCATGAGTCGTGATGCCTGGCCTTTTTGCCCATTTTTTAATTGGATTTTTTTTCACTGTTGAGATATATTCTGGATATATTCTGAGATATATTCTGGATATATATTCCTCATATATTCTGGATATTAATCTCCTGTCAAATGAATAGTTTGCAAATATTTTCTCCAATTCCTTAGGTTGTCTTCTCACTCTGTTGATCATTTCCTTTGATATGCAGAAGATTTTTAGGTTTGATGTAATCTCATTTGTTTATTTTTGTTTTTGTTGCCTGTGCTTTTGAGGTCTTCTTCATAAAATCTTTTCCCAGATCAATGTCCTGAAGCATTTCTCCTATGTTTTCTTCTGGTAGTTTTACAGTTTGGGGTCTTACATTTAGGTCTTTGATT
>NW_012105520.1:382815-389258 GCF_000951045.1 Mandrillus leucophaeus | reverse complement strand
CAGAATCTCCCTGTGTTGCCCAGGCTGGAGTACAGTGGTGCGATCTCAGCTCACTGCAACCTCTGCCTCCCGGGTTCTAAGTGATTCTCCTGCCTCAGCCTCTGGAGTAGCTGGAATTACAGGTGTGTGCTACCATGCCCGGCTAATTTTCTATTTTTAGTAGAGATGGGGTTTCACCATGTTGGCCAGGCTGGTCTCAAACTCCTGGTCAGTGGTCAACCCATCTTGGCCTCCCAAAGTGTTGGGATTACAGGTGTGAGCCACTACGCCCTCTTTGTAGTATATTTTGAAGCCTGGTTGTGTGATACCTCCAGCTTTGTTCTTTTTGCTCAGGATTGCTTTGGCTATTAAGGATCTTTAATGATTCCATACAAATGTTAAGATTTTTTTTCTATTTCTGTGATGAATGCCACTGGTATTTTGATAGAGATTGCACTGAATCTGTAGGTTACTTGAGTAGTACCTGCCTACCTTCTGATCTTGTTTAGCTGTTCTCCCTCCTGCTCACCGTGTTTACCTACCTGGCCATCTTTCGGTGTTTTTGGAGACATCAAACTGCACTTTCCATTCTCTCCACCCTTAATGTTCTGGCACAGTGCCTCCCTCTTATTACCCAGGTTTCAGTTAAGATGTTAGTTTCATCTCTAGCTTATTTTTCTATGAAGCACTGATCATCAACTGAAATTAAGTACTTATTTATTCCTTTACTTTCTGGCAAGTGAGAAATGACTTACCCCATCCTACAGGTTCCCAAGATCCATGAAGGCCAACACCTGGGTTTTTTGTTTACCACTGCATCATCACCCCTAATAAAGCCCAGCACACAGTAGGTGCTCAGTAAAAGTTTGTGAATGAATGAATGAGTGAATGAAATCAGCTCAATAGAGTATTGGGGCTTTTGTTTGTTTTTCTTTGAGACGGAGTCTGACTTTGTCATCTAGGCTGTAGTGCAGTGGCATAATCTTGGCTCACCGCAACCTCTGCCTCCCAGGTTCAAGTGATTCTTCTGCCTCAGTCTCTTGAGTAGTGGGGATTACAGGCGCCCACAACCACGTCCGGCTAATTTTTGTATTTTTAGTAAAAACAGGGTTTCACCATGTTGATCAGGCTGGTCTTGAACTCTTGACCTCAGGTTATCCTCCTGCCTCGGCCTCCCAAAGTGGTGGGATTACAGGCGTGAGCCATTGAGCCAGGCCTTGACTCCAATATTATCTGAGACCAAGTTCTACTCTTCGTGGGCAGATGACCCTAGACAAACTTCTTATTGCTTTGTGCCTCATTTGCTCCATCTTTAAAATGGAACTAATCCATTTCTGTCATATAATTGGCAAGAGGAGTGATGTGATGGTGAATATGACCAAGCTCAGTGAACCATACAACACAGTCTCCAAATATAAGGGGTTATTCTCATTCAGGGGCAGTTTTCCTGAAACAAAGAGATCCCAGTTTGTCTGAGTCTTCAGAACTTTCTTTCTGCAGCTGCCTGAGTAAGAAAAACTAGTATTTTAGTCCAGAGTGCTTCCCTGGAAGCCTTGCTGTTTAGAGCTGAAGGGTCATTAAAAGACCAGATGGCAGAAAAACCTTTTAGATTACTGTTTCCAGAAGCTCCGTGGTTTAGTTGAAAGCCCCAGTGCTCTGGCAGTGCCCCGCAGAAACAAAGATCAATAATGCCCTTTGCAATCAATGCTTTTGGTGCTCTTCACATCTGCAGGCCATGCCTGCCCTGGCACAGCTGCCCACCTGCTGCTTTGGAGATGAGGAGTAGACCCAAGGGTTGGACATATCACACATCACCATGACAACCATAGCATGTGCATGTGTGTGTGTGTGTGTGTGTGTTCGTACATGTTCCCATGCTATCCACCAGCTGCGGGATGAGGGGTGCCAGGAGCCCATGGAAGGAGGCCAAAGGGCACAGCAGGAGGCTGGGGGTAGGTGTGAGAGGGCTTGGGTGGGGAACCAAGTGACAACTTTGCCTTCCATTTTTTTTGTGTGTTTTGATTGAGATATGATTCATATGTCATAAAATGTACCCTTTTAAGATGTACAATTCCATGGTTTCTAGTATTGAAAGGTTGTGCAACTATCACTAATTCTAGAACATTTTTGTCACTCCAAATACCCAAACACCCTTTACAAGTCACTCCTATTCCCACTCACCTCTCCATGGATTTACCAGTTTTGGGCATTTCTTGTAGGTGGAATCATATACTGTTGTCCTTTTATGACTGACTTCTTTCCCTTAGCGTAATGTTTTTGAGGTTCATCCATGTTGTAGACGCATCAGTACTTCAGTCATCAGTACTTTTCAACGCTGAATAATATTCCATTATATGGCTACACAACATTTTGGTTACCCATTTATCCATTGGTGGATGCTTGGGTTGTTTTCATTCTTTGGCTACCGTGCATTACACCGCTATGTTCATTTGTGTACAAGTTTTTGTGTGAACATAGGCTTTCTTTTCTCTGGGGTAATTGCTGAGTTCTTTCTCTTTCATTTCTTTTTCCTTTGTCTTCTTTTTTGAGATGGAGTTTCACTCTGTTGCCCAGGCTGGAGTGTAGTGGCACTATCTCGGCTCGCTGCAACCTCTGCCTCCCAGGTTCAAGTGATTCTTCTGCCTCAGCCTCCTGAGTAGCTGGGATTACAGGCACATGCCACAATGGCTGGCTAATTTTTGTAATTTTAGTAGTAATGGGGTTTTGCCATGTTGGCTAGGCTGGTCTCGAACTCCTGACCCCAGGTGATCTGCCTGCCTTGGCCTCCCAAAGTGCTGTGATTACAGGCGTGAGCCACCGTGCCCGGCTTCTTTCCCTTTTATTGCTGGCATTCCACAGCATTGTCATGTTGAAGCCAGGTATGGAAAATGTTTGTGGCATGAGGGAGGCCCTTGGACCCTCTGAGCTCTGAGAGTCCTGCTTTGATGACTAGTGAGTGGTGAACACAGAGGCAACCTGGAGAGCCAGCACACAACCCCCTTCCTGTTTGCCTGTGGTGCACAGCCGGCTAGCTGTATTTCCCTGTCTCCCCTGTAGTTAGCTTCAGCCCTGTGACTGTTTCAGCCAATGCAGTATGGGAGGCAGTGATGAAAAACCGTTTCCAGGCCTGGCCCTACAGCCCCTGCACAGCTCTCTCCCCACCCTCTCCTCCTGTGTCTGCTGAATGAACACAGAGGATCCAGAGGGCACTTCTGCACTAAGGGGTGCCACACTGATCCATGGAAGGCATCCACATCCTTGGTGCAGGGCCTCTCTGCCAGTTCACATGAATTTGTGATGTGAACAAGAAATAAACCTTTATTATCTCAGGCCACTGATATTTTGGGGTCATTCTTACCCCAGTTAGCCTGTCCTGACTAGTACAGTTTCTTCAGGTAAGGAACAACCAACCAGTCTCTAGAACTGTCTGACAAAGGTGTCACGGCAGTTCTAGAACTGTCTGCAGAGCTTCTGGCCCTGCCTCCAGCTTCCTCCCACCTTGCCCTTGGCTCCCTCCACAGTGGGGTTTTCTGCAAGGCCTCCTCTGGATTTGATGTCTTCTGCTAAGGTGATCCATTATCCTGGAATGCCTGGAATGGAGGGGTTTCTTGAGAGTTTGATTTTCAGTTTGAAAACCGAGACCCTCCCAGGCAAACTGGGATTGTTGGTCACTTCCTGACATTCTCACCTCGTCTCTGATCTGGGACTTAGGCTGGACTCCACTGTCTTTGGTCCAGCAGGGAAGAATGCCATGTCTGTTGTGGTTAAAGTTTGGGAGCATCAAGGCATATGTATGAGGTATTTGCCATCTGTGGGTCAGATTTTAGGATCCTGCCTGTACTCTCCCAGGGCTGGAATGAGCTGTTCTCAGGCTGTGCTGGGAATAGATGCATGGGGTAGGTGGGGTCATCACGTCTTCAGCCAGGGCTGCCATGAAGGCAGTACTGATACATGGTGACCCATTGGATGTGCCATATGAGGTTTATTCTAATGAGGGAGGAGACCTACGAATGCTTAAAAATGAATCAGGAAATATAAGACAGGTAATATAAGACTGGTCAGCCTGCCAAGCTAGAGGGATAGAGTATGCGAGAAGGCAGAAATGAATGGAGGACTGGAAACAGTCCTGGAAAGGGAATGATTCCATATCCATGCCTGCAAACATATCCCTTCTGCCTGGGCACTCCTGTGTGCTGCTGGTATATCTTGTGGGCCTGGGTCTATGCTCTCATCCATCCTGTTTATGCATCTGGTGACTTTTGGTTTGTTCCTGGTGTAACCTCTGGGTTCCAGTGTCTGAAGTCTTCCAATAACCTCTCCCTTCAGAAGGCCCAGGGAGGACCCCAGGCTTGCTCCTTGAGTGGGTAGGACTCATATTCGTCATCCCAAGGCTAGAGCTCAATGCAAACACACCAAGGTGGCAGGTGTGATCCTTGGATGCGTGCTGTGTAATGGTGCATCCCTAGCCTTGGCTTCCCTCCTAAACCCAGGCCCCCTCCTCATCAGTGCCCACCGCTGGTCATGGGAAGGAGCGCAGAAAGTGAGGTGGACCAGCACCATCCATCACCACCATCAGAAAACAATCATAAGCTCTTTTGTTCACAAGCCAATAGTACTGTTTTTGCTGGTTTGGCTCTGTTGTAAGCCAGCAATGAGGGAATTAAAGGACTCATTAAGGTCCTCCAATGATGTAGACAAGTGCTCTCAGTGGTCATTACCCATTAAAAGTGAATAAGACTATCAATCGAGTCAGGTATTAGGCTTGAGTTCCTTTCTCTAAGTGCAAAAGGGTGTTTTCTGGATCATGAAAACTAAATGCCCATTTCTCTTCAATCAAGTTAACACAAGGGACCTGGGGAGCAGAGTCTTACTGTTGTCGTGATGGAGGATTTGCTGAATTATCGCAACTGAGTCTTTCCAAGGTTGTTTTCATCATAGCCGCTGGAAGAGCCATTGCAGCTGTGGACACAATACAGTCAGGGGCTCTGTTGAGAGGCATATTCCCTTCTTGGTGGTGTAGGTTGGCCGGGCAAGAGAACAGGCCTGGGTGAGTGGGTCTGGCGTGGAGGAGCCACAGAATCCCTGGTTATTGCCATGTATGTGCCAGGAACCAGGCAGAGCATTTCCCATGCCTTATTTCATTTTCATTCTCCTGGCAGCCCGGGGGGCATTTTTACAAAGGAGGAAACAGATACTTAGAAACTTATCCTGCTTACAAATACAGCCACCCTGGTCTGCCTCCCGGTTGTGGGGTGCTGGGGAGGATCTGGAAGGGATACTTTCTAGAAGCTGTCCAATGGGAAAGTACAAAGCTGGGCTTGCTTTGGAAAGGAGGAAGAGATGAAAGGAACAGCCCAGCGGGTGGGGCCAGCCGTGCCTGGGCAGAGGCACAGGTCTTGTGGCTCTCGCCCTGAGCATTCATTGTGTGGGAGTCCCAGCCAATGACAAAGTAGAGGCAGCAGCCCTTCAATGGAGGGGACTGGAATGGGCAAGGCAGGGTGTCAGAGCACCAGCTAAGATGGTTCAGAGCTGGGCTTCCTTCCCAGTGGGGAATGGGAATGCTAACATGGAAACTGAGACAGAAGCTTGCTTGAATAGACTTGTCAACGGGGCAGGGCTTATTAAACCTGAGACTCATGGCTCCATGAGAGAACAGGGCTCAATCTGGGCTCCCCAGACACTGGGTCTATAATTGTATGATTTATTGCAGACAACCTCTCATTATCCCCTGAGTCCTGATAAGGCAAGGCAGGGCCTGAGTGACTGAAGACAGAGTTGGGTTTTTTTCCCAGTGTGTTGAGAGCCAGAATTATTGAACTTTGGTGAGCTCTGCAGGACCTGCCTCAGATCTGCCATAAGGATGCTTTCCCTCAGTCTTCTATATGGAGCCCATGGTCAGATTTTTGAATTTGGATGCATAAAAATGATTGGAGACTGAGCTGGCTCTGACATGTATTAGCTGTGTGACCTTGGGTAAGTCTTTATTTTCATCTTAAAAATAATCCGGCCGGGTGCAGTGACTCACGCCTGTAACCCCAGCACTTTGGGAGGCGGAGGCGGGAGGATCACTTGAGGTCAGGAGTTTAAGACCAGCCTGGCCAACATGGTGAAGCCCTGTCTCTACTAAAAATACAAAAATTAGCTGGGTGTGGTGGCTAATCCCAGCTGTAAACCCAGCGACCCAGGAGGCTGAGGCAGGAGAATCACTTGAACCCGGTGAGTAGAAGTTGCAGTGAGCCGAGATAGTGCCATTGCACTCCAGCTGGACGACAAGAGCAAAACTCCATCTCAGAAAAAAAAAAAAAAAAATCCACAAGGCTTATTGATTTAGGCTGATTCTAAAATGTATATTGAAAAGGAAAGAAAATGGAATAGGGCAAACAATTTTGAAATAAAACAAAAAAAACTTGCAAGATTCCTACTACCTGATTTTGAGACTTACTATAAAGCTAAAGTAATCGAGA
>NW_012105520.1:380890-381975 GCF_000951045.1 Mandrillus leucophaeus | reverse complement strand
ACAACCATAGCATGTGCATGTGTGTGTGTGTGTGTGTGTGTTCGTACATGTTCCCATGCTATCCACCAGCTGCGGGATGAGGGGTGCCAGGAGCCCATGGAAGGAGGCCAAAGGGCACAGCAGGAGGCTGGGGGTAGGTGTGAGAGGGCTTGGGTGGGGAACCAAGTGACAACTTTGCCTTCCATTTTTTTTGTGTGTTTTGATTGAGATATGATTCATATGTCATAAAATGTACCCTTTTAAGATGTACAATTCCATGGTTTCTAGTATTGAAAGGTTGTGCAACTATCACTAATTCTAGAACATTTTTGTCACTCCAAATACCCAAACACCCTTTACAAGTCACTCCTATTCCCACTCACCTCTCCATGGATTTACCAGTTTTGGGCATTTCTTGTAGGTGGAATCATATACTGTTGTCCTTTTATGACTGACTTCTTTCCCTTAGCGTAATGTTTTTGAGGTTCATCCATGTTGTAGACGCATCAGTACTTCAGTCATCAGTACTTTTCAACGCTGAATAATATTCCATTATATGGCTACACAACATTTTGGTTACCCATTTATCCATTGGTGGATGCTTGGGTTGTTTTCATTCTTTGGCTACCGTGCATTACACCGCTATGTTCATTTGTGTACAAGTTTTTGTGTGAACATAGGCTTTCTTTTCTCTGGGGTAATTGCTGAGTTCTTTCTCTTTCATTTCTTTTTCCTTTGTCTTCTTTTTTGAGATGGAGTTTCACTCTGTTGCCCAGGCTGGAGTGTAGTGGCACTATCTCGGCTCGCTGCAACCTCTGCCTCCCAGGTTCAAGTGATTCTTCTGCCTCAGCCTCCTGAGTAGCTGGGATTACAGGCACATGCCACAATGGCTGGCTAATTTTTGTAATTTTAGTAGTAATGGGGTTTTGCCATGTTGGCCAGGCTGGTCTCAAACTCCTAGACTTAAATAATATACCTGCGTCAGCCTCCCAAAGTGCTGGGATTTTGTATTTTTAGTAGTAATGGGGTTTTGCCATGTTGGCTAGGCTGGTCTCGAACTCCTGACCCCAGGTGATCTGCCTGCCTTGGCCTCCCAAAGTGCTGTG
>NW_012105520.1:358544-376980 GCF_000951045.1 Mandrillus leucophaeus | reverse complement strand
TCCCTCAGTCTTCTATATGGAGCCCGTGGTCAGATTTTTGAATTTGGATGCATAAAAATGATTGGAGACTGAGCTGGCTCTGACATGTATTAGCTGTGTGACCTTGGGTAAGTCTTTATTTTCATCTTAAAAATAATCCGGCCGGGTGCAGTGACTCACGCCTGTAACCCCAGCACTTTGGGAGGCGGAGGCGGGAGGATCACTTGAGGTCAGGAGTTTAAGACCAGCCTGGCCAACATGGTGAAGCCCTGTCTCTACTAAAAATACAAAAATTAGCTGGGTGTGGTGGCTAATCCCAGCTGTAAACCCAGCGACCCAGGAGGCTGAGGCAGGAGAATCACTTGAACCCGGTGAGTAGAAGTTGCAGTGAGCCGAGATAGTGCCATTGCACTCCAGCTGGACGACAAGAGCAAAACTCCATCTCAGAAAAAAAAAAAAAAAAATCCACAAGGCTTATTGATTTAGGCTGATTCTAAAATGTATATTGAAAAGGAAAGAAAATGGAATAGGGCAAACAATTTTGAAATAAAACAAAAAAAACTTGCAAGATTCCTACTACCTGATTTTGAGACTTACTATAAAGCTAAAGTAATCGAGACAGCATGGTATTGGAAAAATGATAGAGACATAGATCAATGGAATAGAATAGAGTCCAGAAATAGACCCACACATACATGGTCAGTCAGTTTCGACAAAGGTGTCATGGCAGTTCAATGGAGAAAGTATCGTCTTTTCAATGTTGCTGGAACAATTGGATATCCATAGGCAAAAAATAAACCTTGAACCATACCTTGCCCCCTATGCAATAATTAACTCAAAATGAATCACCAACATGAATGTAAAACCTCAAACTAGAAAACTTCTAGAAGAAAACATAGGAGAAAATCTTTGTGACCTTGGGTTAGGCAAAGCTTTCTTAAATAGGAAACAGAAAGCAGGAACCATAAAATAAGAAAAAAGGATAAATTGGACTTCATCCAAATTAAAATCTTATGCTCTTCCAAAGACAGTGTTAAGGAAAGCAAAAGACAAGACAGTCTGAGAGAATACATTTGCAAACTTGTACCTCAGAGAGGACTAGTATCCAGATGTTAACTGTGTGAGTGAAGAACTAGAATAAAGAACTCTTACAACTCAATACTAAGAAAGCAAATAATCTAGTTTTAAAAACTGGGCAAAAGACGTGAGCAGACAATAAAAAGTATGGATAGAAAATAAGCACTTGAATAGATGTTCAGCATCAGTGGTTATTGGGGAAACACAAATTAAAATCACAAAGCCACAACCAGATACCACTCCACTCCTGTTGGAATGGCTAACCGTCTCTCTTCCCCAGTCTGACATGTTCGTTGACGCCACGAAAGTGGAGTTCTCATACACTGCTGCTGGGAATGCAAAGTGGCACAATCACTTTGGGAAATAGTTCGGCAGTTTCTTGTGAAGTTAAGCACACCTACTTTACAACCCAGCAATCCTACTCTTTGGTGTTTACCCAAGACAAAAGAAAATATACAGTCCTGCAAAAGCCTGTATGCAAATGTTGATAATGGCTTTATTCATAATCACCCCAAACTGGAAACAACCCAAATGTCTGTCTACTGGTGAGTGGATAAAAAAAATGGTGGCGAATTTATACACTGAAATTCTGCTAATCCATAGAAAGGAAGAAACTGCTGATCTGCACAACAGCATGGGTGAGTCTCAAGTGTACGATGCTAAGTGAAAGAAGCCGTGTTCAAAAGGCTACATACTGTGGGATTCCATTCATGTGGAATTCTGGAAAATGCAACTTTGTAGGGATGGAAAACAGATCAGTGGTTGCAGGGGGCTGTGTGTGCAGGGAGTACATTGCCTACCAAGGGACATGAGGGATATTTTTGGGGTTATGAAATGTTCTGAATCTTGATCAGGGAGGTGGGTACATGATTATGTGCATTTGCCAAAATTCCTAGACCTACACATGGAAGTTGCAGTTTTTGTAGGTCAATAACAGTCCAAGAGCTCAATTTCATGTGGTCTGATCTATACATACCACGTGAAGGTGATATAAGTGGCAAGGCTTAAGTGCATGAAAGTAGGTGGAAGGGCTTTGTAGTCTATAGCATGAGAAGGATGACATGCTGGTGGAGCCATTCAGCTGGTGGGAATTCTCTATTCATCACAGTGACAGATTTCCCTGAACAGAGCCTGCTTATGCAAGAGCACCTTCCAGGACTCTCTCCTAAACCGCGTCCCTCTCCTGGAGGTGACCAGCCAGCCTCACTGGAGTTGAGGCATGAGTGTATTCCATACAACACTGTTCCCTCTGGATTCAAGCTTCACATCTCAATGCCCTTTTGTCTGCCTGCCATCTCAGCTGCCAGTGGCATCCCATAGACGTTTCCTTTGAGCTGACAAGTAAAACGCCAATAATTCTGTGTCAGGCTGAAGCTACTCTTACAGCAAACCATTGAATGGTCATTTCAAAGGGGACAAAGGATAGAAGCTATCCTTAAAGCTCCCCTGACAGGAGAGATTTTAGAACACGGAGGGGTATTATTGGGCTGTACCATGACTGGATGAACATTCAATGACAGGCATTACATGGCCGATGATAAAATCCCTAATGTCTCCGTGCTTTACCTCCTAGTGGATTTGATTCTTCCCTTGCAGACAAAGTCCCCATCAAGAACTGTTTCCTTTCATGAGGGTAGGCGGCTGCAGAGAGTACACTTTTGTCTTCAGAAAAATAGGTCCACTTTTGAACTATTTTTTTCAACATTGATAAAAAAAAGTTGTTTTATCTCCCTTGAAGGGCATCCTGCTTCGAGCTCAAGTTAGCTAGATTTGCCACACTCTCCGACTCCATCCAACTAGGCTGGTTCTTGAAGAATTTCTAACAGAAACCTCAGATAAGGCAAAGAACAGACATGGCCAGAAAAGTTCTGCCCATCTTTAAGGCATCTTTCTTTATAGACTCATGAAAGTGTCCAAAGGATGTGGTCTCAGGAAGTAGAAAAGAGACCCCTATTTTGATAAAATAACTATTTTATCATATTTTAGGGAAAGTTGAGAAAGAGACTCCACAGGACACCCTGTTGCTTTTGCTTTCCATAGATTCCACTAATTTTCTGTGAGGGCCCTAGGACTTGAACAGATATCTTATAGTTCTTATTTCACCAGCCTGAAAGTTTCATAAGGTTGTGAGGTTTATTTATCTTGATATTCCCAGCATGTAGCATAGTGCTTGGAATACAGTAGGAGAGAAAAGGACAGTTCTGTTTATTGAGCATCTACTATATTCTTGGCCCTGAGGGAGATGCTTTATCTGCACATGCTTGTGTGTCTACAGATGTAAGGGTGTTGGTGGTCTATTGCAAGAATAATGCTGTATAACAAGTCATCTCAAAATTCAGTTGATTAAAAAAGCCTTAATCATTTATCATCGTTTACATTGTCTGGGGATTGGTTGATCTAAGTTGAGCTGGGCCGGGTTTTCTTGGGTGATTCTTCTCATTGAGGGTCTGTGAGTTAGCTAGGATAGCCCTGTTTCAGGCTGTAGTTGCTAGAGTGGCTCTGCTCCATGTATTTCTCATCCTCCCCCTGTGACCAGCGGTCTAGCCGAGGCATGCTCTTCTCTTGGCAGTGGCGAAGGAACAAGAGAACAAGTGGAAACACACAAGGTCTCTGGCCTGTGTTAGGAACTGGTACATTGTCACATTCACCTCATTCAATTGGTGAGAGCAAGTTACACGGCCAAACCCAAAGTCAGAGGGCGGGGAAATATGTGGTTAGGTGTGGCTTCAAAGTCACATGGCAAGGCATGAGGGAGAAATGAAGATTAAAGCTAACAGTGCAGTCTAGAGCAATATATTTAATATTAACAACAACCCTTTATGCTAAAGATGATACTATTCCCCAAGAAAACTTTGGTCAAGGTAGGTGAGACCCGAGTTTCAAAGACTGTTTTTTTTCTAGCACACCACACTCTCCCTCTGAGGTGTTTCCTGATGCTTAATAAGTACATGTTGTATACATGTTAGTGGGTAAAATCACAAGTCCTGGCCGGGTGCGGTGGCTCCCGCCTGTAATCCCAGCACTTTGGGAGGCCGAGGCGGGCAGATCACCTCAGGTCAGGAGCTTGAGACTAGCCTGGCCAACATGGTGAAACCCCATTTCTACCAAAAATACAAAAATTAGCCGGGTTTGGTGGCTAATCCCAGCTGTAAACCCAGCGACCCAGGAGGCTGAGGCAGGAGAATTGCTTGAACCTGGGAGGCAGAGGTTGCAGTGAGCTGAGATCATACCACTGCACTCCAGCCTGGGTGACAGAGCAAGACTCTGTCTCAAAAAAAAAAAAAAAAAAAAAAAAAAGTCCAGTCAGGGATTTATTTTACCGAAGTAAATTTCAGTTTGTTTGAAATTTTCCTTGTGCAGTTAATCTGGTTCTGTCATTCCCACATCCTGGCATTGTTCAGAGTTTAACCAGTTGGGCTGGGTTAGATCCCTGGTCACACCCTGCTCCCCTGCTCTGTCTGGGGCAATCAGACAAGAAGCCACACAGAATGGGGCCCCCAGGCAGGAAGGACACCTCCTCCACTCCTTTTGCCAAAATGACCCTCTGATTTTTAGAGCACACAGGTGTGGATGTGGATGGATTTCTTAATCAAAATTAATTATGCCATCATAAAGAAATGTGTCCTCTGGGTTAGCTGCCAAGTTCCCACATTATTTTGCAGACCTGGGATGGTCACATAAACGGTCAGACTTTGTGTCTGTCCACACCGATGGATGTAGGGGGTAGGCAGTTGGAAAAGCCCTAAAGGAGAAGGTAGGAAAGGCTCCTGGTGCCTTCGGGCTGTGGGCCCACTGAGGAGCTTATCAGAGTTTAAGATTTCCTAGAGACACAGAGCCAGCTGCTAGTGCAGTGTCAGTGATCCAGGAAGTGACATTCTCTCCTCTGAGGACCTCCACGGGGCACCCTGCGGGAGTCTGTGTATTGCTAGATGCAGGCATTGTGTTTTCCTAAGAGCACAGTTGTTCCTCTGCCTACATGGGGTCACCAGAAGGCTCCTCTCAGCGTGGGGACTCACAGAACAGTGAATGGAGGCAGTTCAAATCTCAGTATAGACTGGTGGGATAGGAGCATCTGGAAGTTGAGGGGTGGAGAAATTTGTCTGGGGACTTCCAGCCTATGCCACTAGAGCCATTGCCAAAATGTGAATAGTCGCTTCTGACATCCTGACTGGATCTCAGGCAAATCGCTGCCCCACCCCACCTTCTGTCCCTCTCGGCGTTCCTGTGAACTGAGTTCCCCGCAGCATTTCCGAGGCTGCCACGTGGCTGCCATCTTTCTCATGGGGGATCGTGGTGGTCACATCATTGGTGTGAGTAAAATGCCTGTTTTGGGGCAAGGGATGAAATGTGGTTTTGGAAAAATTTCTAACCAATTTTGAAAATGTTGGAAGAATGGGGCTATTGAAATGCCAGCCATCATTATACACTTATTCCTCACTGCTGCTTGTAAGAATCCCTCCGAGGCTGAGGATGAAATTGGTTTCTCAGTGATCTCTTTTCACCCTGGGTGATCCACGTAGGATTCTTCACAAGGACGCAAATCTTTGTCGGGGTTCATTGGTGAGGTTCTCCTGGGGGAGGACAAACATGGTTTTATTTCATTTCCAGTGTATTGCATTTTAGGAGCTGATCTATTGGAATAAGGGAAGGAAATGAGGAAGGAAGGAGGGAAGGAAGAAAGGAAACAGCATTTTTTGAGTGCAGAACTTATATTTAACCCTTTCATGTTTATTGTCTCAGTTTTTGTTTATTCTTCCAGCACATCTTTGAGGTGGGTACCCTGATGCTTGTTTTACAGATGAGGGGACTGAGACTTACAGAGGTTACATAAATTCAGTAATTTACCAGTAATCTGGTAAATCACAAGAGGAGTGATTCAAATCCGAGTCTTTCTAAATCCAAGCCTGGCTAATGTTTACTCCTTCCTAGGGAGCACCTTTCCCCCTCACCAGCCTCCCCGGACCAGGCTTTTCTCCTTTCAGTCATTGAAACCACCCTGGCATAGCTGCTCCTCCTTCTGGACAAATGGTCATGACTTTTCCTCCATCCTATCTATGCTTTTCAATGTTTGACTCCCCACATTTCCCCTGGAGTTAGGTTTTGGTCCTTGAGTACAGGAAAAACCATTATTCTCCGCTGTAGGTGGCCAAGGGATTCTTTTAACTAGCTTTTTTCCAGCCCCCAAGATTGTTTTTTCTGCTGCTCCCAGCCTTTTATTAGCAAAATCAAAATGATACAGAATAGCTCATTGTAATGGGGCCACACACAGCAGTTTAACTAACAGAGCAGAACTCTGACCGTGGAGGGCTTCTCATCCGGGCAGCCTGGATCCCTAAAGCGCAGGCCACAGGTATACGGATGCCCAAATTAAAGACCACACAAGTACACTCGGTAAATAAAATATTTACACTATGTTCAGGCAAAGAAGGGAATAGTGTGGAGCTTATTCTGGAAATAAAATCACAAAGCTCGTCATTCATCCAGCTCTTTTTCACAGGGGAATATAGCAAGAGAAAATGAAGTAATTTCACTGGAAAGCACACATTTAATTGCCTTTGCAAACTGACCTTCAACCTGGCTTACTTTTCTACATATTTCATGTCTGACATCTGCCCCTACCCGTTTTCTTATTCCAGCTTTTTCCGTAATAAGGGTGTCCAGAGGTTTAATTCCTGAGCCAACTCTTAGTGAGTGACAAGATGACTTCTAATATTTCTGACCTTTGTCCTTTTGGGTTACCTTTGTGTCTGGTACCTTGTGTTCTACTGTCTTATGGGGACACCAAGTCTGCCTCCTCCTCCCTCCCTGCTGAGACATCAATGCTTGCCTCTGCCTCTGCATGGCCTTCTGTTTTTCCCCTCTTCCTTCCACTACTTCTTTCTTTGTTTTTGTTTTTTGAGAGAGAGTCTCACTCTGTCGCCCAGGCTGGAGTGCAGTGGCACAATCTCTGCTCACTGTAACCTCCACCTCCTGGGTTCAAGCAATTTTCCCGCCTCAGCCTCCTGAGTAGCTGGGACTACAGGTGCCTGTCATCATGCCCGGCTAATTTTTGTATTTTTAGTGGAGACAGGGATTCACCATGTTGGCCAGGCTGGTCTTGAACTCCTGACCTCAGGCGATCTGACCGCTTCAGCCTCCGAAAGTGCTGGGATTATAGGTGTGAGCAACTGCACCTGGCCCACTACTTCTTTCTTATTTTAGTACAAGACCTGAGCTGGTGAAGGTTGGTGTTGTTTTATAAGCAACTGGGAGCATTCAAGGTTTGTGAGGATAGGGCTGACTCTATGAATGGAGAAAAGGAGGAGCTGGTGGTGATGAGGGGTGGTGGAGTTGAATTGGGGAAATCATATACAGCTATTGAAATACTTGAGGGAAAGAGAGTGAGTCTCGAGCTAGGGGACTGGTGTTGGGAATGGAAAGGAGGGGAGAGTTTCTGTGAGAGTTCCTTTCCTCTGGGATTCCCAGCCTTTATATTAAAAACATCTCCAGACTTTAGCTTTTGTATCAAGCTGCCAGCTGCCTTGGAAATGATCCAAAGATAAGAGACATGTAATTCCAGGCTGTGATGGGGGTTAATGGTTGGCCTTGTATAAAATAGAAGTCCCGGAAAGGAGGTTTGGTCTCAAACAAAGGGGAGAAAATAACTTGAGCTATTATAAAAGAAAACATTTCAGAGTTAGATTAAGAAAGTGGGACGAGGAGGGATAATGAAGACTCTGTAAAGGAGTGCCTGGGAAGGAGTGGGGGCTGTGTGCTTCAGCACAGGAAGAATAGATCCTTTGGATCTATTCCTCTATTTATATAGTTGATAGAGGGAATGCCTTTTAGGGAAGAAAATATTTAAGAAATGATCCTGCTTGGTATAGAAGGTAAGATGTTGAGAGCATAGTTGATAGAGAGTCAAGACACAAATTTTTTTGTATTATAAATAAATAGAAATTTGGTGATGTAGGGGGTAAAGAAGAGAGGAGCAGAGAGAAGGTCAGAGGGAAATGTAGGGTAAATGCACCCAATAGCAATCATTTAAGCATACCCTTAGAATGACCCTGCATGGCAGACACACCTGAATGTGTGTTCTGAGCTAGGGAATCTGGTAGTAGTCAACCCAGAGATTCATTCCTTATCCATGATGAACGTCTGAGCCTACAGCTTACCCCATGGGACATGGGCTGTATAGGGAATTGAAGCCCTGAGTTCTGGGTTAAATGAAGGTTGTCAGGTGGAGGTCATTAGGCAGAGGGGGTTAAATTAAAATGCTATATAAACTGCATGTTATTTGCAGGTGGCTGTGGTTATCATCCCCAGCCCACCACCACTGGACTGTAGATGAGGTGGATATCTTGTCCAGCCTGCTGCCACTGGACCATTTCTGTAGGTAAGGGGGTCAAACCCACAGCCACTGGACCCTCTTCTCTGTAGGTAAGCTCCCTAATAAAGCCCTATGTCTCATGTGCTTGCTCTGGGACTCGGCAGCCTCTTGAACCTGATGCCTTCCCTACTGAGGTTTACAGGGGTTCAGCACATAGGGAGGGGAAGGTGTCAGAGCATCCTGGTAGGTTCTGGGGCTTTTAAGAGTGGAGATGCTGCTACTCAGCTTGAAATGATTTGTAGTTCTTTGATTGGAGCCCCTTTCCCCAATGGCTTCAGGAAAGTGTACTACCTTCAAAATCCTAGTGGGAGATGTTTCATAAAACGGTAACCACAGATGTGCTGGGTCCCATGTCCAGGTTGATGCCGTGGGGCAAGGGGACTCCCTGTGAGGATGGGTGAGGTTGTCTATATGCTGACTTGATTCAGCTGCAGGAACTTGAATCTGGAAGGCACCCAGAAGTCATGGAAGGGAGGATCCTGGATTTCCACAGGTCAAGGAGTGAAGTTCTAGCTGGTGGTATCTGGTCCTTAAGTGTGGAGAGACCTCCACTGGTGGCTGGACTACAGATCTGGGCTGTTCTGTTTTCTTCTGGGGTTTGGCTTGATTGTATAGGGTGTACCAATTTGGAACGGCCACTACTCAGCTCCAACCAGCTGAGCTCTGAAACTTGGGAATTCCTGGGCTGGCAAGGGGAGCCTGGATTCTGGGTCTGATGTCTGTGGGTAAGAGCGTCAGGAGGTTGGAGCAGCAGGAGACGCTGCTGGCTGGCGCCGGTGTTCTGGGGCTTCCTTCCAAGCTGCACTCAGGATTCCTTTCCTGAGATTCCTCTGAACAGCCTTTCTCCAAAATGCATAAGATGTTTCTGAAATCAGTGCTTCTCAAACTCTAATGTGTACCAGTATCACCTGGATGGCTCGTTAGACCCACATACTGAGCCCCATCCCCAGAGGTCTGGAAGTGAGGTCTGACAATTTACGTTTCTAACAAGTTCCCAGGTGATACTGATGCTGCTGGTCTGGAAACCACACTTTGAGAATCGCTGGTCCTAGACCAGGATTTCTCACTTTAATGTGCACGGGAATTACTTGGGCTCTTATTAAAATGCAGGTTCTAATTCATTAGGTTTGGGGCGAGACCTGAGAATTGGCATTTTGACCAGCTCCCAGGTAAAGCTGATGTGTAAGGACCACCCTTTGAGAAGCACCGTCCCCAGTCATGCTGCCTTTAGCCTCTGACTGGCTGAAGGCCAAATGTTTCTACTCCCCTAAGAATAAGTACTTTTGGCTGGACACGGTGGCTCACACCTGTAATCCCAGCAGTTTGGGAAGCCGAGGTGGGCAGGAGTTCAAGGCCAGCCTGGCCAACATGATGAAACCTGTCTCTACTAAAAATACAAAAAAGTTAGCTGGGCGTGGTGGTGGGTGCCTGTAATCCCAGCTACTTGGGAGGCTAAGGCAGAAGAACTGCTTGAACTAGGGAGGTGAAAGTTGCAGTGAGTCGAGGTTGTGCCACTGCACTCCAGCCTGGGCAACAGAGAGACTCTGTCTCAAAAGAGGAAGAATAAGTGCTTTCATCCCAGTTGCTATTCTCAACTGCTTTGCGAGGGCCTGGTTGTCTCTGTGTGTCTGCAATTCCCTGCTCAGTCTACCCCACACCACATCCCTGCTAGAAGCTGAGCTGCCCAATCAGCTGTGCGAGCACCTGTTCATCCCAACACAGTGCCATTGGGACAGTTAAGCCTCGCCAGACTCTGGCTCTTGCTGGCTGCTGGGCAGGCGTTCCTTCTTGCTCCCCAGGGCCCACTTTGCCCTCTTGATGCTGGCAGTAGCTGTCCCAAGTGCCAGCTGTTCTTTTGCCCTTGAAATCAGCCCTGTCTGGCTTCTGTCCTGACTTCCCTGATGTCCCTGGCCCTCCCCAAATGACTGTATCCTGCAAAAACAAGCCTGCCATAACCTGGGCTGGCAGTTGCTCTGGCAGAAGGGCAGGAAGAACTTGGAGACTGTTCAACATAAGGAGGAGTTGAAAATTAGGAGCCATGGGGAGATTGGAAAGAGGAATGTGAGTTAATTTAATGCCTCCTGTGACAGCTATTATTTGCAGAATTCATATTAAAAAACCTAATATGCAGCACAAAGGCATTAGGGAAGGTTTACTTATAGGATGAGATAGTAGAAAGGGAAGTGGGTTGGGATTCAGGAGACCCGAGTTCTAGTCCATATTCTTACATTAGTCAAGAATCCACAGGCCTCAGTGTTTTTTTGCATAAGAAGGGTTGGATTAAACCAGGTACTGTATGTCCCAAAACCTCATTTATTATTGGAGGGATTATTGAGGAAGGCTGGGGAAATCTTTAAGCTTTGGAATTAAAAGACCTGAATTTAGGCTGGATATTGTGGCTTATGCCTGCACTTTTGGAGGCTGAGGCAGGAGGATCTCTTGAGCCCAGGAGTTTGAGACCAGCCTGGGTGACATAGCATGGCCCCATCTCTACAATAAGAAAATTAGTTGGGCACAGTGGCACATATCTGTAGTCCCAACTACTTGGGAGGCTGAGGTGGGACGATTGCTTGAGCCCAGGAATTCGACGCTAGAGGGAGCTGTTATTGTACCACCACATTCCAGCCTGGGCAATAGAGTGGGACTCTGTCTCAAAAAAAAAAAAATAAAATAAAAAAAAATCCTGAAGTTAAATCCCTGCGTCCTCTGCTGTATAGCTGGGCAGTGTACTGGGCACATCACTTACATTCTGAGTTGCTTCCTTGCCAGGGAAGATTAAATGAAACCATGGAATACTAGGCAGTCATGAAAAAGGATGAGTTCATGTCCTTTGTAGAGACATGGATGAAGCTAGAAACCATCATTCTGAGCAAACTATCACAAGGACAGAAAACCAAACACCACATGTCCTCACTCATAGGTGAGAATTGAACAATGAGAACACTTGGACACAGGGTGGGGAACATCACACACTGGGGCCTGTCGGGAGAGGGGGTTGGGAGAGGGGGAAGGGATAGCATTAGGAGATATACCTAATGTAAATGACAAGGAGTTAACAGGTGCAGCACACCAACATGGCACATGTTGTTACACATGTAACCTGCATGTTGTGCACATGTACCCTAGAACTTAAAGTATAATAAAAGCTAACAAAACAACCTAAAATAGTTGTTGGTACCTAGTGGTACATAGCACTCAAGAAGCAGAAGCTAATATTATGACAATCATTAAAAATGTTAAAAACCAGGAGGCTGAGACAGGAGGATGGCGTGAACCTGGGAGGCGGAGCTTGCAGTGAGCTGAGATCGTGCTGCTGCACTCCAGCCTGGGCAACAGAGTAAGACTCCATCTCAAAAAAAAAAAAAAAAAAAATTAAAAAACTTGTTCTTTTTCACCGGGCTCCATTTAGTTGAGTGGGACACAAATGCTCAAAAGAGTGTTACAGTTAAAAAAAACAAAAATAATGGCCGGATGCGGTGGCTCAAGCCTGTAATCCCAGCACTTTGGGAGGCCAAGACAGGCGGATCATGAGGTCAGGAGATCGAGATCATCCTGGCTAACCCGGTGAAACCCTGTCTCTACTAAAAAATACAAAAAACTAGCCGGGCGAGGTGGCCGGCGCCTGTAGTCCCAGCTACTCGGGAGGCTGAGGCAGGAGAATGGCGTGAACCTGGGAGGCGGAGCTTGCAGTGAGCTGAGATCTGGCCACTGCACTCCAGCCTGGGCGACAGAGCTAGACTCCGTCTCAAAAAAACAAAACAAAACAATAAATAAATAAATAAATAAAAATAGTAGAAATCAATTCCATTCTGTGCTGCCTTCACCAGCCCCTCAGGTAAGTCTGAGTTTGCTCAGCTCAGCCTCTAGGAAAATGTGTTCCAAAATCCTGGAACAAAAGGGTAACAACAATCAAAGCAGGATGTTGCCACACTTGGCAAGTTTTAGGGAATTATTTAATGCTAAATCCAGAGAAAACAGACTGAAACATAACCAGGCCAATGGCTCCCATGGGCCCTGCAAATCAGAGGAAATGTTTGAGAACAGGGTAGATAGGACAGGACAAAATGCCTTTGCATTCTTTCTTGCTTTGAAAATTGTTGTCATGGGATGCGGAACATAGTGGGTGCTCATTAAATGGTCTCCGATTGAACAAAGCATGTTCTAGAAGCTTAATGATTCCACCCCCTGAAGACCATAGTACATCCTGGATATGGCTTGCACGTCTGTTTAAAGCCTGATGCTTTGTTCTCTTAGTTCTCATTCTTGGCCTCTAGGAAGCAGGGTGGTTGGTTGCATGCAACAGAAATGGAGTCTAGCTAATTCACGCAGAGGAAGTGTTTAGTGGAAGGATGTCAGGAGCTTATAGGTGTAAACAGAAGGCTGAAGAGTCAGGGTTAGTAAGCAACAGGACTCCAGGACTCAGTTGACTGGGAATTCCTGCAGGGATGAATTGGTTCTGCTGCACCAAAAGATCTACACATTTCTTATCACTTAAGGAAACAGGCCTGGATGTCTGCTGCCATTCACTCAGGCCCAACTCTCAAAGATGACCCATCCCTCAGCGGCCCTGATAATCAATAGCACACAAGAGGCATGGTGTCATGTTGGAGGACCAGCCCATATATTATTTCCGTGCCTGGCTGTTACTTTATCCTGCTATTTTGCTTGCAAGGTGGAACAGTTATAAGGACACTCGTGATTTATGTGTTCAACATTCAGCCCAATGGATGACAATGACTTTGATATTCATCTTTGGGTATTGGGTAGCTAATTTCCTATCATACCTGGGTGTTGTTCAGTCATTTTGTGCCCGATATGTTTAAGTTTTATAAATAAATGCTTAGCATGGTGTGCACCTATATTCTATAGAATAATCCCAGGAGGTTGCTTTGGCTAAAGAACTCCATCCACTCCAGAATTATTTCCGTGGTTTGCTACACACATTTCAGAACACAACTAGGGAATTATGGCACTGCTATCCCTGGTGCCTTATCTCCTCAGTTATATCCTGAAATGAGCATAACAGCACCTACACAGTGAGTTGCTGTATTAGCGTATACTATATACAAAGCACCTGATGTGTAGTAGAGAAATAATATAAAAGGCAAAGATTATAACTTTTATTTTACTTCTGTCTTTCCCCATCCCAATGTAATAATCAGAGACTAAGCCTTTTTTGGTTAATATCAAACATGTTAAGGCAGGGAGAAGGTGGGAGAAGGGAAAGTGGGGCCATATTTCCCAGCCCTCAGACCTCTCTGTGGTAAAGAATTTGGCTATGATAGTCACTGGAGTGCCCCTACGTGGCCCCCACCACATGTTTTGGTGGTTCATCATACTCCTAACAATTCCAGTTCCAATTCAGCAATGACATGGAATTACTATTTTTAATGATTAGGCATTATTTTGTGTGAAAATAATCAAGTAGTTTATTTTAAATCTCTAATAATGTATCTTCTTTCTTGTATCACTCTGCTCAAGACACAAAGTCCCAAAAGAAAGAGAGGGTGAGAGAGAGAGTTTAATTTGTCTGGCCTTGATGATGTGTTTAACCCGTCAGCTAGGGGAAGGTCTGTCACTCTGGTATACATTTCTACCAAGCAAATTAGGGCACGTGGATTTTCATAAAAAGAAATTGGGTCACAGTTGCTAGAGTACAAGGAGTGGATGCAGTGGGGATTCTATAAACCCTCCAAAGCTTCACTACAGGGTTCTCAGCATATCTTCCTAGAAAAACTGTAAAGCCCAAGAAACAAACCACTCCAAAACAGCAGTTAAGATTAGACCAAAAGAGAGTAAGAAATAGCATGATTTAATCATTTTATCAAATCTCAAAAGTTCTTTTTTGTAACTCAATCCTTAATAGGGACTGTTTATTTATATGTGTGTGTGTGTGTGTATAATATGTAATTGTTTATGTGTATGTATATACACATATCACACATGAACACGTATAATTAGATTTAGAATATAATTTACATAGACATGATTCGTTAAAGTTACCCATTACTAGTGGACATTAATCTGTTGGCATAGTTTAGTTGAGGCTTCCACCCTCCTGCCTCACTCCCTCTTGCTCACTGTCTGAATCAGCCAGTCCGTCTGTCTTCCAGTCTATGATATTCCCAGTATTAGGTTCTGATGTCTTGACAGAGCCCAGGGATAAGTCTGGGTGGTCCTTTGTCCTTAGGGAGTACTAAATCCAGGGAAAGAGACCCAAATGTGAGTAGATAAATTCCATTTGGCGTGTGACTGTAAGGACGCCAGACTTTGGATTTGCGGGTGCGGCTGGTGTCGGAACACCGCGGGCTGCTGGCTCCAGGCTTTGTCGCATTTGTTGCATTTGGATGGGTAGAAGTCCTGGGGATTTTCTTATTCCCTTGACTTCATTTTCTTTTTTCTTTTGTAACCTTCCACCTCACTTGCACAACAAACGCAGTGCCGACTGGCTGGGTCCATTTCAGTGTCACGAGGTTGCTGGGACAGTGGAAGAAGGTCTGCTCAGCCACCTCAGGTACCTGATTGCTGGTCAGCTCCCTCTTGAGAGGGAGCCGGGTCTGCCAGGAGCAAGGCAACACAGCCCTCAGTCCTGCTGCCTCTCCCTCTCTCCCTGCCTCAAGCCCCCTGTGCAAGACCATTCCAGAAGGCTGACTCGTCACTCAGCTTCTCCCGAAAGCTCTCCGTTTCCTCTGGGGGTGGACATTTTCTCTGGTCATTAAGCACTCCTTAGTGTCCATCAGTTGATCTGAGACCCATCTTGGAAGCTCTGCGGGGCAGCTTGATGGCTGTGGAGTCTAAAAGGGCAAGCATTGTCCATGCCCACCTCTTTCCATCTGCCTTCCTTGGAGAGAGGCCAACCAGGGGAATATGGAGGGGATTTAGTTCCATTCCATTTTTACTCATTTCCAGGTCTCCAAAGCAGTAGAATTAGGCTCAGGAAATGATATAAGTTTCACTAACTCTGAGAAAAATTGGGGAAGTGTCTTCCAAAGCTCTGCTTTGATCTTGTCACCCTTCTGCTCAAAAGCCCTTATTCTCTCCCTCTACCCTGGGTGGCAACCCACAGCCCTGCTCATGGCATTTGAGGCCCAGCATGGGAAGTGGGTCATCTCAGCCATGCTCCCCAGTCCATTCCTTCCCAGGCCTCTGTTTTAGCCACGTTGGGCAACTCTGCACCCTCTTCCCCTGACCTGCAATGAAACACTTCTCCTGCTTTGCTGGCATCAGCCCTTCACCCAGAATGCCTTGCCCTCCCATTCCCACCCCTTCAAACCCTACTCAATTTTCAGGGCTTAGTTCAGGCGTCACTTCTGTGAATGAGGCAATCCCTGTTTCTCTAGTTGGGGGAAAATATCTCTCCTTCTCCTCCCTCTTCTATTGCAGAATCTGGCCAGCAGCCCGCAATGCAACGGGGCTCTCTCTTTGTTCCCAGGTGGATTGGCGGATCGGCAGGTCGAGAAATAATAGGCACACATAAGATAGTGAAAGCTGGGTCCAGCGGGGGTCACCGCCTTCTGGTCCTGCAGTGTCAACAATGCACTAGATATGCCAGCATTTATTATTATGTTTAGTGAGGATGGGGGTAGGTTAGTGAGGGATTTAGGGTCATTTGATTATGAGGTGAGATGGTCACATAAGGAGGAAGTAGTTCTTTAACATAACATCTGTATGCAGAAGTACAGTATACAGGGATGAGAATTTACAATATAGTGTGTACATCAGTAATTTCTAACAACCTTAAAACAAACACAGTCTTTCCTTAACCTATGATTGGCAAGATATTAATCAGCAGTAACAGTTGCAGCAAAATCTGGTTACAAACAATCCATAGAAACAGGACGTGAAGCTAGAAAACTGGTTAGACCAGAAATTCTCAGAAGGCAGTATGTCTTAACCCTAAAGAGGCCTAGAAGAGCCATGGCAAGATGAGGGAGTTTATAGCTCTATCTTATCCATATGGACAAGTGCCCCCCATACATCCGTTTATAGGCTCTCCACGAGGGTCACATTCCATTCCCAGAGCTATGAACATCTGCTTTTCTGGGATAGGAATCTTGGTGATGTGAAACCTCCCTGACTGCACGTCCATTCATAGGCTCTCTTCTGGGGGAAGCACATCACGCACCGTTGGCTCATTCTGGCAGCCCAACCTGGCATTGACTTTCCACAATCCTGCATGCAACTTTGTATTTACAATAATCAGGAGCATTTCATCTTTTATTCTGTAGCAGTAGTTTCAGGGGGTCTCCCTATACTCTTAGAGCATTTTTGTGTGACTGTCTCTTACTTTTCTCACTTGCATTTTGGAAAACTTGTGTATTTTCCTAATTGCATCCTATTTCTTATCTGGTTACTGGGAGGCATTCAGAACTTTCCTTTGCATCACCCCACACATCCAATCCAAGAGCAATTCTGCTGATTTTTACCTGCTAGATATTTCTGGCATCCATCTCTTGTCTCTTGTAAGTATCCACTCTGTGGTTGGGCCCTTGTCATTGCCGTCAGAGGTCTCTACAGCAGCTTCAGCTGAGTTCCTTGCTGCGTGTGGTCTGCTGGGTGCAAATCCATTGTCTTCACAGGGCAGGTGGTTCGTGTTTCTCACCCTCCTTAGTTCAGGAACTTTCTCACTAGCAACCACAATGTGGCTATCAGGGCCTAGTGCATAATAAGTACTTAATAAATATTGAGCAAGTGATGGATGAGCAAGTTTTGTCTTTGGTGGCACCAAACAACTTGCTTGCCAGATGTTGCATAATCCTTAACTTGCAAATGTCCTGCTGCAAGTGACAGGCCTTCCCTCTCTGACCCTCTTTATGTACTTGTGAAATGACGGGCATTATTATTATTTTTTGAGACGGACTCTTGCTCTGTCACCCATGTTAGAGTACAGTGGAATGGTCTTGGCTCACTGCAACCTCTGCCTCCCGGGTTCAGGTGATTCTCCTGCCTCAGCAGCCTGAGTAGCTGGGATTACAGGCACCTGCCACCACACCCGGCTAATTTTTGTATTTTTAGTACAGATGGAGTTTCACCACGTTGGCCAGGCTGGTCTTGAACTCCTGACTTCAAGTGATCCTCCCACCTCAGTTTCCCAAATTGCTGGGATTACAGGTGTGAGCCACTGTGCCTGGCCGACAGGCATGATTTTATCTCTAAGGTCCAGTCATAAACCCATTTCCCTCTGAATTCATTTGCATTTGCTTCACAATTAGGCCAACACCTTCAGTTGTGGTGATTTGGGGGCTACTTTGTCAGGGATAACCCTTTCCTCATTAAAACATGTTGTGATCTTTATATTAGCTTCTTAGGTGAGCTAAATGTTCATTTTCTCTTGAAGTGGACATGGACTATTGCTGATTCAGCAGAATACACCCACAAAGTTTTCTAATCTGGGGTGTGACCCTGACCTTTTTCATCATCCGGTTGGGCCTGTCATCCACAGAAATCCCTCAGACTTCGTGGGCCTGTTTTTCACCCACATTGTCAGACTTCATGGCTCTAGGCCCATGAATCAGATTCAAGTTAGAGTGTCTGGAAAATCTTCTTAGACACAGAAATCAATAAAAAAGAAGGCAAGACTGCTTTCAAGCTACAAATTATATAATTCTTGGGGCAAGTACACCTGCCTTCCTTCTTTAAAGGCTATGGAAGGTGGAAATCTGAAGTGTTAATTCAACAGTTGAGGGAAGTGAAAATAATGCATATGCCAGGAAATTTCTCCTTGTGCAGTGGTTGGGAAAATGTGCTCAAACAAGAGATGAAGGAGCCACACACTTCCCCAACAAGACCCTTCCTGAATTTAAATATTCTGTTCTCTTATTCCAAGAAGTGTATTCATGCTGGTCAGTTCAATTGGAAAATACGGTCATTGCATCAAAAGGTTTTGTAAGATTTTGATAAGTCTCTGCTAGGTTGATCTTGCCTATAAGAATAAATTCCTTCTGGTTGCGTATTTCCAGTTCTTTGTGGGATATCTATACTTGAAGGCCATCTAATTCTAAGCTTCAAAGT
>NW_012105520.1:355647-357180 GCF_000951045.1 Mandrillus leucophaeus | reverse complement strand
CTGCAACCTCTGCCTCCGGGGCTCAAGTGACCCTCCTGCCTCAACCTCCCAAATAGCTTGGACTACAGGTGCATGCAACCACGCCTCTCTAATGTGTGTATTTTTAGTAGATTCTGGGTTTTTCCATGTTGGCCAGGTTGGTCTTGAACTCCTGGCCTCAAGTGATGCACCTGCTCAGTCTCTCCAAGTGCTGGGATTACAGGCGTGAACCACCATGCTTGGCCAATATTCACCTGCTTCTGATGTGCTTAACTAGGAGAAAGAGTCAGGGTTACAGATAGCTCTTGGGGAACAACAGGGATGATCTTACACATGCCATTTCCTACAGCAAAAGACTTCCATCAATAGCTGCAACAATTAAATATTGTAAAGCACTTTAGTTTTCACCAAAAAATTTTGAGTCTCATCAAAATTTGAGGAGTGTGTGCTGCATACAAATAACAAACAACAGGGGTATTGCTGAAAAGAAAAAGGTTGAGAACTGCCAATTTAGTGTCCTGAACTGTGTTAATGGACTGATTCAGAGGCAGGGAAGGAGCAGGGGCTTCTGCTCCTGGTGGTCAGATGTTGAACTTAGAGTTCAACGTCTGGGCCATAGACCCTGAGTCAGGAAGGTTAATAGCGCACCATTGTGTGTCTCTTTCAGAACACAAATTTCCCTTTAATTCTTCTCTTGATTGATATGACTAGTCTTCAGGTTTTATCATGGTTTCCTCCTCTTTACTGCTGCTTTCTACTAAGCCTCCTGGTTGCAGCGAAGTCTGGAGCCTGCCCACACCTTCCTTGCAGGAGTCTATCCTCTGGCACCCTCTCTCAACTCCTTTTTGCCCTTTTCCCTGCCCCTCTACTAATCTTCTGAAACTGTCACTTGCATCCTGATACTTCCCTTGCTGGAAAACTTCAGCAGTGCACAGCATGGTGAAGACAGCACCCACCAGGCACAGATGTGATTTCTCTTCAACTTTTGCCTTAATCTCACAGTGCCCTTAAGCAAGTGGCTAGTTGGATACTTCAGCTTCTGTCTAGGTAATATGAAATCATGCAACTAACAGAACGTTAAGAACTATAATTCTTCTGCTTAAATGCTCTCCAAATGTGCTCTACATATCATTTACATACAATATTGATTGCTGCTTGTGATAGCATGTGTTTATCAGAGAAATTTTGAACACTCACAAGTGAAACAAATGAAAGTCATTTTATTGAGGAAGACAGTGCTTGGTTTTTTTTTAAATGGAGTCTGGCTCTGTTACCCAGGCTGGAGTGCAGTGGTGTGATCTCTGCTCACTGTAACCTCTGCCTCTGGGGTTCAAGTGATTCTCCTGTCTTGGCCTCCCAAGTAGCTGGGATGATAGGTGTGTGCCACCACACCTGGCTGATCTTTGTATTTTTAGTAGACAGGGTTTCATCATGTTGGCCAGGCTGGTCTTGGACTCCAGACCTCAGGTGATCCACCTGCTTTGCCTTCCAAAGTGTGGGATTACAGGTGTGAGCCACCACGCCCGGCCAATGCTTGCTTTTTGATGACAATAG
>NW_012105520.1:352545-355597 GCF_000951045.1 Mandrillus leucophaeus | reverse complement strand
CATTTTTTGTCCGAGAGGTAAAGTGGGAGCAGAACTGTTCGGAAGAGAATGATATGGCAGACTGGGGTCCACATGAGACGTTGTAGTGGGTGGGATATCAGTGCAATGTGTGAGGATGACCCCTGAGAAGGTGGGAGTAGGGGAGAGCGGCAGTCTCTGTGTACATTTCTTCTGTAGGCTCTGGGGCTTGTCTTCTCTCCCCTTCACTCCCGATAGTCATTTTGTAGCTTTAGCTTCTTTGTCCCTGCGTCTTTCTTTCACCATTCGCTACTTCTCCTTGTCATTTTATTAATGATACTGAATAGTCAATGGCACATCATAAAAATTTTCCACTGCACAATTCCCGTCCAAGGTGGAATGTGTGGAGCAGTTGAGCATCAGGGAGGTCAAATGAGTGGACTGAATTCGGTGATTCTGATCAGGAAGGAGGTCCATGTAACATCCAGCATGCCGGGGGTGGTGTTGGGAGGACAGCGTCAGGAATCTGTCTGTTAGCAGGTGGGAAGTCAGAAAATGACAGAGGTCAGGGTAGTGTACAGGGAGACTTCTGCGCCCTCATGGTCAGGAGTTGAGAGCATGGCTCGGGAATTAAGGATCTCCAAATGGACAGGTCTGGTTGACTTTCCCTGGGACATAGTGCCTTCCTCACTTTGGGAGGCAAAGCAGGTGGATCACTTGAGGTCAGGAGTCCGAGACCAGCCTGGCCAACATCGTGAAACCCCTGAATATGTTTTCCTAGAGAAATCATCTTGATCTACCAGTGTATCAAAAAAATCACAAGCACTGATTCTTTAATTGTTGTTATAATGAATTGTGAGCACTGTCAAACCTCTGCCTCTGGGGTTCAAGTGATTCTCCTGTCTTGGCCTCCCAAGTAGCTGGGATGACAGGTGTGTGCCACCACACCTGGCTGATCTTTGTATTTTTAGTAGACAGGGTTTCATCATGTTGGCCAGGCTGGTCTCGGACTCCTGACCTCAGGTGATCCACCTGCTTTGCCTTCCAAAGTGTGGGATTACAGGTGTGAGCCACCACGCCCGGCCAATGCTTGCTTTTTGATGACAATAGCACAACATCCCTGCAAGTCTCTCCCTCTCTTCTACCTTTAACTCTTGCTCTAGTTCATCCTTTGTTCCCTCTGTCCTTCTCTCTGTGTCTCTTGCAGGATGGCTGATATTGGGAGAAGCTGAGTAATAATAAAACAGCAATTAGGAAAACAGACATTAGCAGCAAATAGGTCTGGGTGATGCATAGCTAACCCTTGATGACTGAACATTTTGAAGTATCTTTAACTCACTTGTAAAATGGACCTGATAATATTAGCTTACAGTCTGGCACATAGTAGTACCTAAATAGATGTTATCTCTGAATAATGTCTAGCTCAAACATTCCTTTCTTCAGTTTTTTCTTTCTTTTTAAAAAATTTTTTATTTTAGACAGGTCTCACTTTATCACCCAGGCTGGAGTGCAGTGGCGTGATCAAAGCTCACAGCAGCCTTGAACTCCTGCAGCTTTTTTGAATCTGGTACACACTGACCTCCTGATGACCTTATAGGACTGCATGGTTTGGAATTTGGTTGTTATCTAATCGTGGGTCTCTTTCCTTGGCCAGCTGAATGTAAACCCCTTCCACAGTGGTGGTTCCTGCTTCTCTGTCTACTTCATAGCACCCAGATAAAATGCTTGCACAATAATGTTTTTGGGGCAGTTAAATGTTAGCACTAATAAGTTGATAGCATAGCATTTCTCATAGAGATCACCCAAAGCTTGGTAAAATTGTCCTTCCCAGACCTCACCTCTGTGCCTGTGGCTATGCTGACGCTTCATCCTGTCAGGCATTCTGACTCCCGAGGAGTCTTGAGCTTTGGGATTTGGCTGCCTGCGCTGTTTCTCTCCGCCTCTAGGCCAGGCGATACCTGCATCCCCTAACTCACGGTGAGTTTGGGAATGGCCAGTCAGAAGCTCAGGACTGCAGAAGCTGCCCTCAGAGAAGCCTGAAGGGGAGCTGGCTCTGCAGCCTGGTCTGCATGTTTATATGCCATCCGTGATTCACTGTGACCTGGTGAAGACTCAGCAACGGGCACTTTCACTCGCTGTCCTCTGCTCTCTGTGGCGCACTATGGGGAAACCTTTTCCCAGGGGCTTTTTATCTTTCAAAAACACACGTAAAAGGGAAAAATTTTGTTTAGCATCTTGCCATGGTAAAAATGATAACTTATATAGAGAATATCTATTTTGGGACTGATGCAGGAAGAAATCATTTTCTAAGCCCCTCCCAACATGTAAAAGGAAGGGAGAAAAGGCCACAGTGGGAGCAGCCTCCTGAGCCTCCTCTGTCATTAACTCTGCCAGCCACTGATCCTCATGTTAAAGTGAAGGGTGGATGCATGAGTGCTGGAGTGTGAGCCATGAGCCTGACGGGAGGCTCTGGACCTGCCTTCTGCAGCAGCCTCCTGTGCTCCACATTTACTTTGCATCAGATAAGTCTTTCATTGGCTATCTGCCCAAGGATCAAAATCTCACCGTGGGTCTCTGCCATGTGATATACATTTGGGTGTCTGGACAGAAGTGGATGACAGGCTTGTCAATACAGAAAGCTGCCTCCAATTCATATCTGCCTGTTTGACTGCACAGTTTGGTCTGTTCTACCCAGGAGCCCAGTATGTGCCATGTAAGTGGGCTGGGGAAGTGTCAGCTGCTGCTGGTGTTTCATTCCAGGTCATCAGATGGGTTCTATTTTCAGGGCCCATCTATCACCCCATCTTGCAGTGTGGAGCCTTGAGTTCTCCAAATCGCTCCGGATCGCAGCTGTCAATGAGGTATTTTCAATTCTGCTCAGTGTGTACCCCAAATCCAGGGAGAGAAGCTAAATGGAAACATTTGGAGTTACTAACAAATGGAATTAACAAATATTTGAGGTAGGGGCAGTGAGTTATTTGCCCAAGATCTGAGCTAACCAGAACCAAGGGACACAATTGGACCATGTGGTTTCCTAGAGACTCCTCTAGCTTCGTGGTTATCTTTAAAAAATTATTTATTTATTGAGACAGGG
>NW_012105520.1:352041-352495 GCF_000951045.1 Mandrillus leucophaeus | reverse complement strand
ACACCCTAACATCACAATTAAAAGAACTAGAGAAGCAAGAGCAAACACATTCAAAAGCTAGCAGAAGGCAAGAAATAACAAAGATCAGAGCAGAATTGAAGGAGATAGAGACACAAAAAACCCTTCAAAAAAATCAATGAATCCAGGAGCTGGTTTTTTTGAAAAGATCAACAAAATTGAGAGACCACTAGCAAGACTAATAAGAAAAGAGAGAAGAATCAAATAGACACAATAAAAAATGATAAAGGGGATATCACCACCAACCCCACAGAAATACAACCTACCATCAGAGAATACTATAAACACCTCTGTGCAAATAAACTAGAGAACCTAGAAGAAATGGATAATTTCCTGGACACTTACACTCTCCCAAGACTAAACCAGGAAGAAGTTGAATCCCCGAATAGATCAATAGCAGACTCTGAAATTGAGGCAATAATTAATAGCCTACCAA
>NW_012105520.1:347095-351954 GCF_000951045.1 Mandrillus leucophaeus | reverse complement strand
TTGATACAGGGTTTTGCCGTGTTGGCCAGGCTGGTCTTGAACTCCTGATCTCATGTGATCTAACCACCTTGGCCTCCCAAAATGCTGGGATTACAGGTGTGAACCACCACACCCAGCCGCTAGCTTTGTGATTTTCTAAGTCTAATTCAGAATGAGAATGGGAAGGGGCAGGCAGAGAGGGTAAAGATTTGCTTTTGTTTATTAGATAATAGAAAATCAGAGTCATGAAATATTCTCGGAGCAGTGGCCTCAGTCTGTGAGGATGCCTGGGAAAGAAGGAATGAGGAAGCTGGAAGGCTGAGTGGGGGGAGAGGGAGGGGAATGGGTGGCCCTGTGGGTGGGCAAACTGGAGCTCAACTCAAGGCAGGGGTGATCAACAGATGCGAGCTCAAAGGTATTGCCTCTGACTCCAGACCCATCCACTGGGAAGACTGAGGCCACCTTCCTACCTATTGTCCTGTTAGGGCTTGAGTTTTCCAGGGAAAGTCATTAGAGGTTGTTCCTGGCCACTGCACTCCTCAACGCTATTGGGGGGCCACCACTCACCTTTACCCTGAACAGCCTCCCAGTTCTCCTAGGTGCCACTTTCAAGGTTTTAATGATCCTGTTAGAGATGAAATTCATTTCCTTGTTTTCCTTTATCTGGATCACTGGGTCTATGTCTATGGAGAATTTGTCTGTGGAGATTGGTCACAGGGTAACTGCTTGTGTCTGTTGCTTGAACACGAACACCACTCCCATATACTTAGGGTGAATCTGGTTCTGATATTTTGCAGCAGTCATATCTGTTACACAGTAAAGGAGTCCGAGAGAAGCGCTGCCAAGGGGAACTCATAAAAAAGCCACTGCTGGAGACTCAGATGTGTCCTGCTGAGCGAGGCAGTCTCCACCTACTTACCCTGCTGCAGTGAGCCACTGTCACCTGCGGGGGAGTTGAAGAATATGGTTGAATACGGTGGCATCATACTGCTCAGCCACCTCTGGGGTTAACTAGGGATGAGGTCATTCCTGTATCACTCCTGGATCCTCTAGGGCATTCTGCCACTGTATCCACACTTCAGGGTACAAGGGTGAACGGACAGGTCTCCAGCTTCCAAGTAAATGTGAAGGCGATTCGGCAAGGATTTCTGTTAGGACAATAGTTTTGCTTCATGGAGACTAGGAAGGCTTGAACTCAGGACATGGGTATCTTGAATTTACTCAGTTCCCTCCTCTTAAGTTATTAAACGTTATTTCCTACCCATCTTGTGTATCTTTGCTTGATCCCTATAACATGGGGGCAGGTATAATTTATATAACCCCTATAAGATGTGTGCCAGGTACAACTAGCCCTATTTCCTATGTGGGGAAACTGAGCAGAGAAGTGACTCTCCTAAGCCACACATTGCATTGCTGGCAGAATCTCGGGCAGGAGTCCTACCTCCTGATTTTCAGGTACATGCTGCTTTCGCTAGAACCAATCTATTAAAGAACCAAAATTCTTTATTTGGAATTAATGAGGGATTCCAAAAATAGTGTTAGCAGTGCTTAACAAATTTGAAAGAGCAAAGGAACTGAAGTCAGAGAAGACTGAGATAGGGGAGCTGTGTCATTATATCAATTTCCATTCACTTCAATAATTGACGCCACATTTACTCATTGCTATATATTAAAAATACTTGATTTGCTACAAGGTAAAAATGACCCATTGACTTTGTCTCTCAACCTGTGCTAACCCTAAATGAGAATCTCATTGTGACCATGATTTTGCAAAATTGATTGAATGGAAATAAATGCATTCAAGTGTCAAAGGCTGCATTGGGAATATTCCTAATGAGCTTGACCTTTCAGAACTTCCTGGCTGGGCACACAGTAGGTATTCAATGAGTGCTGATGGATGTCTTGACTGATTGAGATTTCAGTTAGCCTTGCATCCCAGGGAGCATGATGCTTTATGTGTTAGATAACATCATGTTCCAAAAATGAGTCGGTCTATAAATTTGAAGACTCATTTGGAAACATTTCAACCTTACTAAATAGAACAGTATGATAAACCCTAGGTACCCTATGCCAGCTTCAATACTTATCAATATTCTGCTATTTTTGTTTACTTCCCGGGGTGTTAACCCCCTGTCCTGCCCCATCCAACACACACACACACACACACATACACACACACACTTTTTTTTTTTTTTGAGACGGAGTCTCGCTGTGTCACTCAGGCTGCAGTGCAGTGGCGCAGTCTCGGCTCGCTGCAAGCTCTACCTCCTGGGTTCACACCATTCTCCTGCCTCAGCCTCCCAAGTAGCTGGGACTACAGGTACCCACTTTTTGTTTGTTTGTTTTGGCTGAAGTACCATAAAGGAAATTTCAAGAATCGTGTCATTCACCTGTGAATACATCTGTATGTACCTTCAATAGATAGACTAAAAAAACCCACAACCTTATCACCACAACACAATTAGCCATTATTGCTTAATATCATAGGGGACCTCTTCCATGCTGAATGCTTCATGGGTGTCTTAAAGTCCTGTTCTTTTGATTAGATTCTTTACATAAGATTTTAAACAGTTACCACATTGTGTTTGGTTAATCCATTTTTTATGTACTACATTTTCTCCTCCCCTCTATACAAAGAGAATTAGGGCTAGAGGCTGGACTAGATTCAAGTATTTAAATAAAAAATAGTTTGTGAGGCTGGGCATGGTGGCTCAGGCTTGTAATCCCAGCACTTTGGGAGACTGAGGCAGGTGGGTCACCTGAGGTCAGGAGTTGAGACCAGCCTGGCCAATATGGTGAAACCCTGTCTCTACTAAAAATACAAAAATTAGCCAGGTGTGGTGGCATGCACCTGTAGTCCCAGCTACTCGAGGCTGAGGCAGGAGAATCACTTGAACCTGGGAGGCAGAGGTTGCAGTGAGCTGAGATCATGCCATTGCACTCTAGCCTGAGTGAAAGAGTGAGACTGTCTTAAAAAACAAAACGAAACAAAAAGTACTTTGTAAATGAAGATGTGTGCTTTCTTTAACCTCAACATTTTGAAAAAATTGTTTCATAGATATCCATTTATTCCAGGTCCTAATCCTTGGACAAAACTGATAACATGAACGATTTTGAGATAATGACATGAGACACAGTCTTCTATCACATATCCAGGGTCACACTCCTGGAAATCACTACCATTGAGTAATGAGAGAAGACCACTGGATATCAGAAATAACCACCACCAAATCTCATGAGGGGTTTAGGCCAGAGAGGAGACCCCAACTCAGGACCTACTTTATCTTGTTTTACACACAAGTTTAAGAGCCTTCAGTTCATTTTGACAACCCATAGAAAATAAGAAACAACTAGCACTTTGGGAGGCCAAGGCGGGTGGATCACGAGGTCAAGAGATGGAGACCATCCTGGCCAACATGGTGAAACACGTCTCTACTAAAAATACAAAAATTAGCTGGGCATGGAGGTGCGTACCTGTAGCCTCAGCTACTCGGGAGACTGAGGCAGCAGAATTGTTTGAACCCGGGAGGTGGAGGTTGCAGTGAACCAAGATTGTGCCACTGTATGCTAGCCTGGCAATAGAGTGAGACTCTGTCTCCCCACCTCCAAAAAAAAAAAAAAAAAAAAAAAAATTGAAGAAACACGATGTCTGAAAACATGAAAGGGGATGGATGACAGCTACATGTTCAGGCCGAACACAGAAGAAAATTGAGAAGCAAAAGCAAGAAATAAAGAAGGCACATAATCCAGAATAAATTGATATGGATGTCAAGAATCTTCCTCTTTGTGAATATAACATGCTTGTCTAGTTACTTACATGATCTAATTTGATGATCACAGCAACTTTATGAGGTAGATATTGTTATGTTCTGTGTTTTTCAAGTACAGAAACATTAATACATGTTCCCAAAGTGGCTCAGCTGGGGAGAAATCCCAAGGAATGTTGACCAATTGCTCCACAGTCAAGTACTCATGGACACTGAGAGAAGAGTGGTTGAGACTCTTCAACTCCTGTCTAAGTAGGCAAGAAACCATGTGGTCTACTTTGAAAAGACTTACATATGAAATGGGAAAATAAAAAGTTTCTAATCACTTTAAATGGCTTCAAGTTTCTAGAAAATTTGTATGCATTGACGTACATGTATGAACATTTGGAAGTTGGTACTGTTAAAACATTTTACAAGCCAGAAAAATGGAGATGTTACTGCAGTAGTTAGATTAATGAATTGGTTTAGCTTGAAGTATTACCTGGAAACCCTTCAGTGATATTGATGTTTCCCATTCCCTCTGTTAGCCTGGACTTTTTCTATGGCTTATTTTTTTCTATGGGTCTCTAGATTTTTCCATGAAGCACTTGACTGCCACAGCCAGCAAACTCTTAAGAATCTAATTTTTGGGGGGTGTGCCCAAGATGGCCGAATAGGAACAGCTCCAGCCTCCAGCTCCCAGCATAAGTGACACAGAAGACGGGTGATTTCTGCATTTTCAACTGAGGTACCGGGTTCATCTCACGGGGGCATGTCGGACAGTCGATGCTGGTCTGCAGGGGCAGCCCGACCAGCGAGAGCTGAAGCAGGGTGAGGCATCCCCTCACCTGGGAAGTGCAAGAGGGAAGGGAATTCCTTTTCCTAGCCAAAGGAAGTTGAGACGCACAACACCTGGAAAATAGGGTAACTCCCACCCTAATACTGCCTTTTGCCAAGGGTCTTAGCAAACGGCACACCAGGAGATTATATACCACACCTGGCCCAGAGGGTCCCACGCCCATGGAGCCTCCCTCATTGCTAGCACAGCAGTCTGAGATCTAACTGCAAGGTGGCAGCGAGGCTGGGGGAGGGGCACCTGCCATTGCTGAGGCTTAAGTAGGTAAACAAAGCCAC
>NW_012105520.1:278162-342605 GCF_000951045.1 Mandrillus leucophaeus | reverse complement strand
AAAAAAAAAAAAAAATCTTTTGTTTCACTGGCAGAGAAAACTCTGAACCCCATGGACTAGTCTCACCTGGCATGACATTTCTTCTGTGCTTTTGACAATTTTCATAGCATATTGATTCTTCATTTCATTCTCAGATATCAGTTAATTAGCTAATCTGGATTTTGATTCACACGTATTAAATATCATCTTTTCTGAGCACACAAAAACCCCCTTATGTGAAATAAATGGCATTATGTCCAAAAGAATGATGTTAGATTGTCTTTTACTTTGGGGAAAAAAGGAGGTAATTAGTTTGATCTATATTTTTTCATTCATGAACGTTAATGCCATTTTCGCTGCTGAAGGAAAGGTGAATGGCTGTGCCCAGTCACTGCTTCTGGTTTTTGTGGCTCTGACATTATATAAAGGAGTTTGGGGAAATGGAATGGAATAAAAAGGCCCCAGTTGAATATGTGGATAAGTAGTGTTCTTAATACTTCAACAAAATTTCAAAGAGTTTGCAATTCATATAGCTTTTCTGAAAGACTGCCAAGAGGGAGATTTTCAATAGACTGGTGGAATGAGGAATTAAATGTAGTTTATTCTGGAAAAGACTGGAATTTAATACAACATTTGAACAGGTTAAATTTATATCAATAAAATACCAGGTGGAGAATGGGACCATTTAATTTCCATTACATAGAAGACACAACATTTGTAGAAAGGATGAACGCAGTGTGGGCTGCTGTTTCAGGCTTCTGTGTTCATTTTCAAAAGCAGCTTGGGAAATTTATGCTGCTCTTTGGAATCTGAGGTAGTGGTAAAGCTGCAGTCAGATGTGATGGATTGTGCAGCCAATTTGCTTGAAGTTTGTGGTTCATTAATCCGGCACTTTGAATTTCAAAGAACTGAAGTGATGTCATTTGGGATGTACATCACAGAAAATTAATGGGGTTTCTTGGTCAGAAGTGAACGCTGACACAATGCGACAGGGAAAAAGGGATTGGTGTTTCTAATGGCTGGGGAGTGGGAAGCCCTTGGTTTCCAGTGGGAAAGCCTGCCTTGGCATTCAGAGCCTGCCCAGCCCCCCTGCAGGCTCTGAGGGAGTCTTTTCTGTGGGTCAGTCCTGCTTCTTGTGAGAAAACGCAAAGTATTGCTTATTCAAGTGTTTCCCAAGAATTCAGCAGCATCTGAAACAGAAGTTTTCATCTATCTAATTCAATACGGCAGACCTGCATTGCTCCTTCTGACTCCAGTCCCTGGTCTACCATCCTGTCTGGGAGGTGCTAGCAGGGCTGGGCTGAGATGGGTGGGAGCCCTGCCCATGAGGGTGCTATGTGGATATTGGATGCTTCCCATGCTGGCCTGTGCTGTGAGGCCCGAGACAGGGTGGTAGGAGAGAGACTGAATCATTGTCACAGACGTTGGCTGGGAAAGTAGGCTCGGAGGAGGTTCCCGGACAGATCCAATGAAAAAATGAATGGGAATGGAATGGGCGTTTAGGGAGCTTCCACTCTGCCAGTCTGGGTGCTAGGTGCTGTCACAGTTCATTGGCTTATTATAGCAATTGTCTGTGATATCAATAGAAATACAGTGTCTGATGCAAAGCGGTTACTCAACAAATATCTTCTGAATGAAAACAAAATGAAACAAAAAGCAAACCACACTGTTCAGCTAGATGATGGTCCTCATTCTTTTTCAAATGAGGACACAGATTCAGAGCTTTCCTTAAGACAAAAGAGAGTTTTGTTCTTCGTACTTTGTAAACTGCAAAAAAAAAAAAAAAAAAAAAAAGGTTCTTCAAATGTTACTTTCCTCACTGCATCACTGAATATAGACCATTTCCTTGCAGCCTTTGCCTCTGGGAGTGTCTGAAACATTGCAGCAACTTAATACATATTTGTTGATTGAAAGACTCGGTGATCATTGAACAAGAGGGGCTGATGGCATCTTAATGGGACTGTCATCTCACAGCAAAAGAGAGATGAAGATTTATATACATGCACACGATCCACTGTGCAGGGTGAGTCTACTGCACTGTGAAAGAAAGCTGAAGTTTGTTATCTATTTAAAAAAAGGTGACGTGAGATTTTGCAAGAATGTTTTCCCTTGGAAATCTTAACTTTGGCTTAGATGCCTCGAGAACTCCATTAGGACTCAAAATATACTAGCTTTTTTATTGGGTAACAATATAATCTGAAAGTGAAAAATTCTCTGTTTGACAGTGCAGATGGTGGTTCTATTTCATATTAATAGTTGAACCTAATGTGGATAGTAGTTTTTGTTGCCTATATGTTATTAATATTTGAGTGTGATTTGAACTTGATAGCATGTTTTATTGCTTCCTCTAACAGTAACCATTCTTTCACTTTAAATACATTTATGATACTATACCTATATTTCAAGATATAATAAAAGTAAACTTGTTAAAAATAATTCCAAACAGCTTTATGCATTCTTATTTCTACTCCTTACTTTCACTTAGGGTCTGATAGTCCTGGGAGCAGCCACTAAAAATTGGTCGATAAGCAGCAGCTTTCAGAATCCAGGGAGAGGAAGCTTTGAGAGAGGACCTCAGGCTCCATGTCCCTTCTCTCCCGGCCTCTTCTTCCTCTAGATAGAGAAGGTCCAGGTCTTCTCTCCCCATGTCGGAGTCTCATTTCCTGACTGGAGTTGGGATCCTCACTGGTATTGAGAGGGTAGAAATTCACCTGGAGTAGAAAGTCTCTGTTTTTCACAAATAAACAAAATTTTTATTATGGAAACTTTCAAAGGTACGGAACATAGAGAATAACTTTATGAATCTCTGTGTATCTTTACCCCGATCCAGTGATTATCATCGTTGTGCCCATCTTATCTCTTGCCCTCCCTTATTTTCTGGACTATTTAAAGCAAATCCTTTATTTCACCAGTAAATAATAATTATCACACCCAAAACAATTCACAGTAGTTTCCTTAACAGCATTGAATATACTGCCTATATTAAATTTTTCCTGATTGTTTTAAAGGTGTCTTCTTCGGTTGACTTGTTAGAATTAAGATCCAATTATTGAAAGTTTTTCCTGAAGACACCTCCCTGATCCTGTCTCAGGGGTCTTTCAATGTTGTGAGACTAGAACTGAGGCAACTAAGATACACTTAAGCTGTAAGGGATTATGATTCTGTCTTCTATGTGGCATCATGGGGAGGGGGAGTTAGCCAGGGAAGACTAACTTGGCCTCTTTGACTGCACTGGAACAGGGTCCTGAATAGACCAGCCACAGTTCTAAAGAGGCAGAGATATCTGATTCTTTCTTCTAGAAGTGGTCTGTTCCAGGCCATCCCATCCTGTAGCTGCACAGACATCAGTGAAATTCTCTGGGGCTTGGTGGGAAATGGCAGTCATTTCAGGAGATCTACCCTAAGAAGGCAGCAAATACATCAGGTCTTGTGGAATGGGGAGGATGGTACTAGCGCCCTAGTCAATTAGCTGTGTCTGTAGGAAAAGGAGTAGTTGGCGAAGAATTAAAGAGCAGAAATGAAAATGAAAGAGAGGACTCATCCCCAGGTGGAGGGAAGAAAATGTATGTGGCCAGTTCTTCAACTCTTGGAAGACACTTAAGTATTGAGTGTGTTTGGACATATGACTATTTGGCTCATAAGGTAGAAGCCCAACAGTGGGATCTGGCTATTGGATCTCAGTTCTGGAAACATGACTTAATTCAAATTTCCACTGGGTGGGAAAAGTAGGAAGGTGGTAATCTGCATATCCACTGCCCATGCTGACTGGCCTGGGAACCTGTGTGAGCCTTAGGGGAAGGAGTTCTAATCACAGCAGAGCCATTTTGGTGTGGTTGATATAGGTGCTATTCAGTATAGAAGTATGTATTCCAAATGTTGTGTGACTAATCCAAAAGAATTAGGTATTTTTTCCTCAATTATTTGCATCAATATTCTTTTTTCTCTCCCTTTTTGGAGACGGAGTCTCGCTCTGTCACCCAGGCTGGAGTGCAGTGATGCAACCTTGGCTCACTTTAACCTCTGCCTCCTGGGTTCAAGAAATTCTGTCTCCTGAGTAGCTGGGACTACAGGCACACGCCACCATGCCCAGCTAATTTTTTATATTTTAATAGAGATGGGGTTTCACTGTGTTGCCCAGGCTGGTCTCGAACTCCTGAGCTCAGGCAATCCACCCGCCTCGGCCTCCCGAAGTGCTAGGATTATAGGTGTGAGCCACTGTGCCCAGCCACTATTCTTTAATTATCTATATTACTGATAGTATAAGAAATATCACCAACCGTAGTAATAATAAAAGCAGCATTTGAATAGTATTTTATAGCTTTCAAAACATTTTCACATTTTATTTTCACACATACCCTGGCCATTTAAAATTGGCTGATGGTTACTGAACTCTTATTGCATATCATAACCTGTATCGGGTGCTTTCTATACTTTAGTGATCCTCTCCACCTGTACCTTCTTTAAGGAGTTTTGTCTCTAAAATCCTTTACTTGTTGTATCAGACAGGGTTCACTCAGACTCATGAACATATAATTTTATATGGAATTCCAATTCTATTGGGAATTAGCTTATGAAATTATGGATGCTGCCTAAGTGGTCTCTGCAAGGCTGTCTCTCAGCCTAATGCTAGAGCCTGAAGTCTCTAGGTGGGTGGGTCAGAAGATCACATGCAGGCTGGAAACCCATAAGTACAAACAGAATCCCATGTCTGTTCTTGTTGCCTCTGACCTTGGTAATGAGGGTATCCTGTGGAAGCCAGGGCCTTCCTCACAGAGCTGAACACACATAACTCTGACTCCAGAGACAGAGAAATGGAAGGAAAATCCAGGGGTTGAGGAGACCTATTGGAAGCCCAGCTGCTGCTGCTGCTTCATGCCAACAGGGTGAGTCAGCAGATCAGCAACAATTATGTGCTACAGAATGGCAGCTGTACCTCCCTTCTGCCTTCTAACTCTCCTGAGAATCTCTCTTGTAGTCCACCCTGAAAGGAAACATACAAGAAAAGGGAATTCTGGGAAATGAAGTCCAGCTTAAGTAGGCACATTACAAACCATCACATCTGTTCTAAGAAGTGCTAGAGGAGAAGGTGGTTTGGTGTGCAGGACGGGGGGCAGGGGAGGCAGGGTGTGACAGGCAGTGGTGGGGGTTGCAGGAGGTGGGTGTTGATCTGCAGCACTCAGAGAAGGTAAACCAGATATTAGTGACCACATGAATTCTTCCATTACTAGAAACTTCACGTAGGAGGGCTTACTCCACTAACCACTTGATGCATTCAGCTAAATTTTGCATGAAATGGGGCAGCGGGTTTTACAAGGAAATAATTAGTAGGCAAACATGAATTGCTGACCTGGTTATGCTGAAAGGTCATTCATGCATTCGGCAGCTATTTGTTGGCTCTGTGGTGGTATCGCTCTGTTCCTCTGGCTCTTCAGGGTACTGCTCAGCATTACGTGGAAGAACAGCTGAATCTTTTGGCATCCCAGTTGTAAGAAGCTGATTGTCATATACCCCTTATTCCAGCAGGCCCTTGCTTGGCAGACTGTTTGCCTCAACCAGGTGGGCACCTTGCCTGTCATGTCATCTGTTCTCAACCAAGTGGACACTTGGTTGCTGAAAATGTCTGTCTTAGCAGATTAGGGCTCAGGTGAAGAGCATAAGTAGGCCAGTCCAAGTCTCATTTATTTAGCATCATTCCCCCAAGAATGTGGAACTACAGTTATCTGCTCTTTGGGAGCCTGTCACTACAACCTGTCACTACACACAGGGCCAGGGGAAAGAGCTTGGGCACTGTAGGTCTGAGGATCACATGTGGTGGGCAGGAGCTGACATGCCCTCCTCTGTCTGAGCTGGGATAGGTGACTTGGAGCCACCTTTGAAATCAAGAACAAAGAATAAAACACACAGCAAGTGTCCAGACAATCCCTGGAAACAAATTCAGGGCCCTTAGGATGAGCAGAGTCTATTACACAGCCTAGGAAGCTAATCTGCGTGCTGTACCTTCAGGGCAAACTACAGCTCAGAGCACTGGGAGTAAGATCATAGGCACTGCCAACAAGCCTCATGTGCGGAGTTCTGACATCAGTGTTTCCTGGAATTTCTTGCCATTAATAACCTTTGTGCTTTGATATTTGCTTAATGGGAAAGAAAGCTCTGTATTCAGTGGAGAAGCTGGCTTCCCACACTGGGAAGTGGAGCTCAGGCAGGCCAACTTAAAGGCAGTGCTGAGCCTGTCTAGGGCTGCAATTAGCATAATCCACTTTGCTGGCAGACTTATTGGCCAGAGGTGGGTGATGATTTTCTAAACT
The DNA here is from genome assembly GCF_000951045.1 of Mandrillus leucophaeus. Classification (NCBI taxonomy): domain Eukaryota; kingdom Metazoa; phylum Chordata; class Mammalia; order Primates; family Cercopithecidae; genus Mandrillus; species Mandrillus leucophaeus. The sequence goes on along the minus strand of NW_012105520.1, from coordinate 336,321 downwards.
TTTTACATAAATAAATCTAGATAACTTTATCTGATGTCTCACTCTCTGTCTCTGTCACAGAAGGTAGGGGTGACTCTCAGAAGTTCAGACAAGTATGCTGAAACTTGTTTCCCAGGAAGGGTAAGATCCAGACATAGCTGGGGCTCTCAGAGGCAAAGATTTCACCTTTTAAAAAAGTCAGTTTCTTCTTCTGAGAGGATTTAGTAAGTTATTCTATTCCCTATCATTAAACTAATCAAGTTATGGCTCATGGGCACCTAGAATTCCCACTGAATACCAGTGGGGACATTTGAGAGAATGATTTCTTTTTAATGGGTTTGGGCAGTGGTGCTCTTCCAGCTCACTGGAGTCGGCTCCTGTGTAGTTGAAGACAGATGACCTCACTTGAGGACTTTATAGCTCTTGGTGGTTTTAGATCCCTTTACTGCATATGAGCAAGCCCACCTCCCCACCAAGCAAAGATATTCCAATCCAGTAAGTCAGGTCTGCTCTAAGGAGAAGTGTACACATGTGTGCATGTATGTGCATGTAATAAATTGGTTGTTTTTCCCCCTAATCAGTAGGACAGAGTAGAACCTGGGTGTATGGTATATAGTGCTTTTAAGACCTGCAAAAGCATGCCACAAAAAGAGACATAGCAAAGTGTACTCAAAGAGATACATGTGTGTGGATTGGCCTTCTCATTCTGCCCACCCTAGAGATTCTGGTATGAGATGTGCTTTTAAAATGTGTTTTGTGAGGCCACCCCAGCAGAGGGCTTTGGCAGAAGAGCCCTTGAATGTGGATCAGGAATGCATTTCCCTCCTGTTCATGAAGTACAGTTTTCCCTTGGTATCATTTGGGGACTAGGTTCAGGATCCCCATGGATACCAAAATCCATAGATACTCAAGTACCTGATATAAATGGCATAGTATTTGCAGAACTTATTTACATCCTTCTGTTTACTTTAAATCATCTCAAGATAACCCAACACAATGAAAATGCTATGTAAATAGTTATTTTACAACTTGTATTTTTTTTGTGGTTGTATTGTTATTAGGTAGGTAACAGGTCTTGCTCTGTCACCCAGGCTGGAGTGCAGTGGGGTGATTATAGCTCACTGCAGCCTTGAACTCCTGAGCTCAAGTCATCTTTCCACCTTAGCCTCACAAGTATCTGGGACAACAGGTGCCTACCACCACATTGAACTAATATTTTAAACTTTTTTAGAGATGGGAATCTCATTAGGTTTCCCAGACCGGTCTTGAATTCCTGGGTTCAAGTGATCCTCCTGCCTCAGCCTCCCAAATACTGGCTCTTGCATTGTCATTTATTATTTTTTCCAAATATTTTTGATTTGTTGTTGGTTGAATTCATGGATGAGAATCGGCAGATATGGAGCGCGGCTTTATAGGCGGTGTGTCCTTCCCTCTGTCTTTCTCTGGGATATGGATTTTATCTGCTCCTCTCAATGTCTGTCCTTTGTCTTTCCCCCATTTCTGGATGTGCTACTCTCATTTCTGCCCTAACAGCTCCAAATCCTACCATTTTGCTTTGAGGTCAAGACAGAACATTGACATCTTTTCTTTTTTTGTGGAGAACCAACTTCTTTGTATCTTCCTCTCTCTTGCCCTTCTTCCCTTTTCCTTCCATAAATCTTTATTGAATCCCAAGAACTGTGACAACCACAGGACCAAAAAGTCATAACATGGCTCGCACTTTGAGGAGCTCATAATATCGTAGGTTTGACATCCACTTATATTCAGTTTAACAGCTTGTTGTACGGGTCCAATCATGTAATTCTCTTATTTAGTATATTTAAACTCCATCAGCAACAGGATTTCTATGTCCTCATGAGTGGAGACCACAGCTCCTTGGTTTGCGACAGTGTCTGTCTCAGTGGTGTGCTCAGTGGTGCAGGTGAGCTTTTTCATCTATAAAATGGAGATAAGACCACTACTTCCCAGTCCTGTGGTGAGCTTTAAGTTACATGATGTTTCTAAGTGCACAGCCCAGTGCATGACCCAGAGTAGGTCTCAGTGAGCAGGAACTATTGTGATTACTGTGGTTAGAGCAGCTTGGTAAATACTCATTCAACTCATGTGAAATGTGTCGACTTGACAGATGGGCAGGAACAGGAGGTGAAATTCAAACCCGTTGACTTAGTAGAATAGATCCAAAGTAGATAAGAGCAGAGATATCCTTATGCTGCTTTCATTCTGCTGTAAATTGGAGTTCTTATGCAAAGCTAACTTTTTAGGAGAACATGCAGAATGATAAAATCTGCCAGTCAACAGCAGGCTTAACCTGAAGCTGGATTTACTGAGATGGTCCTATATGCTATGACACACATGTGACTTTATTTATTTGAGACAGAGTCTTGCTCTGTTGCCCAGGCTGGAGGGCAGTGGTGCGATCTTGGCTCACTGCAACCCCACCTCCTGGGTTCAAGCAATTCTCCTGCCTCAGCCTCCTGAGTGGCTGACGTTACAGGTGCCTGGCTAATATTTTTATTTTTTATTTTTTGTAGAGACAGGGTTTTGCCATGTTGGCCAGGCTAGTCTTGAACTTCTGACCAGTGATCCTCCTGCCTTGGCCTCCCAAAGTGCTGGGATTACAGGTGTGAGCCACTACGCCCAGCAGTACATTATCATGAGAGTAATGATAAAGGTGGAGTGACACATTCACAAAGTAGATGCTGCTTTTACACCGACTGTTTCAGTTTGTTAGGACTGCGGTACCACAGACTGGGCTGCTTAAACAACAGAAATTTATTGACTCATGGTTCAGCAGACTAGGGGTCCAAAACCCAAGTGTTGTCAGGATGGGTTTCGTCAGAGACTGTTGAGGAAAGCGTCTATTCCAGACCTCTCTCCTTGGCTTGTAGAAGGCCATCTTCTCCCTGTGTGTCTTTACATCTTCTTCCTTCTATGCATGTGTCTGAGTCCAAATTTGTCCTTGTTTTAAAGACACCAGCCATGGTGGATTAGGTTCCATCCTAATGATCTCATTTTCACTTGATTACCTCTGTAGAGACCTTATGCCCAAATAAGGTGACATTCTGAAGATACTGGGGTTTAGGACTTCAACATGTGAATTTTGGTGGGACGCAATTCAACTCATAACACAGACTGGGAATGGACTTCAGATTCTTGCTACACTTGCAGGTCACTGAGCTTTGTCAGAATCTAGGTGTGTGATGTAGTGGTGTTTTTCCCAGTCCAGGTGGGATGCTTGGCTCTCAGGTAACATTTCAGGTGGACAACTTAGATTGAAATGAGGGTCTTTTTCTCCTTCTCATGTAACCACTCTTAATATGATGATGGTGGAATTTCTACACCAGAATCTGCTATTGATAGTAACAGTTACAACCGCTGTCCCCATGACTTACATCTGGTCAGTACTTTGTAATTCTCCAAGTTGATGCATATGTATTACATTTTTATTTTTCTTTTTTCTAGATGGGGTCTTGCTGTGTTGCCCAACTCCTGGGCTTAAGCGATCCTCCTGCCTCAGCCTCTCATATAGCTTGGACTATAGATATGTGCCACCATGCACAGCTGTATGCTATCATTTTTGCCCTTCTGAAAATCCTATGGGGTATGCACAAATTTATAACTCCTTCGTATGCTTTTGGGGCCAGATGTACTTCGGAATTCAGAATGCTGTGGACTTGAGAAAGTAATGATAGTATATATTGTGTTTATTACATAACATCCCTGTAGGGTCTTGGGCAGCTTTGAAATCCAACAGCAAAACATCTACATACTCACGCAAAACTAGATAAATAAAGATAAGCAATAACTGTTTGTCTATTTGGGTCAGATTTTGTTGCTGATGAGTTTTGAAAAACTTTTGGGTTTTGGAGCTTTATGAATTCCAGATGTGTGGCTGAGGGATTACAGGCCTGTTTCCACGATTAGCTGTTTCTAGAGGACAAGAAGTCAGGCACCCACCTGGAGAGATGAGCTGGGTTGGGTGAGCTCAGGGCTCGGCTAGGGAAACCTGTGCAAGCCCAAAGCCCTGACCTGGCAGCTGCCTGTCAGTGAGGAGGGGGTGGATGGCAGAACATTGTTCAAGAAGGATTTGGGCACTAGTGCTGGGTCCCTAGTAACTCACTGGTCAGGGCATCTGGCTACATTGTTCAGCCTTTTTGTAGCTCAGTCTGCAGTTTGGCTCTAATATGCCTACTCACAGTGGCGTAGTGAGAATGCACCAAGATAAGAAGCAATGGGAGAAGCTAGTCCAGGTTTTGGGGTATCTGAAGCTTGTAAGATTTGGGGGGCCCTTTCATAAAAAAATACAAAATGACATAAAAATTAGATACAAAGTAAATTTTTCTTTAGATTAAGGAATCACAACAGTTTACAAACCTATAAAAAACTGCCAAATAAATTGGGATGGGAGTGCGTATGTGGGAGGATATGGGGACTTTGTAATTTCTGCTCAATTTTTCTGTAAACCTTAAAACCATGCAAAAACAAAACCCCACAAAAACAAACCCAAGAGTTGGCCAGGTGCAGTGGCTCACACCTGTAATCCCAGGACTTGGGGAGGCTGAGGCGGGTGGATCACTTGAGGTCAGGATTTCGAGACCAGCCTGGCCAACATGGTGAAACCCCGTTTCTATGAAAAATACAAAGATTATCCAGACGTGGTGGTGCGTGCTTGTAATTCCAGCTACTTGGGAGGCTGAGGCTAGAGAATCGCTTGAACCTGGGAGGCAGAGGTTGCAGTGAGCTGAGATCATGCCACTGCACACCAGCCTGGGTGACAGAGTGAGACTGCATCAGGGGTATGGGGGGGAAATAAAAAAAACCCCCACAACCCCAGAGTCTATTAATTTTAAGAAAAGTTACCAAATAACTCAGATAGCACACAAACTAGAAGAGAAACATAATTTTTTAACTACCTGCAAATTTGTCTAGTATACCTCTTCATCCTACAAGTTTTTGGTTGTGCATTCTTTGATTTCCTTTTCACATGACAATGATTTTTTGATACTGTTATAGAAAGACTACAAAAATCACACAAAGATGGTTCAGTATTCCCTCTAGCATGATTGAACAAAGTTTTTTTGTTGTTGTTGTTGAGAGCTTAGAAAAAATTCTTTTGCTTTGCAACTCTTCATTGGCAATATCATGTAAAATTTCGGGATGGCTCACAAATTTGAGACACCTTTGCCAAGCTTTTGCCATTTATGAGGCTTTCTTCAGCCTCCATTCAGCCTCTGTAGCACAGTCTCCAAGGGGAGAGGAGCCCCATGTGCCCATGGCAGATGAGAGTTCTGAGCAGCCTAGTGTGTGGCTATAAAATTCCTACTTCATGTAACCACTGAGAGTGGATTAGATTTAGTCCAGTTCTCACAATAAGACTTTCTTTCCAAAACCTTGGTGCTGTTTACCTCTTCACTATAGAATCAGGCTTTCGTGGTCTCTAGAGCAATTCTTAGGAGGAATTTTAGCAACTCTGTCCTCCCAAAGCGTTGGTTCTCATTTTAGACTTCTAGACCACTCTTGTCCTGCTAGCTGAGCCTCTGTTGGATCTGGATTGCATGCCTAACACCCCAGCTCCTTCGAAGCCAGGGTCTGGCCCCTAACCCCTCCCTCGGTGGATTCCAACCACCTGGACACCCTCTTTATCCTGCCTGCCAGAATCTCTGGCTAGCCCATCTCCCTCTCAAATATGAGCTCCCCGATGACAGGTGCATTTTTCTCACATTTATGACTCAGCATAGTGTCTGGCATGGAATTGGGACTTGAAAAACTGGGGAGAATGAATGAATGAATGAATAAATGAATGAGACATGGGGAGCTGGGCTAGCTTTATTGCCAAAGGTCATGTGAGAGTCCTTACAGCAATATTCATATATGCTTCTGAGCTTCGTAGGGGGAGATTTGAGGGCCGAGGGTGGGGTGTGTGGAGCATCTCTGTTTGTTTGCTAGGCTACTGTAATGAAGTACCACAAACTGGGTGGCTTAAACGAGATACATTTATTATCCCACAGTTCTGGAGGCTGGAAGTCCAAAATCAAGGCATCAGCGGGGTCATGCCCCATCTAAAACCTACAGGGGAATCTTTTCTTGTTTCTTCCTAGTTTCTGTTGCATTTCCAGCAATCATTAGTGTTTCGGTTTGAATGTTTTTGTTTCTTCCAAAATTCATGTTGAAACTTAATCCCTGGCGCAACAGTATTGGAAAGTGTGGCCTTTGGGAGGTGACTGATATGGTTTGGCTGTGTCCCCACCCAGATCTCATCTTGAATTCCCATGTGTTGTGGGAGTGACCCAGTGGGAGGTAATTGAATCATGGGGGCAAGTCTTTCCCGTGCTGTTCTCATGATGGTGAATAAGCCTCATGAGATCTGATGGTTTTAAAAAGAGGAGCTTCCCTGCACAAGTTCTCTCTTTGCCTGCTTCCATCCATGTAAGACTTGCTTCTCTTTGCCTCCCACCATGATTGTGAGGCTTCCCCAGCCACGTGGAACTGTAACTCCATTAGACCTCTTTCTTTTGTAAATTGCCCTATCACAGGTATGTCCTTAGCAGCAGTGTGAAAATGGACTAATAGAGTGACTGACTGAATCTCATCCTCATGAATGAGATTAGGTGCCTTATGAAAGGGCTTGAAGGAGGGAATTTTTCCCCTCTTACCCCTCTGCTTTCTGCTACATGAGGACACAGCATTCCTCCCCTCTGGGATGGTGCAGTATTTATGGTGCCATCTTGGAAGCAGAGGCCAGACCTTCACCAGAAACAAACCTGCTAGCACCTTGATCTTGGACTTCCCTGCCTCCAGAACTGTGAGAAATAAATGTCTGTTCTTTGTAAATTACATAGGCTTTGGTAGTTTGTTACAGCAGCACAATGAACTAAGACCCTTAGCTTATAGATACATCACTCCAATCCTCTGCCTTCACGTGGCATTATGCCTGTCTCTTCCCTTTGTGTGTTTTCAAGTCAGCTTCCCTTTTTGTGTTTCTGTGTCCATGTTTCCTCTTTGTATAACAACATCAATCTTGTCACTTGAGAACCCACCCAAGTAACCTCATCATCACTTGGTTAAATCTACAAAGACCCTATTTCCAAAAGAGGTCACATTCTGAAGTACCAGGGTTGGAATTTCACATCTTCTTTTGGGGAGCAAAATTCATCCCATATCAATCCTCGAAAGCTTTTATCTGAATGTTTTGGACATTTCCATGACTTTCATGGGATGAAGCGGGGGTGGGGTGTTCTCATGGGCAGAGGAGCAAGGATGCTGGATGGCATTTCTCAATACCATATCAGCTGAGGCATGGGCTAGTGCTTGTGCAATGAATGCAAGAAAGAAAAGAGAGGATGAAAGAATGAATGAACACATTCTGTGGTGTGCTGTTCTCTGGAGATCTCCTGGTGACTTCAGCTTGAAGGCTCAGTGCCCTAATCCTGCCTGGAGAGATTGTCTCCAGATGCTTTGGATACAATGTTGCCAGACTGGACTCTCTTGACATTACAACTGGGAGCCAGACAGACCTGTTTGTTCAAATCCTGGCTCTACTATCTTACTATTATAAAATATAGGTCAGATTCCTCAACCTCCAGGAATCTCAGTCTTTCTTTGTTGAAGATAAGAACAGCAATAATAATCTTTTTTTTTTTTTTTTTTGGCAGGGTCTGGCTCTGTCACCCAGGCGGGAGTGCTGTGGCACAATCACGCCTTGACCTTCTGGGCTCAAGTGATCCTCCTGCCTCATTTTTTGAATTTTTGTACAGATGGGGTCTCATTGTCTTGCTCAGGCTTGTTCAAATTGTCCTCCTATCTTGGCCTCCCAAAAGTGCTGGGATTACAGGCGTGAGCCACTGTGCCGGGCCAGGAATAATAATCTCACAGAATCATTAAGCACTAAATGTGATTATATATAATGCACATGGCTCTGGGCTGATGGATAGTAAATGCCCAGTAATGATCAGTTTATTTTTATCGTCACATCTGGCTTTGTCTTGTCCATGGCTGCCCTGCCCTAGTTGGTTGATTTTGTTTGATTCCTTCCTTGCTTCCTCTTCCTTCCAGCTGTGGCAGTTTATCAGGCTGTGCCTTGGCTCCTCCCAGAACTAAGGTTGCCCAGTCCCAGGTTAGGTACAAATGCCAGGAAGTCTGCCTTCTGGGCTAAATCTTCAATTAGGTGGCTCTATGGACTAACCCGTGTGTCTTTTCTATGCCCTAAGTTTCTTCATTTGTAAAATAAAAAGTTTGTTGGCCTAGTACTGTATTTGGTTCCCATTAGTCTATATAGTTTTGTGTCCCTATAAAGATAATAACAATTATTAATGAGTATAGCAAACGTTTTTGTTTTTGGTTGTTACTGGCGCTGAAATAGTGTTAAAGACCTGGAGTGAAGAGCAATATAAGAAATTGAGGGGGCCAGATCACCTGAGGTCAGGAGTTCGAGACCAGCCTGGTCAACATGGTGAAACCTCATCTCTATAAAAATACAAAAATTAGCTGGGCATGATGGCAGGTGCCTGTAATCCCAGCTACTCTGGAGGCTGAGGCAGGAGAATCTTTTGGATCTGGGAGGTGGAGGTTGCAGTGAGCCGAGATCGTACCATTGCATCCCAGCCTGGCTGACAGGGTGAGACTCTGTCCCCCACCCCTGACAAAAAAAAAAAAAAAAAAAAAAAAAAAAAAAAAAAAAAAAAATCATAGATTAGAGCATACTGCAGAGGAAAGGGAGCTAACAGTGCCCGAGACACTGTTATGTTTCATGCGCTTTGTTGTATGCTGTGTGATATGGTTTGCCTGTGTCCTCACCCAAATCTCATCTTGAATTGTAGCTCCTATAATCCCCACGTGACATGGGAGGGATCCAGTGAGAGGTAATTGAATCATTGGGGCAGGTTTTTTTCTGTGCTGTTCTCATGATAGTCTCATGAGAGCTAATATTTTTGTAAAGGGGAGTTCCCCTGTACATGCTTTCTTGCCTACTGCCATGTAAGACGTGCCTTTGCTTCTCTGCCTTCTGCCATGATTGTGAGGCCTTCCCAGTCATGTGGAACTGTGAGTCAATTAAACTTCTTTTTCTTTATAAATTACACAATCTTGGGTATTTCTTCATAGCGGAATGAGAATGGACTAATGCACCATGTGTACAATAGCATGTCACATACATGCCAAAACCTCCAAGGAAGGAGGTGTAACTCCCATTATGAGGGCAGGAAACTGAGGTCTAGAGAAGGTACATAGCCCACAGAAGGTTTCAGTCCTGGTGAGTGGGAAAGCCAGCATTTGAACCTGGGATATCTGACATTCAGGTCTCTCTGGAAGAGCTGCTGGATCCCAAAAGAACTGAGAACAGCCACATGCTTGCTATGCACAAGGTGGGAGCTGCCTTGGGCTTGAGCAATGCCCTGTTGAAAAAAGTTCTTGTGGAAGCAACAGGCCATGACTAAACAGCCACAGACCCTCTGGCCTGCCAAGCAAGCCTGCATGGGAAAACGAGCTTTTAAGAAGATAATGAACTGGGCCTTGCAGGGGAGTTAGCAGGCAACTGGCGGAAAATGTCCTTGTGCAGATTTAGTGTCAGCTTCAGTGCCCCTTGCAGCGTGTTTCTTCTGGTGAGGCAACAGCCTCACATTCAGGAAGAAATATCCGTTTTCCTCCAGCCCAGAACCCTGGGAGTAATTATGGCCATTCAGTGAGGTTCCCAGGCTATTTTCCTTTAAGTATTTATACCAAGCAGGTGGTTGTTGCTCATGAACTCCCTTTCTCTCAAAAGGGCATTAAAATGGAACACTTCTACACTGTGGATGGGAAGGTAAACCACTACAGCTGCTATGGAAAACAGTGTGGAGATTCCTTAAAGAACTAAAAGTAGAACTACCGTTTGATTCAGCAATCTCACTACTGGATATCTACCTAGAGGAAAAGAATCATTATTCAAAAAAGACGCTTGCACACGCATGTTTATAGTAGCACAATTCACAATAGCAAAATCGTGGAACCAATCCAAATGCCCATCAACGAGTGGATAAAGAAACTATGTATGATGGAATAGTACTCAGCCATAAAAAGGAATGAATTACCAGCATTTGCAATGACCTGGATGAGATTAGAGACTATTATTCTAAGTGAAGTACCTCAGGAATGGCAAACCAAACATTGTATGTTCTCACTGATATGTGGAGGCTAAACTGTGAGGACACAAAGACATAAGAATGATACAATAGACATTGGGGACTTGGGGGGAAGAGTAGAAGGGGGTGTGGGATAAAAGACAAATATGGTGCAGTATGTACTGCTTGGGTGATGGGTGCACCAGGATCTCACAGATCTCCACTAAAGAACTTACTCATGTGACCAAATACCACCTGTACCCCAGTAAATTATGAAAAAATAAAATAAATAGAACTTCACTCTTTTCAGTTGAAATCCTAAGACAGTAAGGGCCAACTATTACTACACTGCAGACTGAAATGCTAGAGGACTTGAAAATGTGGTTGAAAACTGTTTTTAGAACCCTAAACCTTTGTCCACTGGAGGGTATTAAAAGGCCAATAAAGAGCAGACATAAAAATTGCAACAGTGGAGATGGGCAGTTGGAAGCTGGAGAATTTCTTTGGAAAGAGCTGTGCTGTGATCCTTGTCCTTGATGGAAGGAGGAGCAAAGGATACTTTCTGATCCTAAGTCTATTGAGAATGGGAGTATTAATGGGAATACTCGCAGATCTTGGTATGCCTCCTCTGGTTCTTCAAACCCACAGTGGACTGATATTTATCTTATCCTGGGGAATCTGCAGAGCTAAAGGCTGTGGCTGGAGCTGCCTGCAGGTGACCCAGTGCAACAGAAGCTGCCTTTGGGAAGTCATTCCTCTCTCAATGACTGAGGTCAGAGAAGAGTATTTCCTGTGGATGAGAGAGCGAGAGCATACTGATAAAGGGTTTTTACCCAGAGAAGTGAGAAGACCTTGGAAGAAAGTCTGAAGATATCCCATGGTGATGCTCAGGAGTCAAGGGAAGAATTGTAAGTGACTAGCCAGAAGATGCATTTGCCCACATCAAGGGCACTGGAGCATCTTTAAGCAGGACCTTTATGATAACTTATATGGGTTTGGAGCTTACTAAAGACCAGACGTTGTTCTAACACTCATTTAATCCTGACCACAATGCTATGAAGCAGGCACTATTATCACCTCCATTTTATAGATGGGGAGACTGAGCCATAGGTCATGTGACTTGCCCAAGGTCACACAGGTAGACAGAAAGTGGCAGAGCTGGGATTCTAACCCTGGTAGACTGGCTCAGAATTCATACTTCTTTTAATCAATGCACCACTAGCAGCAAAGCTATTACACAGTTCTGTGAAGGAAAGGTGTTCAATGTCTCTCCCAGAACTCTGCTAAGGAAGCCAGGATTCTGGAAAAACTCATCCAGGCCCCACTCTTCTCTCAGAATCCACCCAGAGGCAGTGCACTGAGTCCCTGACTTGCCCTTCACTTGGCAACAACTCCCCTATCCTCTCGGTGCGTTTTCCCAAAGGCCTGTGCTGGGAAGGCTATCATCCTTCCTCCTGGCCAATCCCAGACTCAGGTGTCTGGAGACCTTGGCCCAAGTCCCAAATGCTTCTTCATAGGCCCCTCCAACCATTGCAAACAGGAGTACTGGCATAAGCCCACTCCCAGAAACAGCCTCTGGGCATTTTTTTTTTTTTTTTTTTGAGACAGAGTCTTGCTCTGTCACTCAGGCTGGAGTTCAGTGGCGCAATCTTGGCTCACTGCAACCTCCACCTCCTGGGTTCAAGCGATTCTCCTGCCTCAGTCTCCCAAGTAGCTGGGATTATAGATGCATGCCACTACGCCTGACTAGTTTTTGTATTTTTAGTGGAGATGAGGTTTCATTCACTATACTGGCCAGGCTGGTCTTGGCACTCCTAACCCCGAGTGATCCACTCACCTCGGCCTCCCAAAGTGCTAGGATTACAGGGGTGAGCCACTGCACCCGGCCGCTGGGCATTCTTTAGTTTCCTGAGGGAAAAGTTACAGGTTCAAGGATAATGCTTTTTGTTGGAAAAGTTAGCTGGAGAGGCTTTTAGGATCTTGTTATCGATTTTTTTTCCATTGAGCCCTCTACAACTTGAGGCAAGAGACAGCTGTGGTGTAGGGGGAAGACCTCAGACCTGGAGTGAGATGACCTGGGAGGTCCTGCTCAACCTACCTGTTTCTGGACTTTGTACCTGGGAGAATAAGCTTTTCAAGTGTAGGCAGAAATATTCCTTGTCCCCCACTTCCCTGGCCCCCACCATGCTATGTGATGCTCTCTTGCTGTTAGAGATCCTTTGAAAAAGGAGGCCCTTAATGAAAATATTTTTTGAGAAGATGTAAAACTTTAAAAAGTATATATATACACACATATAGGTACACATATTTACATATATACAAAATAAACAAATATTTGTATATCAAAATTTGTATTTGTGTATATTTGCATGTGTGTATATATGTATATATGTCTATACTCACTCTATTACCTTGCAGGATAGTAGAGAAATAGAGAATTTAAAGTCATGAAGGACTCTAGAGATTGTATTCCAACCTCCTGATTTAATAAGTTAAAAAACCAGAGCTGAGAGATGCTAAGTGATTTGTCCAGCATTGTACAACCAGGTAGTGGTGGAGCTGGACTGGCCCCAGGTCTCCTGACTGCCCCCCACTCATGGCAGCTTCCATTTCCTGAGCACTGAGTGTGTGCCTGGCATGGTGCTAGGCACTTCTCTCACATTGCCTTGGTCAGCTTCTGTTTTAGAGGTAAGGATACTGAGGTGCAGAATGGTTAAGGGACCTAGTCACACAATAGTCCTTGGTAGAATGTTTAGGTTTTTCTAATTCTAAAGTCAGCTCTTCTCTAGGATATGCAAAGTTACCCCTTGTGTGCCAGCCCAGTTCCAATTGGTTGGTAGTGGCTGCATGGAGTGCTTTGGGGACTGGGCTGAATTGAAGAAAGGCTTCAGTCTCTTTGAGCCTGATCTGTAGCAGGTTCACCTGACTCCTAATAGGGAGCCCCGTGGAGATCTCAATGAAAAGCATGAGTTGCTTACCAGAGCCTTTCCTTCTCAATGAACTCTGAACTCCAACTTTTGTCCTTTGAAGCCCTTAATATGCCTAAGTTTTGTTCGGTCTTTTGGTTTCCTGTCATTGCACTGTAATTGGCAAATGCCTTGAGCAAGAAGTAGTCTCAAATGATGACTCACCTCTGTGCATCTCTTCCCTCTTGGCTCTTGGTCCCTCAAGTCCTTACTGCCTCAGCAGCTCTCTGATGCCTTCAACAGATCTTTTACACATCTTTTGTTCAGTTACTCTAGTTGTTTCCAGCAGGATGTTCAGTATGCTGTGCAATGATCTACATTTACCAGAAGCAGAAATTCCCTCTATTAGGATGTAAAGTAAATCAAACCTGGAATTTCAACATTAACTTAAGTTATTGAGAAATTAACCTCTCCCTAGATGCTCTTCCTCAAACTAGGCTGTGCCTCTGAAACTTCTCCTGATTGCAGCCAGATTACACTGGCAGCTCAGTGATGGAGTTTGCAACAGCTAGCATTCTCTTTACATAAAGGAAGATGAGCACAATTTCTCTAGTGTTGGGCCTTCTAGCCCAGCAGCACTGGAGGAGTTTTGCAATGCAGTCTCCAGGCAGAGCTGGCTATCTAAGGGAGTGATTGCATCTCCTGTCATGAAGCTTTAGATCCCTGATTCATAGCGAGATGCCCAATGGCCACAGCGAGGCTCAGATAAAGCCCATAAAGTTCCAAATTGGGCAAAGGATCAGGCAGACTGGAATGGTGTATGAGCAGCTCTGAGGATGATAAATATGTGCCCCCATCTTTCCATTGTCACCTTGGCAAATCTTCCAAAAAATAGACAATGCAAGAGGGGCAACTGCTAGCTTTGGGCTGCACTCCTATTTCTCAAACAGTTGGCTCTAAATGGTCTTCATAGGTAATGATGTAGAAGAAATGAAATGGTGACAAAAATACACCTATTTGCCAAGAGCTTGCACAGTATTTATGGTCCAGATACACCATTTAGTACCATATTTGGAAAATGATGGATATTTTAGCAATACCAAGTGCTTTGTTTTGTTTTGCAGAACCTGGTGGCAGGTAGAGAGGGCATAGCCCTGCAATTTGGAGGGTAACAGTGGCTCCCCTCTTGGAGTAGCCAAAGGCAATAGCTTGCTGGGTTGTAGCCCTCACTTGTTCATCTTGTGACTTTGCATCTTTGTAATTCTACTTCCCTCCCACACCCTTTTCCTTCCATTGGGCATTCTTAGTGTAGTCACTGCAGGAAAAAAAACAAGAAAAAAAACCAGGAATGCAAGCTGTGAGATGTTATCTGGGCATAGTGAAGTTAAAGGAGTGCAGATTACAGTTAAGTTGATGGGCAGCAGGCAAACAGGAGAAAGGCCACGGCCATTGTAAAGCCCTACCTGACTGGGTTGAAGCCCAGCTTGGTGACTATCCTGTCCTTGACCTATTACTTAACCTTTGAGTCTCTGCTTCATCATCTGTAACAGGAGGACGCTTATGCAGACGTGGCACCTTTGCGTGAGAATGAAATAAGACACTGCTGGTGAAGGATAATGCATCTAGCACTCTGGCTTCTCAATTTCTCCACCTTCTAATCAGAACCAGTGTTTCATTACACTGAATCTGAGCTGCCCCTGCCTTGGATACACCCTTGATTTGTTACCACCAGAGAGGGCACCTAATTAGAGATTTAATTGGAAACACCTCATTCTCCAGACATTCTTCCAACTCTTCTGGTTTGCTCAGGGCCCTGGCAACCATGATTCTTCAACTGGTTCAGGACCTCCCGTCCACATGGTCTCTATCCTGGATGAGAGAAACAAAGTGGACTTCTGCTTCCATGCTTGTCCCCCCACTGTCTACCTTCAAGAAGCAGGCAGAACAATGTTCTAAAAATGTAAATCAGATCACGTTCTTCCCTGCTTTTGAAGCCGTTTAATGTTTTCCTGATTGTTACCCAATCCAACAAATGACCAACCCATAAATACACGAGAGCACCTACTATGTGCCAGCTGCCATGGGTGATGCCAGTGAACAAGACACATGCAAAGTCCACCCTCAGCTCCTCCTGGTACCAAGATGGAAAATTGTCACCCCCTGTTTACATCATCCCTTTACCACATGGTCGAGTCTCTGCTGTCATCTCTGCTTGCCAATCCCTGTGTCCTTACACTCCAACAAAAACCTTTTGTTGAAAACCCACTGTGTGTAGGAACTCTCAGTTAATCTTTATGAAGTAGAAATGTTTTTTTCTCTTCTCAGATGATGGAAATTAGCTTCAAGTTAAAGAACTTGCCCAAGATCACACAGCTGATGTGTGATCACACCAGGAACTGACCAGGAAGCCAGCACATTGACCAGTATGTTTCTTTCATGTTCTCCTGCCTGGGTAGCTCTAGAGCTATGGCTTAGCTTTGTGTTTACCCATGAGGACAGCACTATTACACATAATAAATTCTATTGTATAACACAGGGCATTAAGACCTTGAGGACATCCTGACCCCCAACACAACTTCTTTGTAGAAAATCTTAGGCTATTTCCAAGGCAAAACTCACTTTCTAAGTTCTCTAATTTTCTTATCTCTTGCAAGTACCCTTGCTTTAGGCTTTTGGTTTTGTGGCCTCTTTCTTCTCACTCTCATGAACAATTTCTGGGTCCAAGAGACCTATGACATAGGTGAGGTATTATTATTTTCATTTAGATGAGGAAGACAAGTAGGCCAAGAGTTTAATTTACTTGCTCACACACAGGAGAAATAAAACAAGGATTTGAGCCTAGCACTTCTACTCAAAATATTCTATTCCATTATTTCTTGTTGCCATCTCACTGCCACTTCTGCTTATAAACTCCAGCAGGAAAGTCTAATAGGCTTCAACTTATGGGCTAAAACTAGCTGATTTTGGTAGTTTGAGTTCTGTGTTGGGAAGGACTTTGAGGATGCATTTAGACTCAAGTAGAGTGAGTGTCCTGATTGATTAGGGACGTTTGCTAAATGTGGGGAGGGAAATCTTGGGCCAAGCATTTGCCGCTCCCAAATTTCTATATGATCTCTTAGGTGACATAAAGTGGAAGTGTCTTAGCAGTTTTGCACTGCTGTAACAGAATATCATAGACTGGGCAATCTATAACAAATTTATTTCTTATAGTTCTGGAGGCTGGAAAGTCCAAGATGAAGGAATCAGCATCTGGCAAGGACCTTCTTGCTGCATCAGAATAAGGTGGAGGGCATCATATGGTGGAAAGGCAAAGAGAGAGTGAGAGAGCAAGAGGTGGCTGAACTTACCCTTTTATAATAGCACCAATCCCACCTGTGAAAGTGGAGCCCTCATGCCCTAATTACCTCATAAAGGTCTCACCTCTTAATACTGTTACAATGACAATTAAATTTCAACATTAGTTGAAACATGAGGAGGCACATTTAAACCACAGCAGGAAGCATCTATCACTGACTTGGGTGGAGTAGGAAGCTCATAAAGTGTTTATGAAATATTTCTTGACTTCACAGGGCCTTCAGAACTGTGAGAAGATAAATGTCTGTTTTTTAAGCCCCCCAAGTCTATGATATTTTGTTACAGCAGCCCAAGTTGACTGACATATGGATATAATTTTTTAAAAGTAACTTTGGTGTATTTTGAGAAAAATTACATTTCCCATATTAATTCCTTTAGCACCTACAACATATTTTGCTATAAATTTGCTCTTCACAAGATAACCACAACATTTAAAATACGAATTCAGAGCTTTGTAATTGCAAGGCATGAAATTTCAGGTGCTGCCTTGGCATCTTTGAGTCTCAGAGGGCCCCAAAGACCTCACCTGAGTTTCTCTGCTCTTAACAAACATACCCCCACACGAAAAGAAAAGTTCCCTATCCAGATAATTCCCTTCTCAGCTGTACCCCACCTGCTCCTCAGCCTAGTGGTTTCACCTCCCTGTCAGCCCAAGGAGTTGCTCAGACAAAATAACCACATCTTCCTGTGGGAACCAATGGTCACCTCACCCTCACTACAAGGCCTGCCTCCTACAGACCCTGGGTGTTCACTCTGTTGCTGAGCACAAACCTGCTGGGGGCCCTGCCCCATGCAGTGTCCACTTTTCCCAGGCAGTGAGTCTGTGATGATTAAATTGCTGCTAGTCTCATGGATCCAGTGTTGGATGCTGTGGGTTCGGCTACTTCGTACTATTTTATGGTGGGGGATTTCTCCTTCACAAACAAGGTGGACAGGAAGTGATCAGAAGAGGCACTCAGCAGATTTTGTGGTTTGATAATAGAATTTTAAGGTGATTTACTGTTCTCACTGGTCACCTTTCTTCAACAATTTGCTGTTATGTTGTGCATGACCCCACTTGCAGATAATATTAAAAGGCTGAATTTGTGGCCCTCTTGAACATGGGGACCATACAAATGAACCTTAGGAGGAGGAGTTTTTAATCATTTTGTATTCTCCTGTCCTTTCCAGAGAGCCAAAAAATCCCTAAAACAGACTTGCCAGAGATTGGGATGATAACCCCTGAGGATAAGGGAGAAAGTCCTTCATGGTGGAAGGAATGTCATTGGTAGAGAGAAATTAGTACATTCTCTGTTCAGTACCCAGATATGATTCGGGGACTGGCATTAGTGTTTCCAGTTCAGTGTTCTCTTTACAGCGAGTCGTGGTCCTTGTGAATACAGAGAGTGTATCCTGTGAACCAGGGCAGGGTTCAGAGAACTAACGAGGATTGTCTACTTTTATCACTTGCACTAAGTTCTTGTCTTCCAGCCCCTCAAATAGGATAGATAGGGGTGTGTGTGTGTGTGTGTGTGTGTGTGTGTGTGTGTGTGTAGAGAGAGATTTTAAGGGATTGAGTCAGGCAATTATGGAGACTGGCAAGTTCAAAATTGGCAGGGCAGGCCATCAAGAGATGAGGGAAGAGCTGATGTTGCAGTTTAATTCCTAAGGTCTGTTGGCAGAATTCCTTCTTGCCTGGGGGAGGTCAGTCTTTGCTTTATTCAGTTCTTCAACTGATTGAATGAGGCCCACCCATATGAAAGGGGGCAATCTGCTTTACTCAAAGTCCACCAATTTAAATGTTTATTTCATCCAAAAAATAAGCCCCCCCCCATAGAAACATCCAGAATATTTGACCAAATATCTGGGCACCGTGGGCCAGCCAGCTTGACACATGACTTTAGCCATCGTGGTCTCCACACTGGACTGCTAGGCATGGCTAAAGAGTGTGACACCTCATGGCTGCCTGGATTCACTTTGTTTATTTATTTTTGAGACAAATTCTTACTCTGTTGCCCAGGTTGGAGTGCAGTGGTGTGATCTCGGCACACTGCAACCTCTGCCTCCTGGGTTCAAGCAATTCTCCCTGCCTCAGCCTCCCAAGTAGCTGGGATTACAGGTGCCTGCCACCACACCTGGCTAATTTTTTGTGTTTGTAGTAGAGCTGGGGTTTTGCCATGTTGGCCAGTCTGGTCTCAAACTCCTGACCTCAGGTGATCTGCCCGCCTCGGCCTCCTAAAGTGCTGGGATTACAGGAGTGAGCCACCACGCCCAGCCTGGATTCACTTTAAATCCAAAATCTTACAATGGCTTCTATGCCCTGAGAGGAATGTTGCACCTCAGACACTCTTCCTAAACTGTCCAAGCTCCTTCCTCTGATGTCTTTCTCTTCCGAGGTGCGCACTTTGAATGTCCCTGAGAATGCAGAGACCCAGAGGTGGACCGGCCCTCTCCACTGCCAGCCTAAGTACCTGCCTGTGTTGGGACTGACCCCTTACTCTTCCAGGTGGTTGCAATGAAGGAAGGGTCCCTCCTCCTATCAAGGGATGCCTCCCAATAAGGACTCTGGGCCTCTTTCCTTTCCTCCTCCTCAAGAGTTCACTCCTTCTGTTAGTTCCTTTCTCTCCTTCATCATTAATCTCTCTCTGCACAATCACTCTCACCAGTATACACACGTGCACCAGGTTCCTAATCTTAAAATGGCCTCACTGGAAGCCTCGTTCCCCTCCAGTTAGCACCCCATTTCTGTGCTCCCCAACAACCAAACTGCTTGAAAAGCTTCTGTGTTCAGGTCATCTTCACTCATCAACAGCTCCACTCTGGTTTCTGCCTTTAATCACGTCCCTAAGACACTTGCCAGTCTCCAGCAAGCCCCATCTCCTCCAGTGGGGGGCCTCCATAGCAGCCCATGTGGCTGGCCCTGCTCTCCCTCCAGAAACTTTCTGCTCTGGGGGCTTTTGGTCTACCTTAGTTTCCCTCCAACCTCATTGGCGGCTCCTCCTCTGTCACCGTTGCTGTCTTCTGTACTTGACCTCTGAGTTTTGGGAATTTCATGGGGCTTGGCCCTGGATCTCATATCTGTCTCCTCACTGTTTTCTAAGGTGGCATCCTTCCTCCTTCTACACCTAAGTATCATCTTTCAAAAGAGTCCCCAAAGTGTGTCTCTGGTCAGAATCTCTCCTCTGAGCTTCAGATGCACATCCCTTGAGATTTTCACTCAATTATCATACATTTGCCACCTGACGTGTCTCTATCCTGGTTTCTTTAAAATCTGCCCCCATGCCCTCTCTCCCTCACTTCATAAACAGCACCACCATCTACTCAGTCATTTGAGTCAAAATTATGTGGGCTGCTATGATTCCTCTGCTTTCTTCATTACAGCATTGGTCACACAGATCAATGCTATCCATCTTGCTTCGCCTCCACCCCAACCACCTTAGTCTTTGAAACCTTCCCAGGAGGAGTTCTGCAAAGCCACTGCTCTCCTGGATTCCACTTCTACCCTCCTACAGTCCATATTAAACACAGCAATAACGTAGGTATATATCGTAATAATAATGTATATGATCATGTCACCCTTCTGCTAGGCCTTTTTATGGTTTCCCATTGCATGTATAATAACATTCAACTCACTTATCCCAGCATGGGCTGGTCCTAGTCTGCCTCTTTCTGCTGCCCTAACCTTTGCTTCCTATGCTACAGCCACACTGGCCTTGTTTCCAGTGTGGGAATGCAACACTCTAACCCCCTCCCAGCTCAGACTTTCTCATGCTCTCCCCTCTTCCTGGAAGGCTCATTCATCAATTCTTCAAACAAGTGGCTCTTTCTCATACTGTAAATTTCAATTTAATTGTTATCTCTGCACCTGAAGTGGGTCCTACTTCATGTACTCCTCCTTTTGGCCCTCTAGAAGATTTTTTGTTGTAGCACCACGTTTTGTAATTATATACATTCTTTTTTTGGGGGGTCCAATCCTCCTCTAAAATGTGTGACAGCAAGGCTCTGTCCTTCTTTTGTCCCTAGTATCCAGCACAGCACCTGGCACAACGTGGGTGCTCATTAAACATATGCAAATGGAGTTAGTGATCATCATATAACATGTCCTTAAGGAGCTTGCAATCTAGTCCAGTAATGGGATGGTGGGAGGATTTGGTAGGAAGTGTATTTTTCTCCAGGCTCTGTCCTTGTGGGCTGTGTGACCTGAGACAAACTACTTCCTCTTTCTGGGCCTCAGCCTCCATGTGAATGGCAGGACTTTGAACAACAGCCATCCTACAGAGCTGAGCAAATCACAAGGGGGGAACGAGCTGTCAAGCTGGGGCAGAGCCCAAACTTGGATGTGTCATTGACCTCCTCGGAATAATAGCACCTGAGGAGTGACACATTGACTTCACTGGAGCTACAATGTTCTTAGAACATCATATTGAGAAGACCTGTGCATCCCCCCATACGGTCATCTGTTTTCCTCATTATGTGCACGGAGAACCCTTTCTTAATGTTGTTGAAAATTACCAAGACAATCTTTGTGATCTCTTGGGACTGACACAAAGATTAGTAATCATCTAATTATCCACAGTGGTAATTGGTAAAAAACCTTCCTAGGATTCTGGGAATTAAATCCAAATGGGCCAAGCTGCTCATATTTGTAAAAAAACACTCCTCTTCAATCATCACTAATCACAGGGCACATAAAACGAATGGAAAGTTTTAGTGACAAGAGACAGGAAAAGCCAGAAGGATGCCAAATAATCTCGTTGCCTGGAGAAATGGAAGGATAATCCTCAGAAGTCTCTAAGGGAGGGAATTAGGAATCAGGGAGAAAGATACTTTGAGTGCTAAAGCAAATGATTTTAATTGAACCCTTAACTTCAGATATTATTTCTGCTAGAGCTTATGCTAAAGCAAGACGTAAAGCACATTTTAAAAAGTTACATAAGAGGTAAGCTTCTTTTCAGTTCTTTTGGGGGGTGCCATCCAGAATGAAAGGGGTCAGGGAGAGAAGGGATTGCAAAGGGTAGGAGAAGGGTGTGTATTTGCTGAAAAACAATGGGATCAAATAGCCACAAAAACTTTTCCCTGAGAACCCCAACCTAAGGCTAAATGTGCGGTCACACCTATGGTATAAAACAGGGTTCCTCTGGATTGCCCTCCTCTGCTCACTGGGGAATTCAGCCCCATTTAGACTCCTTTCAAATGGTCAAAGGAGTCCTGGGATATTCACATTTACCCTGGAAAGTTATTTGCTTGATAACCTGAGAGGCCTAGCATTCTCCTCTTCTCTTGCTGATGCACTTTGTAGGGATGAACCTTGTCACTATTCACACCAAAAGAGACCTCTCTGCTGCTGCTTTTCACAGAAATACAAATGAAACAATTCCATCTGCTTTATAAAATCCTTTATTGCAGGCCTCGTGTTTGATGACTCAGGCCTCAGCGGGTCTGGGCCATGGGACCTTTCGAGCGGCCGACACAGGAACATTTTGAATTATTTCTGTCTTCACCCTCGACACGGCTTGTGTGCCTGCTTGCTGTCCCTTCCCACGGTGAGTTCCTCCTAGGGGGCTCCTCAGCCCCTCAGGTACATCTGGAGCTGCCTCCTCCACCGGTTCCACAGACCTTCCAAGTCCTATTTGAAGCTCAAGTTTAGCTTCAGTTCAAGCTGAGCCCCTCTCATGGCACAATTTGTTTTTCCATTTCATCCTTTCTAAGGGTGCTTGAAAGCTTTATTGAGCAATAAGCAGCAGTGCAGGTATGGAGTGAGCAGAAGCAGCTGTTGTTACCTTTGCCAGAGCTTATGTGCTTGCGGGCCGACTTTAGAGCTGATCTGAAGGGCCAACTACAGCCAGGATCTGGGACAGCATTTCCTGCTTTCTCTTCACTGATACTCGAGTGCTGGGTTGGAAAGACCCCAAAGAGGAGGAAGGAAATTGGAAGAAGGAAGTAAGAGTGTTTCTGTAACATTTAAAAGACTCCCAGGTTCTGAAAGGCCAGTCCTTCCTTTCTGGATGCTCACTTTGGAGTAGCACCACATCTCAATTCTGTCAGTCCTTTAGGCCAGGCACACATGGACCTGGGCAAATGGTAACAGGGCCTTTCTTGTTTCAGGGGTGTCACTGAGCTAAGTGACTAGACCACTGAAAAAAAGGAACATATTTTTCCCTTTGTACAAACAATCGTAGAAACTCTCCAGGCATTTAGCGTTCCTCCACTGCTTGCATAATATGTGACGGCTTCCCAGCCTGGCTTCCAATTCTACAGTATTTGGCTTGTCTCACTTCTCTGGGGTTTTCCTTTTCATACTCTCTCATTCTGCGCACATGGTACCCAGAAAAGTGTACTGTGCCTCCCCACCTCTGTTCCGTTTATAATTACTCTCTTGTGCTTCCTTCATAGAATAACTGTCTCCCTCCCACCCCATCTGTTAAAATCCTACTTCTCCAGCGAGTGCCCCAGCTTAAGATCTTCCACCATCAAAGCCCACCTCCAGCCAGCCAGAAGGAGCCCCTCAGGTGTCTGTGTGTCCTGCCCCCACACCCCTCCTGTCCCCACTGGCCCTGGCACTCTGGTCCTCTCATCATGAAACTTATTTCCATAGGTCATGGTTATTAGTAAATATGTCTTGTCTTACTTTCTACTTGTAAAGTCCTTGAAAATAGCTATTGATCTTATTTGTATTTTTTCCCAGAGTATCTGGCACATTGTTCTGCTTATAGTAGGTGCTTGAAACGTATCTATTTAGTTGAATTGTTTTGTCCCAGCTGTGAAAACTCACTGCATAATGAATCAGGAGGCCTGAACCATGCAGTGCATCTGAATTTGCATTGTCCTAAGGCATGACCAAATTAGGATGGCGACTCAGATTTCTAGGGGCAATTCATACACAAAATGAGTCTGGTTTGTTACAGTCACTTGGAGTTAGTATTTGATCTAATCCTTAAACATTTTTTTTTTGATATAGATCAGAGAAACAGTAGAGAAGTGAAAAAAAGAAAACTTTAAGACATGTTTCAATTATTAATAAGAATATGTGGGTTTTGAATAATACAGTCCCAAGTGGAATGGAATGTTCATTATTTATTGAATCAATCAATAGGCATGCATTGGACACATATTTGAGCACCTACTCTGTGCTGTGTCCTCTGCACGGAGGATGTAAGGGTAACTGATGTGGGAATAGTCCTGACCTCACAGGGCTCGCTATGGACCACCTATGATGTGCTAGGTACCTGTTGCCCCTGGGCATATGAGGATGAATAAAGCATGTTCCAGTACCTTGGCCCTCACTATCTGGGTTGTAGGGGAGATACACATGAGTTAATGCATGATTTCACTGCCGTGAGATAGGGCTAGGAAGAAAAGTGAGCACTTGGTGAAGTGAGGGTGCCAAGGAGAGGAAATGAACTCAGACAGAGGAGGGTCAGGCAGCTGCTCTAGACCCAGAAGGACAGCTCTGCAGGCTGAGTTAGAAGGAACTAGACAGCCTGGGGAAGAGAAGCAAAAACGCAGATACAGCTTACAAATCAGACACACCTGCTCCAAATCCCAACTTTGCTAGTAACTGGTAGCGATGACCATGGCTATTTTATCAACAACAGCATGCTGGGGAGTATGAGTGAGTGGGCCATGTTTGGGAGTCCAGTTTGGCGCAGCTGAGTGGAGAGTGGGAGGGACTGGGTTGGAGACCGTGCTGGAGGAATGCAATACAGCTATTTTAACACTCTGCCTCACTCCTGTTTTATGTCTTGGGCATCCGTGTTTTTGGCCACATCATTTTCCATAGCATAGAAGCAATGCTGGGGAAGGTGAAGCATCCCTTGAAGGGCCCAGAACCGAGACACTCTTGACCCCCTGAGCTCCCAGTAGCTGTGACCTTGAGGAATAGTTGCCTCCCAGACCCTGGAGGAGGCATCTATGTAAAACATACCTGTCACCCTTCCTCTTTGTTCTGGGACAAACAAAGGAGTGATTGGTACTTGGCTTTCCATCATTGTCTTTCAGAGACTGTGATGCCACATGCAGGGGTGAACCCACTTCATTGCCCTTCAGCTGTTTTGTCTTGGCTGCCAACCTGGCTTTTGTTTCTTACTAATTTCAGGAGAACTGGGTTCAGTATCACCCCAGCCTCTCCTCTCTCTCATCTCCCATAGTTTAGAGGTTTCTCCTATTTTTCATATCTGAAATCTCCTGGTGCCATCTGTGTCCTGGGGAGAGGCAAGTGGCATTGGAAAGTCAGTGCAGCCTAGAAGTAGTGAAGCTCCAAATGAATCCCGTGGGCTGATCTGAGATCCCCTGAGACTTCAGGAGGCCAATGGGAGAGGGAGAAGGAAGGGGATGCTATTTGGTCCTGGTCATTGTCACAAAGGGTTTCACATTTAGACTTTTGATATGATCCCCAACGGAGACTGTACATATAATACTTTCTTTGTGATGACAGTATTAGACATTTGTTACCCTAGTTTTAATCTTTTAGGAGCTTGCCTTGTCTCTGCTCCCCTCTAGATGAAAGAGGCCCAAGTCTTTCCCAACCTCTTGGTGGTTTGTTTAGGCTCACAGGTGGGTCTGATGGGTCTAAGGCCTGGCCAGGTGAGTGGTCACATCAGTACTCAGGTGAAACATCCGAAGGAATTTGAAGTTGGGGTGAAGTGAAAGGACAAGAGCAACTGGGATGAATGAGAAATGTGGACAGAATGGCCCATGCAATTGTTTCCTGTTTATTTCTGCCTAAAGGTGCCCATGTGTCCATCATGAATGTCTGCCTCTCCAAGGCCAGTTCTTGGGGCATCTGGTCTTGGCAGAGACCTGCTCTAGCCTAACAGAGTTGGCCATTTGCTACATATTGGAAGTAAAAAGAAATGCTTCGTCTTGCCCTGAACGTTGCAAGGTCCAGTCTTGACTATGTGTTATTAATATTTAAAGCTAGATATTCAAAATGGGCACAAAGCTAATCATTCAATCAGCATCAGGGAGAAAATGCGGGACTGTCTTACTTTGATGAACCTGGAATGCAAATCACATATTAGAAACCCTCAATCTGGGTACCAAGGAAGCTAAGGGAGTCTTTGGCCTTCTCACTTGCCTATTTGTGCAGGTTATAGCTGGGAAAGAGGATAGAGGAGCCCAGTCTCAGGAATAGAGGCCTGAAATAGCTGGATAGGACATAGGCCCAACTGAGGGAAGAGACCAGGGTAACCCACCATCCCAGTTTTCCTAGGACTGAGGGGGTTCTTGGTGTGCAGGATTTTTAGTGCTAACACCAGGAAAGTTCCAGGCAAACTGGGACAAGTTGGTCACCCTAAGGGACTCATATGCTTTGTCAACTCCAGGGTGATGGGACATGCCACTTGGCCAAGCTGAGAAGCCTCTTTCTTGTGGATAGGGAGCGTTTTGCTGCAAAGCATGGTAGACTCAACTCAGTTTTCCAGAGAAAATTATTTATGTCTCATCTTTAAAAGAGTTTGATTTGTTAATGGACCTGATGTTCTGGAATGCATCGATTTGCCTCCTTCCTCTGGAAGCATTGCTCCTGTGGATGAGATGTATTGCTGGGCATTTCTTAAAAAGCATCCTCATAGTTTTTCGCTATTTGAATAGACTGTTGCCTCTCAAATCCTTTTCTCTCTGTGCCAGTGCATTTATGACCTTATCTCCACCGACCTCCAGGCCTTTACAGAGGGGAACATCTATTTAAGCCTTGGAGATCAAAAGATTTCTTTATTTTTCTTGACTTCCCAGAGGAAAAAAGGGGATGTTGAGAGAAAAGCAACTGGGGATTGGGGGGACTGAGGAAGAAAAGCAAAAGAAAGTTACTCCCATGAGTGTGCATGGGGGACCTCCCAGTGGGTGGGAAGCAGACGCAGGCTTCTGGGAAACGCAGCCCAAATCCATATCGTAAGACTCTTTTGGCATCCTTTCTTTGCCCTAATTCTTCTTTTTTAAGCCTTTAACTCTGACACACTTCCCCTCTCTTCCTTTTCTTTCATTTGTCAGTTGTGAGTATTTTGGTTTGAGTCAAGAGAAACAGACAGCTGGTGCAGCCTTCATTGCTTCAATAACACCAGGGTGTTTATGTTCGCACTTTCCATCTGATGAGTGGGGTGGGTGTTAGGGAAAGCAGCTTGGTGTTCTGAGCCTTTGTGGGAGGGGTAGACCAGGATGGGGATGGCCTTCTCCAAGTTCAAGTTAAAACATGGTGGGATCTACGGAGGTGCAAGTGGTGAACAGAGTGTGTGCATGCGTGGGAGAAGTGGGGAGTCAGAGGAATCATTTGCTATCTGGGATTATGCCAGATGGTTACCTTGAAAGGAGGCTGGGCCACCATCATTTTACAGGCTGTCTTGAATTATTAGTGTGGGTAATGATTTTCTGAAACTTCCAACAAGGATGCCATCATTATGAAATTCACCTATCTCATCAGCATATGGAGATCTGACTTTCCCCTCCTAATTATTCTCAGGGCATCTCATGACCCTTATAGCAGTTTGCCATCTGGGTGCACATTGGAGTCACTGGGGAGCTTCAAAAAATGATGCCTGGAACCCACCTCCAGAGATTTTTTTTTTTTTCTTTTTTGAGACAGGGCGTCACTCTTGTCGCCCAGGCTAGAGTGCAGTGGTGTGATCTTGGCTCTCTGCAGCTCTGGCTTCCTGGGTTCAGGTGATCCTCCTGCTTCAGCTTCCTGAGTAGTTGGGACCACAGGTACATGCCACTATGTCTGGCTATTTTTGGTAATTTTTTGTAGAGATGGAATTTCGCCAGGATGCCCAGGCTGGTCTTGAACTCCTGGGCTCAAGTGATTCTCCTGCCTTGGCCTCCCAAAGTGCTAGGATTACAGGCATGAGATACTGTGTCCTGCTGAGACTTTGATGTATGTGGTGCAGGGTGAGGCCTGGGCATCAGGATTTTAAAATCTCCCCAGGTGACTGTGACGTGCAACAAAATTGGATCATTGCTGCCTTAGAGCCTCACAGTGTGGTGGGTAAGCCAGCATCCAGCAGCATCTGGGGCCCTGTTAGAAAGGTCAGTCTCAGGCCGTATCCCAGGCTGAATCAGCATCTGCATTCTAATAAGATCCCCTGGTCATTCACATGCACAGAAAAGGCCTAGAAGCATTGCCTTAGAGCCTGTGTACCTGGGCAGGTGGGACTGGCCAACAGCTTTGCTAAGTTATACTAATGAAAAGCCATATTTTGGCCAGGTGTGTTGGCTTACGCCTGTAATCCCAGCACTTTGGGAGGCCAAGGAGGGTGGATCACCTGAGGTCCAGAGTTCAAGACCAGCATGGATATGGCAAAACCCAGTCTGTAGTAAAAATACAAAAATTAGCTGGGTGTGGTGATATGTGCCTGTAATTCTAGCTACTCAGGAGGCTGAGACACAAGAATTGTCTGGACCTGGGAGGCAGAGGTTGCAGTGAGCTGAGATTGTGCCAATGCACTCCAGTCTGGGTGATGGAGTGAGAATCTGTCTCAAAAAAAAAAAAAAAAAAGCCATATTTTGAGGTCAGCTATACCTGGATTCAAACCCTTGCTCTTCTGCTTATTGTGCAATTTTTGACAAGTCAGTAACTTTGGTACCTCAGTTCCTCATCCACAAAATGGGGACATATGTAATATTAGTGTTAGAGATTGGCTGTGAAGAGAAACAGCTCATGGTTTGTTTACCACAGTGCCCTGCACACAGCAAGGGCTCAGTGTGTGAGCTGTCATTACTACTATGAAGGTACGCTGATTCCACCCTTAGGACTAGAGGATTTATTTATTTATTTTTTTCTTTATGGCGCCAGCTTTTGAGAAAAGAAGGAATGAGGGATTTAAAAAATCAAACTTAGTTTGCTTTTTGGCAATTATATGATGGGTGCATGGGAGAGAGGACCAACTTTAAAATGAAATTTTGTTTGACTTTTCTGATAAGATCAATCCCCAAAGAATTTCCAGCAAGCATTATAGGAGACAGGCAGTTACTAAAAATGTAACCTTTCTTTCCCCCAACCCCCGATAGTCTCGGAGATATATTCTGGGAACTGAACGTTAGGCATATCAGAGACAAATCACCTCCTTTGAGCTCTCCAGGTTATAGCCCCTCGATGACCCCATTCTCCCATTCCCAGGGCCAGCCAGTCTGCTTCTGGGAAGCTATAGACATGCTTTTCCTATATGGGAGCAGGCCTGGAGCCAGCCTGTGAGGTTCTTGGCCCAGTAAAAAAATTGCAATCCTCAGCAGTCCCTGGTCTCAATGACTCACTGCTCTAAAGAATATAATTCACATGTCTAGATGAGAGGCTCATATATCTGCTGGACACTGTTACCATGAGTGGAGTGTTACTGACAGCCAATCATAAGCATTAGTCAAAAGTATGACCTCAAAAGCAGCCAATCAGGCCATTCCTAGGGGAACTGGACCTTCCATAGATTTCCTGTTATTTGTAACTCAGCTTCAAGGATGTGGGTCAGGGATGCAGGTAGAACCTAATTGCTTGGAATAGAGTTCTGCGAAGTGGAACCTGGAGATACTACTTGAAAAAAGAGTCTTGTGGTTGCGTAAGTTGAGAACCACTGCCTGTTACATCCCTCTCATGGATATCTGGCATGTAATGAGCATATTATGGACTAGAGGTGATCATGCTGTAAAGAAAATGGCCGGGCACAGTGGCTCATTCCTGTAATTCCAGCACTTGGGGAGGCTGGGGTGGGTGGATCACTTGAGGTCAGGAGTTCAAAACCAGCCTGGCCAACATGGTGAAACTGTCTCTACCAAAAATACAAAAATTAGCTGGGTGTGGTGGCAGGCGCCCATAATCCCAGCTACTTGGGAGGCTGAGGCAGGAGAATCGCTTGAACCTGGGAGGCGGAGGTTGCAGTGAGCCAAGATTGTGCCACTGCACTCCAGCCTGGGTAACAGAGTGAGACTCCATCTCAAAAAACAAAAAACAAAAAAACAAAAACTCTACAACTTTGTTTTACTCAAGTTCTTGGAGATTTGCTATGAATTCATATTTTAAAATAATAGTTCAACATTGGGCTAAACTAATGTTTCATAGGGCAAAATTTGAAAGTTGCTTGGAGAATTCTGAATTCTGCAGCAACTATGTCTGTTATTTATCTTGCCCTCAGTCAATCACTTAGTTTAACTCTGGGTTCTGGGGCTACTTTTCAGGGCATTATTGGGGAGGACCTCTTAGAGGAAGTTCCCTTTGTAGCTGAACCTTGAGGGATAAGGATCCAGGTTTCTGAGCTGGGGAGAAACATTGCAGCTGGAGGGAGCAGGAGTGGCTGGTGGGAAATACGTAGGGAGGAACAAGGATATGCAGGGCCCACTGGGCTGTAGTAAAATGCCTGAATTTCCTCAAGTGTGATGAGAAATCTTTGAAGGATTCCCAGCAAGGCTGTGACATGGCTTTGCTAATTTTAGAAGTAACACTTTGTCCACTGAATATCAGGTAGTTGATAAACAGAACTAAAAGAATTTGGGCTAGATTATGTTTTCCAAAGATGGCCACAAAGAACATCTTCCATCTCACATAGTCTTGAACCTTCAAGAGTTCTATCAAGAGATGAAGTCTAATTGATGTCCCCTTGAACTTAGCCTTCTGACTTACTTGTAATGGACAGGATGCACTGGAAATGATGCTGTGTGAGGTTATAAAAAACAGTGGCGGTTTCCACATGGGGACCTGTGCTCAGAGCCCTGGGATGTCATGGAAGAAGTCCAACCCTCCCTTCTCCCCCAGGCTGCCATGCTGTGAGGACTCAAAGCCACATGGAGGGGCCTCATGTAGGTTTTCCAGTTGGCAGCCCCAGACTTTTTGTTCTCCCGACCCAGGTGCCAAACGTGAGTGCATAAGCTTTTAGATGAGTCTAGCTTCCAGCCATCAAGACACCCTCAGCTTTTGAGGCTTCCCATCTGAGGCTCCAGACATCAGAAAACAGACACTGGTATCCTTTCCAGATTACTGATCTACAGAATCATGAGCAAATTGGAGTAATAAATAATAAATAATTGTAAGCTGCTAAGAGTGAGGATAATTGTTATGCAGCAGTTGTGAGAAGAACAGGGAGAACAGGCAGGAGGCTGCTGCAGTGGTTTGGCCAGGAGAAGATAATGGCTTGAATTTGGGATTATCAGTTCCCCTGAGGTATAGATCACACCAGAATACAGCTGTAGTAAAGAAGAAAAAAGTTGGGCTTCTTATTTGCTGCAGCAAGGGAGCGTGAACATTGTGGGGAACCGTGGTATCTCAGCGGAGTCACAGAATGGCTGTTTATAAGGTTTTGGGGGCCAGAGTTAGCTATAGATAGTCTTGGCAGGAATTGACCAGAATTCTGTTATCTTGGAAGCTGCTGCAATAGTGAGTGGTCTTTAGGACTTTAGAATCTGTATATAGCTCTGTTAATTTGTCAGTAAGGTCAGTTTGTCTGCCCTACTTGGAACATATGGGTTTGAATGAACTGGTATAAAAAGAATTTTTGTTTTAGATAGTCTGATGTGCTTCATGGCTTAGTCTAGCACAGATCCTTTCTCTGAGTCAGGGTACATTTTGCAAGATGTGGATTCTGTTTCAATGCTAAATTCTGTTCAACAGCTTTGCTGCCAGCTGTTACTTTTAAGAGTGAGATTGTGATTTTTTAAAAAACAGGCTCCTTATCTTTAAGAGATACAAACTGAAATATTGACAGTATAAAGCAGCAGTTCTCAAATGTTTTGGTCTCGAGACATCTATGTACTAAAAAATTATTGAAGAACCCAAAGAGCATTATTTTATTTCGTTTACATATATTTTTATAATTTCAATTTTTATTTTAGATTCAGGGGGTACAAGTGCAGCTTTGTTACATGAATATATTGCATGACACTGAAGTCAAAGGGCATTTTAAAATATGAGTTGTAGTTACTGATATTTACCATATTAGAAATTAAAAAAAAATTTAAATACATTTATTTATAACAAATGACGTGTTTTTAAAGACAACTACATTTTTAAAGAAATTAATGAGAAGGGTGCTATTGTTTTATATTTTTGCAATTATCTTTGATATTCTGGCTTAATGGAAGATGGCTAGAGTCACATATTGGCTTCCAAATTTAATCATTTGCAATATGTTGTTTTGATTGGAGTGTACAAAATTTGGCTTCATACAAATAATACTTGGTAAAGGCAGGAGTATTTTAATGGCCTTTTTCGTGTAACTGTGGTTATTCTTCTTTGATATTGCATCAAAACTTGATAAGTGGTAGTTTTTATCTGTAGTCAAACTTTTGTACTCCATTTCATTATAATCCATTGGTCTATCTTATGCTTTAAATGAATCTTTTACACATGCATGATTTTGTATTATCATTCATCGGTCATTTGTAAATATTAGTTTTGGGTTTTTTTTTTTTTTTTTTGAGACAGGGTCTTTCTCTGTTGTCCAGGCTAGAGAGCAGTGGTATGATTTTGGCTCACTGCAACCTCGATTTCCCTGGCTTAAGCAATCCTCCCAGCTCAACTTCCTGAGTAGCTGGGAATATAGGTGTGCACTACCATGTGCAGCTAATTTTTGTATTTTTTGTTGAGACAGGATTTCACTTTGTTGCCCAGGCTGGTCTCAAATTCCTGGGCTCAAGTGATCCTCCCATCTTGGTGTCCCAAAGTGCTTAAATTATAGGCATGAGCCACTGTGCCTGGCCTGTAAATATTAGTTTATTAAATAGTCACATCTTTCAAATCTTGACAGATTTCATTATATAATATAAAATATTACACTTGTTAATTTCATCACTGATATTGTCAGAAAAATTTTTAAGTGTTGAGAAGCTGTCAAACCCATGGTGGCAGACATAATTTTCCCCAAATTCTACATTTTACTTTAAAATTTGAAGTGTATCATTGGCAACAAATGCTGTCAGCTGTTTTCCTTGAAATGACAGTCTTACTTTATTCATTTTTGAGAAAATATATGCCAAATACCTGAGTCTGTATAACCAGAATTTGTTAGTGGAACTTTCAAGTAAAAATAACGTTCCATGAAAAAAATCAACTAGGTTAGCTTGTCACTCAAACATTTGTACAAGTGCTTTTCCAGGAGGCAACTATTATACTGTGGCATGCAGTATAAAGCACTTTATGCATACTTTCACTTGGTTGCTTGCAGTATTAAGATGTGTACCCGAAAGTTGAGATTTGACAAAATTAATTATTACTGCTTTATCAAGCACATCCTAAGGGTGCACTGGTGTTTATTATTTATTTATTTATTTGAGATGGAGTCTTGCTCTGTTGCCCAGGCTGGAGTGCAGAGGTGCGATCTCGGCTCACTGCAACCTCTGCCTCCCAGGTTTAAGTGATTCTCCTGCCTCAGCCTCCAGAGCAGCTGAGATTACAGGTGCCCACCACCATGCCTGGCTAATCTTTGTATTGTTAGTAGAGATGGGGTTTCACCATGTTGTCCAGGCTGGTCTTGAACTCCTGAGCTAAGGTGATCCACCCGCCCCAGCCTCCCAAAGTGCTGGGATTAGCCACTGCATCCGGCACACTGGTGTTTATTTCAATGTGAGTGAGTGGTAGTGGAGACACAGTGCTGCCATGCTGTCCTAGCCAGAGCTAAGGCACCAGCCACTTACCCACTGTGGCTTATGCGCTGTTAGTGTGTCAATACAGTGAAAAAGGCAAATGATGTCTTAGTAATAGAATAAAAATAGACTTGACCTGGAAGTTTCCCTGAAAGTATCTTGGGGATCCCTAGGGGTCTACTGATCAACTTTGAGATGTAGGATTTACTTCAAAATAATCCAGGAGGGAGGAAGGGGAGGGGATGCCTAGATGAAATAGGAGTGGCCAGGAGTTGATCATTGTTGAAGTTGAGTCACAGGGGTTCACTGTCCTATTCTGTCTATTTTTATATGTATTGAACTTTTAAAATACTAGCTAATGAAAAGATTGAGTCCCAGGACTGTAGTTTTAGTACCTGTGTAGACAGTAGTGCTATTTATTGATGGGGAGAATCAGGGGAGCAGTGACAGGTTTTGGTTGGGGAATCTAAGATTTCTGTCCAGAAAACATTACATTAAGTTGCTAGGTTATATTCATCCGTTTTCATGTTGCTGATGAAGACATACCTGAGACTGGATAATTCATAAAGAAAAAGAGGTTTAATGGACTCACAGTTTCATGAGGCTGGGGAGGCCTCACAATTATGGTGGAAGGTGAAAGACATGTCTTACATGGTGGCAGACAAGACAGAAAACTTATGCAGGGAAACTCCCCCTTGTAAAACCATCAGATCTCATACGACTTATTCACTAGCACAAGAGCAGCATGGGAAAGACCCACCACCGTGATTCAATTACTTCCTACTGGGCCCCTCCCACAACACGTGGGAATTGTGGGAGCTACAGTTCAAGATGAGATTGGGTGGGGACACAGCCAAACCATATCACAGTAGACCACCCACTTTGCATATGTGGGTCTGGAGCACAGAATCCTAGTGTGGTCAGCTGGTATTTTAAACCATGGAACTGGCTGTGAGGGCAGAAGTGTGTAGAGAGACGAGGGCCCAGTTAAGCAGCCTCTATGCCCTGAGCTTGATGATGTGGCCTTGATTAACTGCCTCCAGCTCCAAGAGCCTTCACGGTCTTCCTCTGCCTTGGGAGTTTGGCACTGCCTCCTTGGAATTCAATATTTCATCCTCTGGTGCTCTGATTATCTCCTGGGATTAAGGGGCATTAGAAGAGCCCAGGAGAGGGAGGCAGCTTTTGGATTTCCTTGGAAAGCTCTAAGCAGATTTTATCCCCTCTCCATCTGTTATGATGGGAGTTCATGGGAGGGGGAGGGATCACAAGAAAGTGTGAACTCACCGAGACTCTTTAAGCCTAATTTTGACTAATGTTTGTAGCCTTCACCCACCACAATAGTTGCTGGAGTGGTTCAGAGATTAGACATTGTCATGTTTGAGGCTAGTCTGGTGGTAAAGAGCTTAATCTCTGGAATTCGATCAACCTGATTTCAAATCCCTTTCCCTTACTGGCTGTGTGACCTGGGGTGAGTTGCTAAACTCCTCCAAGTTTTAATCTTTGCCTGTCTAAAGTGGAGAGGAAAAAAGCATCTTCTTCATTGGTTTGGAGAGAGGGTTAATGAGGAAATTCACTCAGAGGGCTAAGAGGAAATCCTATCTCTACAAAATTAGCCAGGTGTGGTGGCATGCACCTGTATTTCCACTACTTGGGAGGTTGAAGTGGGAGAATTGCTTGAGCCCAGGGGGTGAGGTTGCAGTGAGCTGAGATTGAGTCACTGAACTCCAGCCTGGGTGACAGAGTGAGACTTTGTCTCAGAAAAAAAAAAAGGCTCTACTTATGGCAGATACTGACATACTCCTACCCTTTCCAGAAAGAATTCAGCTGGACTGCTTTGTTTCCCTTTCCCCTATCCTTGCCCCTGTTTCTTGTGTAAAGCAGTAAGATGTAATGATAGAATGAAGAGGGGCAGCAGTGACTCAGGCAGGTGACCAGATGGCTTTACAAGTGGTCCTTTTATTGGTCTTGTATCTTTTCTGCCACTCTGTTGGCTAAGAGTGCCCTGACCCAGTGCTAAGTGACTTATCAAAGAAGCCAACCAGGTCCATCTGGAGCTGAGTGAGGTCCTTCTGTCTAGAACATTTGGGAGCCTTTAGTGCCCTGAAGAGCATTGCTGCCTTCCAGGGATGGGATGGGATGAATGAAGTGAGGCTGCACCTGCTGCTCTTGGCTTTCTCAGTTTGCAGAGCTGACTTACTGCTTCCATCCCCTGGATGCCCCACCTCCTGTTCATTACTGGAACCCAGGTTGCAGGGTCCTGCCTCGTGTTCAGCATTTGCTCCTCTGCCCTGAGTCATTATCTTTTGGTCATTACCATTTAAATTTTGCCATCTAGGATGACTAGGTGTCAGTCCTGTTGGAGAGACTTGCACCAATTAAACTACTGGTGGAAGAGGTAGCATGGTGGTCTATTGTCCTGACACCTTGGGGTTATCTAGTGGGTGTCAAGGGGTTTGTCTGACTCAAAGGCTCATTCCACACCTCCTGCCGATGCTGCTCAGCAGCAGGTGAATCCTCATATCCTGTTTTCTAAACTTAAGACCTGTAATAGCCATGATCTAGGGTGGTACATCAACAGAGGACTCATAATTGAGACAGGCACCAAAGAAGAAACAGCTTTGGTAGTTATACTTGGTCAGACATGGAAAGATGTCAACGTAACTGCAGCTCAAGGCAACCTGGGGTCACTTTTCGTTAGTTGAACCAAGTTTCCCTATATACACTCCAAGTTCTCCTTTTAATTCTTTTGATTATACCAACTCCTCATGTACATCTTTCTATATCAATATTTCTATTTGCTAAGACTATACTTGGCCAGGTGCGGGTGGCTCATGCCTGCAATCCCAACACTTTGAATGGCCAACTTGGGCAGATAGCTTGAGCCCAAGAGTTCAAGACCAGCCTGGGCTACATGGTGAAACCCATCTCAAACAAAAAGTTAACCAGGTGTAGTGGTGCGTGCCTGTAGTCCCAGCTACTTGGGAGGCTGAGGTGGGAGGATCACTTGAGCCCAGGAGACAGAGGTTGCAGTGAGCCAAGAGTGTGCCACTGCACTCCAGCCTGGGCAACAGAGCAAGACCTTGTTTCAAATCAAACAAACGAAAAACAAACAAACAAAAAAACTACTTATGGCAGACACTAACATAAACACTGAAAATACAAAAATGCATGTTACGTTCCTACCCTTTCCAGCGTTTTCACTTTATTGGGTTGGACAGATAAAGATTAGAGTTGGTGTCACCATGCAAACATCTACAGGGGCCCATTATTAACGCAAGAGTGATGTGGGGCCTGTTTGAGCAATGTTGTTCTCTTTACTCAACTAAAAGGAAACCAAAGGCACAAGTGTGATGATGAATGCCAGCTGCCATCTACCTCAGTGTCAGGAAACAAGGGAGATGTTAGCATGCACCTTCTGAGATAGCGGGGAACTCCTCTCCTTTGTTCACCATTGTAGCAGCAGGATCTGGGACAGTCTGGGCCATTGCAGGTGCTCGATAACTTTGATCCATCAATGAATGAGATCTGGGGACAGTGGTCAGCTGGAGAGTGATGCCCTGTAATGGGAGCAGCTGCAGCTTAGCTCCAGTCAATTCTGCTGTATAGAAATATGGGCCCAAGGGTTCTCATATCTGATTTTTTTTTCTTCAAGGAAAGCCAGAAATCTTGACTTTTAGGTAAAATCTCCAGGTTTAAAAAATGTTGACCAATTAAAATGTGTAGGCAATTGTGTGTTGACCTGATAAATGTGTTTACAGGCCAAATGTGGATCAGATGTGGGGCCTTCATCAGGTTACAGAAAATGGCCTTTTTTGTATTAATTGCCGTTTTCGGTTTAAGTCCCATTTTCCACAGTAAAAAGGCACCAGAGAAGCATCCCAAAAGCATGTTTTCCTGTGATTCCACGAAAAAGCTTCGGGTTTTTGTGTATTTCAGGTCTAGTGGGAGCTGAATACCAAGTGAAATATACCAAGGTATTCATGGTGCAACACGGATCAGGTCCAGCTGCATTTTCCTGGCACTCAGAAAGGAGGGTGTCTACAGTGCTGAGATGGCAGAAAGAAAATCATCAAAATGTAAGTTGGCCATGCTTCCCAGAGCTCTTGAATACTGAACCCTGAGTGGCTGAGCAGCTCCGAGTAGTGAAACCAAGTAGCATGTGAAGAGCGGGTGGCAATGGAAAACCAGTTGGCGCGGCTCAGGCTGGCTGCCCAGAGGGAACTATATTTATACCAGCACTCACAGAGCAAGTTTTGCCTTGTCCCAGAAGGAGATGTCTAGCTGACTGAGGGTTTCAGAGGGGGTGTCTGAGGTCGCTGGTCCTAAGCTGGGTTCACATGGAGAGCATGGTCCTGCTTAGCCATCACCATCTGTAGAAAAGGTGGGCTCAGCGTGCACCCAGCCCAGGTAAGAAAGCAGAATCAGTACAGTGCCAGTATTCTGCATCTAGGAAGACTAATGAAACTGCTGCTTGGGGGAATCTCCTGGATACTATGCTGTGTTCATTTCAGACTGCCTGTGATTTAGAATTGTGAAGCCCAGGGTTAATGGAGATCATCAAACTTGTGTCTCTCTCATTCCCTAGAAAAGGGCGGTAAGGAAGGTGTAGAAGCTATCTGTGAGCCACCGCACCTGTCCCAGGCCTTTCCTGCTTCATCATCCCAAAATCTTCTCAAAATATTTTTTTTATTTGTTACAATGCTGAGCACAGTGCTTGATACATGGTAGATATGCAACATTAAAAAAAGCAACAATATTTAGTTTCACTGTGCCCAGGAGTCCTGGTCAGCATGTGGTGTATCTTGTCTCATTTAATCTGCACAGCAGTCCTGGGAAGTAGCTATTACTACCCCCATTTTACAGAGGAAGAAACAGAGGCTTGCAGAGTTTAAACAAGCTTTCACTGTAGTGAGGCTGAATTTCACCCTAGCCCTGTGGTCCTAGAAAGTAGTAAAGATTAAAGAACTCCTCTTTCCCTTTTTGTCTCTGATCTACTGTCAGATCAGAATACCTCCATCTGTGCCTCTTGTCCATCCTACTTCCCCACACCAGCTTTTTCCTAACCTTGTTGACTCCTCCTTAAAAAGAAAAGCCCCTTTCTTCCCAACCCTTGAGGCATTTGCAGATCTCATGGTTGGAGCATTCCCCTCCGTCCCCTTTTTTCAGCAGTCCTTGTCCCCCTGTTACAATAGTCTCATACCCTCCTCTTGAAATAATCCTTTCAAATAAAGTCTGCCCTTGCCCAAGTTCAGAGTTGGTTTTTCTTTTTTTTTCTTTCTTTTCTTTTTTTTTTTTAAATTGACAGTAACTAATTGTGCACTTACTTAGGGCTAGGGTCTGTACTAAATGCTTAGTAGTAGATGGTATCTCATTTAATAAAATAAAACTGTACGCTAGTATCTTTACTGTTACTGCATTTTAGAGATGAAGAATAAAGTCCAAGGTGACCCACTAGGGATTTCAGAACCAAAGACTTCAGAACCAAAGTCTGTCTTTTCTATTGTACTCCATCATGCCTGATGATGATCCATAAAGTCTTGGGCCCTCGGAGGGAAGCTGGCCTGATAAAAAAGAGGGTGTGGTGACTTGGGGCAGAGGGAGGTAAGTGTTGTCCAAAGGCAAGTGATCACTGAAATAACTCAGATCTCTAGGTGAGATTGCCTGTCATTTAATTAACACACAGATAGCTCTTTGATTCAGCACATTCTTGGGTTTGGGTTCAGCAGGTCTCATGAAGACGTAAACCCATATGGCTGATATGATTTGCCCCTGGGTTCTGCTACCTCTGAGTGCATGTCTTCATTTCTTCCGGCACCTGTGTGATGTGCAGAACCACTTTACCCATTCAGTGTACGTGTGAGGAGAACTGGGAAGTGGGAAGTTTCTGCCACTTGCTCCAGTCCAATCTACAAGCTCTTAGAGGGCAAGAAGAGAGATGGCCTGAGACCAGCAAGCTGTTTATGGCCCATCCCCCTGCTCTGCCAATGCTCCCTTCACACCAGCCAGGTCCTTTTCCAAGTAGAACTACAAGCCACAGTTGAACCCTTCTGGCCTCTTGTGGTCAAATTCAGCCATAAGCTTAATCTACCCAATAGTGCTGAGTCTCCAGGGGTCTTGGAGGCAGGTAGCCTGGTAGACAGCCTGGGCTTTGGGATTAAAGAGCCCTGGGTTTGAATCCTAGCTCCATCACAACCATGTCAGGAAGATAGAGCTTGGACAAGGTGTTTCACCTCTTTGAGCCCTATTTTCTTCATCTCTGAAATGTGAACAGTACCGCTGACCTGATGAAGGTTGGCAGATGAGACACTGAGAGCAAAGCCTGGAGTACTATGCCAGGCACATAGTAGAGGCTCCTTTGGTATTGCTTGCTTCTCTGGCTTGGCCACCCTGGGAAGTTGGTGTCTTTACCTGGTGCCTCTTTCTTTCCTGAGAGTAAAACTCTTTCCTCTCAGTTTCAGGGTCCTTTTTCCACAATCTCCCCAGTGACTAAAGCTCTCACAATGTTTTAAAGTTCTTATCATGTAGGCAACTGATGATTTAAGCTAATTTAAAATAAGTTTACACAGATTTAATAAATTACCCCTCCAAATGGTAATTGCATTTTTAAAAGGAGTTACCTGCAGATGACATTTTCAAAAAGGTTTATCTGCAGAAAGCAGATGAAATGGCATTACAGTCCTGGGGGATGCCCTCAGCTTTCAACAAGAGGTTCTCCTCGCTTCTGAGATGAAGATCTTCCTACAGTGGTCCGCTCCCCATGGAGAGGTTCCATTCCAATAGCTAATTGAAACCTCCCATCAAGCAAAAATGTCTGCAGCCTAGACAAGAGCTTACTTCCTGTCTTTTCCAGTCATCCAATCCTCAACAACTGCCCAAGCTCAAAACCTCAGTCATCTTTTAACCTTTGCTGTGGGAGTCAATTGGAGAAAGCCAATCACTGGTTGGCTCCTCGGCGTGGTCCCTCACATCCACTTTCCTCTCTCCATTTCTATTGCCATGTTCTTGGACTGGTTCCTTTTCCTTCTCACACTGCCATCCCTGGAATGAGTCCTAAATGCTTACCTGTTCATGTCAGATGCTGGGTTTTGGAACCAAACGCGCTTTGGAGCTCAGCCACTGGGGCACCTTGGCTCATTACTTAACCTCTTAGAACCTTAGTTTCTTTTTCTGCACAGTGGGATAATAACAGCATCCACATAGTAAGGTTGTTGAAGGATTCCAGTGAGATTCCGTAAAGACTGAGAAACTGTTCCAGTGTCATGAAGGAGTCTAAAGAGACATGGGAGCTAAACACAATGACTGATTCTGAACTAGACCATTTCACTCTAAAGGATATTGTTGGGACAACTGATGAAACTTCAATTTGGGGAGAAGACTAAGTGGTGCCAATGATCAATGTTAAGCTCCTGATTTTGATAATTTTATTATATTGATGTGGGAGAGTGTCCTTTGTTATAGAAAATTCAACACAAGAGAATTTGGAGGTGATGGGGACTCCAAATTGCGACTTAAGTCATTCAAGAAGAAAACTCTACTTGTAACTTTTTAATAAATTTGTGATATTTCCAAATAAAATAGTATTTAAAAATTTAAGAAGAAGAAAAATCAAGGTCCTATAGGTAAGGCATCTGGCCTAGAGTTGGAATTCAGGACATAGGTACTTTTTCCTTTCATCTTCCCTTGTTTGTTGTGCACATGGTAGCTCAAGATTTTCCTCATGCCCTGCTTTTGTCATGTTCTTTCCATGCTTAGAGTCCCTTCATGAGTTCCCATCAACAAAGTCCAAACTGTCTAGGCTGATTTGAAGGTCCTCCGTAATCATTCCTCAGTCTATAGAACTCCATGTTTTGGACATTCTTATTCATGTCCACCTTGAGACTTTTGCTCCTTTTGGTTTGTGCCTAGAATGGGCCCTAATGCCCCTGGCACTTGAACTGACAAGTGGACATTTAACTATTTCCTCTGGTCTATGTGTATTTCATTCTTCACACTAGGTGTTTTCCTTTCCCTGACCTGATTTATAAGATTACTGAGCTCAGAGCCCATAGCCACTAGTATGTAAGCTCCATAAGGGCTGGGAATTTGGCTTGTCTTGTTCACTGCTGAACCCTGGAGCCTAAAGCCCTGGCACATAGCAGATGCTCAATGGGTATTTGTTTATACATTTTGCATCAATGTCATAGACTTCATTGCATATCCTACAATGTGGAGCATTGTGCTCTGCAGATGGGTGCTTGGAAATATGTGTTGAACAAATTAATGGATGAATTGAATTGACCAATGTGAGTGTCACAGTTATGGATAGCCTAGTATCTCTGCTGTAGGAGGGCAAGATGCATAAGTGATCAGTAACCACACTTGTTTGGTTGGCACTAGGATATTGACTATACAGTTCCTATTGGAGGGTCAGTAGAATTCATGGCTGAGGATGACAGTCTTCATTGCATTATTTATGGACCTCTCACGTACCCTCCCTGGCAGGATTTCTTAGGAGTTGTTTGCACATGATCAATTTTGTCTCCTGGAATGAGGTGTCATTCTGACCTTAGCGGTGGCCTGCCTGATGAGATCTTTATTCGATAGGACTATGGGAGGTGAAAGGATGACAGGTGAGCCTTACAGCTCTATCAGTGCTCCCCCAGGGCCAAGGTCAAGAAAAAAGACCTTTAATACTAGAATCTGACAGGTTGTCCGAAAGCCATCTCTGTGGAAAATGGCAGACAGATTAAATGCAAGTAGATTAAAGGGACAGAAATTTGTATTTTTGAGCACCTGGCATATCAAGCGCAATGATAGACCCTTTACATAGATTCTCACAAAAACATTATAAGCGTACAGTAGGCTGTGGGTCATGGTTTTCCCCACCTCCTCACCTCCCAGTCTCTCCTTTTCTTACTCTGATCAGGTTTTGTCCCTATCACTCCTGTGAACCATTTTTTAAAAAAATCATGGTCACCAATGCTATAACTTACCAAAGCTAATTCTCTTTCCCCATGTGACTCAGTTTCTCAGCACTGGGCTGAGCTGACGACTCATTCCTTGAAATCCTTTCTTTCCTATGCTTCCAAGACAGTGGCTTTGTTCTTGCCTTGCCTCACTTAACACTCCCTTTATGTCTAAATTCTAAATGATGAAACAGCCCTTGGCCCTCTTTTCTTCTCTAGTTACATTCTCTCCCCAGGAGAACTTATCCAGTCTCATCTGTTTACTGATGACTCCCAAGTTTGTCTACACAGGGTTCTCCCTTGAGCTCTAGACTTACGTTCAATTGTCTACTTGACATTTCTACTTGAATGTTGAATTCATGTCTAAGACTCACAGTCAAAATGAAAGTATTGATTTCTACTTCTGTATCTCATACTCCTCCAGTAGAAAATTAAAAAGAGTGTGACCAGCTTTTACTCAGTTCTCCTGCCTATAGTTTTCCCTTTTCTTTACTTAAAGTAACAAGCACCATGGATTTGTGGAATCCTTGTTGTGGAAGTGGTTTGGGGATTTGCTATTCAAATACCTGCATTTTACAGATGAGGAAACCAAGACCTAGAGAGGGGAAGTGATGAGGTCAATTAATGTAAAGATAATTAACTGCAGAGCTGAGATTAGAAGCAAGTTTTTCTAACTTGTAGTTTGCATTTTACTCAGACCTTATTTTTCACTTTCTCCTTCAAGCATATGCACTTGAGGGAAATAGTGTCTTTGGCTGCTTACTTTATTAGCTGGTTTTCCAGCCTCACTCATTGTCTTCTTCCCAGCCCTACCAATTTCCAAGCCTGACCTTATTTTGGGAAATCCCACAATCTCTATCAGAGATGGTAAATACCTGACTCATATGCTGCTACTCCCTCAACAGTGTCCATGGCAGACATCACTAGTTGATCATGATCCTTTATACTGCTGAACCCTGAGGTAACCCCAGAAGGCTTCATAATACCATGTTCCAGACAGCCACTATCAACTGATCAGAATTGACTTTAAGATGAGAACTGTGTTCATCTATACAACCTCAAACTTTATCCATTCCTCTCTGGTCTCATTTTTTCATCTGAATCTGTCTTTGGAGGCTAGGTAATTTGATTTAGGGTATTAGAGAGTGCTAGTGAGACATTACATTTTACCATCAACATTTAGAAACAATGCTGATCCCCAAATATAACATTTTAATGGTGAAAATGTGAAGGCCTGAGGCAAGTGATCTGTCTTTCTTTAGTTATACTAAGCAGATAAATGGCTTCTGAGTTCAAGTTCAACTCAGCAATTTACCAGATGTGTGACTTTGGACTAGTCTCTTAATCTCTCTGAGCTTAATTTTCTTTAAATAAGTGTAAATAACAGTTGACATAAACTATTATGGTTCCTTTACATAAATAAATCTTAGACCCCAAAGAGATTCACCCTGGGAAAGCCATCAGCTTTCCAAAGTCCTTTTTTTAATGGTTCTTGCAAAATGCCTCACATTTTACTCATAGTACAAAAGCATTCAATCAACATGGCAGTAAAGAAAAACACATT
The DNA here is from genome assembly GCF_000951045.1 of Mandrillus leucophaeus. Lineage (NCBI taxonomy): Eukaryota > Metazoa > Chordata > Mammalia > Primates > Cercopithecidae > Mandrillus > Mandrillus leucophaeus. The sequence continues at coordinate 292,952 of NW_012105520.1, read as the reverse complement.
GTTTGTAGCTTATCCTTTGAAACTAGAATAGCCAAGTGAAAAGTCAGTACAAATTCTTATTTTTACTGAAAAAATAGTACATATTGAAATTGAACGACTGTGTTTTTTCTTTTTTCCTAGAGATGTGATATACATATTTTCTGGTAAGTAATAGTCTATCACACATAAAGCAGACAGATGACCAATAAAGCTGTTTACAACTTCCTCCTCATGCAGAGCTCAACCAGTGGAACACCATTTCAGTAGGAGAGAATTTTGACAGGAAGAGGAAGTTAGAGTTCCTACCTACCCTACAGAAAACTTAAACTGGTTTATACAGAAAGGATTTTCAGCAAACGTGCATAGACACATTTAATGTGCTCTAAGAACAGGATACTGATTTAGCTGATTTCTAGCACACAGCATGAATTCATTGGTGCCTAGTTAAATAGGAATTAATGCCAGCGTAGAAGGCATTTTTGCCTTCATAGCACTAACAACTATAAAAAGCACACAGCACATATTTTGATCTTTAAGTGGGTAATCATGGAAATTGCAAGATCATATTCACCGGGTTAGCCTGATTCTTCATCTACAAAAATATTTTTTAGGGCCAGGCACGATGGCTCATGCCTGTAATCTCAGCACTTTGGGAGGCCGAGGCAGGTGGATCAAGAGATCAAGACCATCCTGGTCAACATGGTGAAACCTCATCTCTACTTAAAAAAAAAATACAAAAATTAGCTGGGCGTGGTGGCACCTACCTGTAATCCCAGCTACTCCGGTGACTGAGGCAGGAGAATCACTTGAACCCAGGAGGCAGAGGTTGCAGTGAGCTGAGATCATGCCACTTCACTCCAGCTTGGTGGCAGAGCAAGACTCTGTCTCAAAAAAAAAAAAACACATATTTTTTAGAAATATAACGCTTAAAAAAGTCTTCTGGAAACAGTGGAACTGCATCAGGACCAGCAGAAGACATGGTGATACAGGACTGTAAATGTAAGACTAGGAGTTTATTTTTCACATGTAGTTTTTAAATAAAGGGTCACTCTCTTCGTAGATTCCTACAGCCAAGACAAACTGGGATCACAGGAGATCCAGAAATCTCAAGCTAGTCAGCTGGCTTGAGTTACACCCTAGATAAATGCTGCTACAAAATAGTAAAAAACTCCACTGAAGCTGATGGACTGAAACTCTGACCCATGTGAAAAAGAGCTGTGGCTGGGCTCCATGGCTCATGCCTGTAATCCCAGCACTTTGGGAGGCCGAGGCAGGCAGATCACGAGGTCGAGAGATCAAGACCATCTTGGTCAACATTGTGGAACCCCATCTCCACTAAAAATACAAAAATTAGCTGCATGTGGTGGCATGCACCTGTAGTCCCAGCTACTTGGGAGGCTGACACAGGAGAATCGCTTGAACCTGGGAGGTGGAGGTTGCAATGAGCCGAGATTGTGCCATTGCACTCTAGTCTGGCAACAGAGTGAGACTCTATCTCTCTCTCTCTGTAAGTGCACAAAAAGGTTCATGCAAGGCCTGGGTCAAAGAATTTGTGATGGTGGATTATTCCACATTGTTGACATGCCAATATGTATGCTGGGGAAAGGGGCCCTCAAAGGATTCTGACCCAGAAGCACCTGAGGGAAGTGCCTACTTGGGATGGGAAGGAGTACTAGGATTACTCTGAGCACTTGGGGAACTGTACTAGGGTTACTGAACACAACAAGGTGTTTTAGGAGAAGCTGTTCTGGAGGATTAGGCTATTTTGGTTTTGATACATGAATACTTAACGAAGAGCTGCAGAAAAGAGGCAGTCTTTCCAAGATGTATTCCTCAGTCATCAGTGGCTGAAACTTCTCTGAGCATATCCGGCTGGTGACATTGGCATGATCCCATTCATTGTCTGGAGGTGGGATCTGATGCTGCAGATTGTTTTGGGATGCTGACATAGAGGATGATTTGTACATTGAAGTTGGCACTATACCACTGCTTAAATCCAGTCACTGGCCTTCTTTTTCTGCATTGTAGTCCAGAAATATTTTTCTAAAAGTTAGACAATCTGTAAATGTGAGCAGCATGTGGAATGTGTGATCCACCCCTCATGGTGTGTAACCTTGCAATGAAGGCTGCCATATTGAATCCAAGAATCCACTCCAGCAGCTGTTCTTCAAGATAGTTTTCTACCAAAGAAATCCATTCATTAAAAATAGGTGTGTGGGTGAGTTTATTCTCTTTCATGTCTTCAAACTCTTGGTAGTACTGTCCCCTGGAATTTCTCTGCAATAACTGGAACTTATCCATGATAATGTTCTCTAAATATCCAACCACAGCATCAAATTCTGCCACTGAGGCAGAGGAGAAGGATAGTGTTAAGTTGTCTTTCTCTATAGTGTCTGCTGTGGCCACAGTCATCACATCCCCCACCCCATGCTGATGGCCATTGGCCTCCTACTCTGTCTACGGCTCACTCGGCCCCCAACTCAGGCTCCTGGGCTGCAGCCATATGCGGGCTGGCCTCCATGTCTGGCCAGGCTGCTCTGCACCTACCGCCTTCCACAGATGTTTAACTTCCCAGAGTGGTTTGAGAGTGTATGTGGCTGAAGTTGGGGTGTCACGCATTTAGTCTTACACCTGCCACCCCCTGGTTGTTTTACAACCTTGGGCAAGTGATTCAGCCTTTCTGAGACTCCATGAGGACCTCACATTGTCCTTAAAATGTTTCAATTCAGAGTGCCTGGCATGTAGTAGATGCATAACAATCAATTCAATTCATTCAACTAATATTTATTGAGCATCTACAATGTGCCAAGAATGGTATTGGTGATAAGACAAAAAAACAAGGCAAATAAAGGTCCTGTCTTTATGGAACAAAGGAGGCAGCTTGTGTTTGTATTAAAGATTTGGTGACTATTTCTCCCAGATGGAATCAGTCATCCCAAGGACTTTTCTTTACTCAGGGCTCCAAGCTCTCCCAGCATCTTTTGCGCCTGGGTAGGTATCACATCCAGGAGAGAATGAACATGATGTCTTCTACTCCTTTACATCATGTTCTTGGAGAAGGATGGTGGAATTTGGCCAGATATCCTAGCTTTGAACTGGAGCTGGGCTTCAGAGGTGCTCTTCTGGTCTAATGAGAGGCCTGTGCCTAAGAGATCATGTTATATCTGAGCCCAGTGTTCACTATTTCCAGGCTCCTTCTGAGGCATGTGGCACTCGGATTTTTGCCAGCTAGATAAGCCACCCAAGCAAAGAACAGATCTTCCCAGGAATGGCTGTAATTTCTTGGTGGGGAGTTTAATTCTGTGACCACTGTACAAGGTTCTGTGGAATGAATATCATGTCAATGCTATTTAATAATATGGTAACCACTGACCATTTAATTACACGGTAATTGTCACTTAGTGGCTGGGTAATTGCATAGTAAGTACCATCTAATTTCAGGGTAAAGGGTAAATACATGATTATTTCAGCCTCCTTAGGCACAGTATAGGTCACCCAGGAATTAGGTTTGGATTGACTAAGTATAAATTACCTAGAAATCTGTTTTCGGGTGATTACTCCTGTCATCCTTCCTCGACAAAGCCCCTAATGGTTACCATAAAATTAAAAAGAGATTTCAAGAATTTGGGCCTCAGGAACTTAAAGGGACAGTGCTTCATCTTAGAATCAATGTTATGCATTGATTGCCTGTTATGCAAGAGATGGTGCTTTGTTAGGGAGGAGATAGAGAAGAGCTTACAAATTCCTCCCTTTTCTGTCTGACAGCAGAGTTTTCTTCTGCTGTGGTGATGTGGGGAGCTCAACACGTGATCCTGAAACTGACATCACAAGATGTAAATACAACATCCATCCCATTGCCTCTTGTTATGGGCCCTGGGCTAACAAGAGGGATGGTTTCCATAGTGGTTAAATGGTGGCTCCCAAAAAACTATCTTCACCACCTAATCCCTAGAACATGCAAATGTGATCTTATTTGGAAAAAGCATCTCTACAGATGTATTAGAATTAAGGACCCTGAGATGAGCTCATTCTGGATTATCCAAGTAGGCACTTGTAATTCAATGACAAATGTCTTTATAAGAGGTAGAAGAGGAGACAAAAATAAGACCATGTGAAGTCAAAGGCAGAGCTTGGACTGAGGCAGCCACAAGTCAAGCAATGTCTGGAATCAGCAGAAACTGGATGAGGCAAGGAATGAATTTTTCCCCAGGGTCACTGGAGGGTGGCTGGCTTTGCCAAGACCTTGGACTTTTGGACTTCTGGCCTCTAGAGCTGAAAAAGAATATATATATATATATTTAAATTTGAGACAGCATGTAGCTCTGTTGCCCAGGCCAGAGTGCAGTGGTGCCATCTCAGTTCGCTGTAACCTCCACCTCCTGACTTAAATCAATTTTCCTTGCCTCTGTCTCCTAAGTAGCTGAGATTACAGGCACCCACCATTATGCCTGGCTAATTTTTATGTCTTTTAGTGGAGATGGGGTTTCGCCATATTGGCCAGCCTGGTCTTGAACTCCTGATCTCAGGTGATCTACCTGCCTTGGCCTCCTAAAGTGCTGGGATTACAGGTGTGAGCCACTGAGCCTGGCCTGAAAAAGAATATTATTTCTGTTGTTTTAGGCCACCCAGCTTGTGGTACTTTGTTATAGCAGCTACAGGAAACTGATATGGTCTCTAAGGAGCTGTGGGGCAGCAGGAGTCCCTGGCTAGAGTTAAGGAACAGCTATAGAGGAAATAAAAGTTTGCACAAGTCAAATCCCATCTTGTGTGGTGAGCATAGCAGTTCTCAGCAGACCACAGAGCAGTGACACAAACTCAGAGATGGCAGGCAGGAAGCAGAGCCCACTGCTAGGTCCATTTGAGGGCTCCTGTGTTTGCTGGAATGTCATATGGGAAGAGAATACACAAAAACAGGTTTAATGCCCTTCATTATGAAAGAAATTTTAGGGTCCTTCTTGGGAAAAATGCAAAACTGTTTTTAAAAGTGCCCAAACTCCCAGGATCCAGATACAATCACATTAGTCTACTTCCTTTGAATCTCTTGTGTTGACCCTAGCTAGCTGGCAAAAATGAGAGTGCAGGCTTTGGGGTTGGGCAGGCCAGGATTTAAAACCTGTTTCCACCACACAGTAGCTGGATGACCTTGGACAAGTGGTTTAACTTCTCTGAGTCTCTGTTTCCAACTTTCAGGCCAGGAAAATAAAACCTACCCTGTAGGGTGTTAATTTCATGAGTGTGTGTGTTTGTGTGTGTGTGTGTGTGTGTGTATGTGTGTGTGTGTAGCAGACACACACTCACACATATACATATCCTTTAATGAGTGTATATAATGAGAAAGTTTGTGCTCAGTCAAGTGTAGCTATTATTTCTATACTGATGTACAGGGCAGAGCAAAATAAGCATTTCCTATGTTATGAACTCTCCATAGACATTTGTAAATGACTGCATCACAGACCATCAAATAGAGTGGCAGAGATGAAACTGATATTGACAGCAGTCACATTGCCTCCCTAGAGTCCCTTATTGAGCTTATTGCTGATTATGCAGTCCCTCCATCAAGCTACCTCTGAGTTTTAATGGCACCCTCTTCTCCCTCTGCTTCCCTTCTTTCTCCACAGCCTGCTGTGGGCTCAGTTTTGGAAGGCATAGAAATTAATTACCCTGCATATACACCTTGGGTAGCTTGGGCACTCAGGTTTAGATAAAAAAGTGTTTGGAGGCAAATAATAAGGTCCCAAAATAACCCATTCAAGATTGCACCTAGCTTTATGATCCTGCAAGAAGGAGCTATCCAGCCAATAGGAGGATTAACCAATAAAGGATTTTGAAAGACCCTCACTAAATAAAAATAACATGAACCATTCTCCAGGAGGCCTCCTGAGTCCTTGTTACATTTAAGTGCTGCATGTGGAGTCTGGTTTATTTTTATGGGTTTTGAGTCATTTGCTCTCACAGCCTTACTCATTTCTGTAACAACACTCTCTGCTTAGTTACACATGGCATTCTGCACACCTGTCCTCCTATCTCCCAATTGGGCTATGTAGAGGACACCCTCACCAAGGGTTGGAGGTAGCCAGGGAGCGCCCAGTTTCTGGATTTATGTCACAGTTTTGCACCTTGGTGGTCAATTTTGATCTGTGGAGCATCTCAATGGTTTATCTTGCCAGTTTGACAATTCCAGCCAGGCAGGGTGATATCTTGGGGCACAGTCTCAGAAAATATCTCCTAAAGGAATAATAAACAACAATAAGCTTCTTTTATTGGCTGTTTCCACCACACAGGCATTTTGCTAAGAGTTTCACACTACTCTTATTTAACCATTACAACAAATGTATGAGACTGACTTTGTCATCTTTATTTCCCTAGGCCAAGTAAAGTTAGAGAGGTCCCTGACCCAGCTAAGGACATGTGGCTAATAAATGGAGGTGATGGAATTCAGGCCAAGCCCATGTGGCACATGAAAGTGTGGGTGATGAGTCACTTTCTCTTCAGAACACAATCTTTTTGAGGTGATAGTGTCTCAGTCCATTTGTGATGCTACAACAGACTACCTGAGATTGGGTAACATAAAAAACAGAAAATTTTCCCACACAGTTCTGGAGGATGGAAAATCCAAGATCAAGCTGCTGGCATCTTGTGAGGGCCTTCTTGCTGTGTGCTCACATAGCAGAAGAGAAGAAGAGAGTGAATCCACTCCAGCAACCTTTTTTTTTTTTTTTATCATGGTGGCTCAGTCTGTTTTATGTTGCTGTTAAAGAACACCCCCGAGTCTGGGTAATTTATAAAGGAAGGTGGTTTATTTAACTCATGGTTCTGCAGGTTGAGAAGTTCAAGGGCACGGCCCTGGTTTCTGGAGAGGGCTTTTGTGCTGTATCATAACATGGTGGAGAAGGTCAAAGGGGAAGCAAACATATGTGAAGAAGAGGGAGACAAGACCTGAGGGATGTCCTGGCTTTATAACAACTCACTCTCTCAGAAACCATTCCTAAGAGAACTAATTTATTCTCACAAGAGTGAGAACTCACTTCCTACCTCAAGAACAGCTCTAAGCCATTCATGAATTGTCCTCACAGCTCAGACATCTCTCAGTAGGCCTTGTCTCCCAACACTACTACACTGGGCATCAAATTTCAATATGAGCTTTGGTGGGAACAAAGAAACCACATCCAAACCATAGCAAACAGCACTGAACATTTCACCTCCCCAAAGGTCCCACCTCCCAATGCCACTTCAATGAGGATCAAGTTTCCAACACATGAATTTTCAGAGACATATTCAGACCATAGCAATGAGTTTGGTGGTTTACATTGGCACATTGAGGGAACCCATAATTGACTTGGAGTCTCACCTTGACTTCTATCCAAAAGTTATTAAAATCTGGACTGAGAGAAATGATGCCTGCTTATCAGAAGGCTTGGCTGAGGCACTTTATCATCCTCTAGATGAGTGGTTCTCATCTAGAATTCGTTTGGAATTTCCCAATCAATCAGATTCCCCAGGGTTGAAATCCAGGCATCTGTATCTTCTTAAAGGTAAGCTGTGGGTGATCCTGATGCATCTTGTCTGTGGACTAGTTTTTTGGAACCCCTGCATAAAACGTTCTAGATTTTATCTCTGGATTAAGCCACGTCAACAGACAGCTGGAAATCAATGACATCATTTTAACTTTGAAAATCACAACTTTTACCATCCTGTGTGTCCATTGCCTGAAAATGAAGGACATTATAAGACACAGCCATATATAATTCAGAATTAAGCAGCATGTATATGGGATAATTGATATTGCTAAAGATATAATTCAGTAATCAGACCAGTCTCTTAGTTAACTTTCTTTCAGGATTCATTCCCAGAAATAGCTTTGCTTCTCCTGATAGCCATTTTTTTCTCCCTCCATGTGGACCTTGTGTTGTGTAACTGATTGAATTTCTTTCTTTAAATTGGCCAGTGGGAAGCCCAGAACAAAAATTTACACCTTTTAAGCAAATTGTAAAGAGCCTTATGTGTTTTGTGTCTAATTTTACTTCAGGATTCTTTTTATTCTGTCCCTTTCTTCTGTTGTTATATTCCCACAGTTGCTGTGCCAAATGGAGCTTTGTTGATCTGCCTGCCATGGTGGTTCATTCATAAAATGGAAATCTCTTTCACACCTTAATTTTTAGAAATTGGGATAAACCTACACTTAATACATACATATAATGAGATAATGTATTAGTGTCCCTGCCATAGAAGAGTACCCAAAACTAGGTGGCTTAAAATAACATAAATGTATTGTCTCACATTCTGGGGGCAGAAGTCTGAGATCAAAGTGTTGGCAGGGCTGTGCTGCCTCTGACAGTGCCGGGAAGAATTCATTCTTGCCTCTTCTAGCCTCTGGCATTAGCTGGCAATCCTTGATATTCCTCAGCTTGTGCCTCCTCCAGGCACATGGCTGTCTTCTCCCTGTGTCTCTACATTGTTTTTCCTCTGTGTGTCTGTGTCTTTGTTCAAATTTCCCCTTTTTATAAACATACCAGTCCTATTGGATTAGGACCACCCTAATGACCTTATTTTGATGACTGCTGCAAAGATGCCACTTCCAAATAAGGTTATGTCTTTAGGTACTGGGGGCTAAGACTTCAACATATTTTTTCTTGGGTGACACAATTTGACCCATAACATAGTATATCTTTTCCTTTCCTTCCCATTTCTTTCTTGGCTATTTCTGAATGGTCACTTAGCTGGAAGAGACTGTTGGGTGTCACTATCATTTTTTTTTTTTTTTAAATTAAAGTGAGTTTAGAAAGTACCTGTTTATTCAGTTGCCTTGGTTTTTCCTAGTCCCAAATAGTTTGAATAATTTAATTAACAATTGACTTTACAGAATCCCCTTAAATTTGTCATCGATATAGGATGTCTTCATGACCCTTAGTGCCTCCTGATGTCAAAAACCATCCCTTCCCTGCCTCCCTGTAGTTTACAGGGCCATATTTGTTTCCAGAGGAGGGGATTACATCACTGCAGGGGGCTCTCTTCCTGTATAATCCCTGTCTCATGTGCTCCCCACAAAACTTTGTCTCATCTGCAATGCCCTAGAGCAATGGAGACTATGGCAGGAAAACTTCTTTGAAAAAGCTCCTGCCAACAAGTATCTCAAAGGTCTTTAAGTGGTATTGGGAGGGGCTTCCAGGTGACAGTCAGTACCCGAAGTTTCTTTTCTCCCTACAACCAGGGAGATCTTAACTACTCACCCAACACAACTGGAGATGGTATCTGTTGGTCATATTCATAGGGTTTCTCTGGAGCATGTTTGCAGAACTTTCATTTCTAGTTGCTTCAACACTTGCATGGGACACGACAGAGCAAAACCCTGCTGTTACTGAAATCTCTGCATGAACTTGGAGCTCTGTAGAAACAGGTGTAGAGACAGAACTCTCAGTAAGTGCTGGTTTGGCTCTGGTGTGGGCAAGTGGATGGTGTAACATAGATTGTCATGGATCAGCAAGGATCTTGGACTGGCATAGGACATGGAAATGGAGCAGGGATGATGAATCCATCAGGCTACAAAGGAAGTAGTAAAGTCAGACAAAGGCCAGAGTTTCTCTATGAGCTACTTCTGGCTGGATTTCATGAATTACCTGGAAAAGGGGGAGGAGGTAGTTAATAGCAAACCCATATGGTAGTTACGGCTCTTCGGTATTTGAATGTTTTGTGTAAATCAATGTTTGTTAGTAGTTTAAGCCAGGTGCAGTGGCTCACACCTGTAATCCCAACTACTTGAGAGGTTGAGGTGGGAGAATCCCTTGAGCCCAGAAGTTGGAGAGTAGCCTGGGCAGCATAGCAAGACCTCATCTCTTATAAAGAAGGTTAGTAGTTTAGTAAATGGCAAATTAAAAGCATGACTTTGGAATAGTGCTCTGAGGAGGCTCTTAAACTGATGAATCTTCCCTGTGTAGTCACAGCCTTGGTTGCTGGGGTGTGCAGAGCAGGGAAGCATCTGCCTTGCAGTGACAACTCTTCCTTCCTCCAAATGCCCCATGCTGGCTCCTGCCTCCATCACTCTATCAAAACAGTTATAACTGAGGTCACCCGAGTGCCACTTGGTATCTGAAATCATCTCTTTCCTACCTCCCATGCAGTCCTCCTCTTCCTTTACATCTTAGCAGCATTGGATGTTCTTCAAACACACTCTTCCTTTATCTTCTGTGACACTGATCTTCTACTCTTCTATCCTCTATCTCTGTTGCAGGCTTATTCTCGTCAACTGAGTTGTTAAGTGTTGGGATGGTTCAAAAAACAGGCATTCTTTTCTGCAGCTGGTATTTATGTTGCAAATGTCATGAGGTAAGTTGATGGGTACACAGAGTTGAAAGAGCTAAGAATGGGACATGGAAATGGGACTATTTGAGAATATTTAGAGTCCTCACATGAGGGTACAACATTTGCGCAGAACCATGACATGCTCAGTGATGGCTGATGTTGCTCTGACACTGGGATTATGGGATGCACTCCTGAGATGCAAACTCTTATCAGCTACCATCTTGCCTCTTCTTAGAGAAAGAAGAATTCTAAGATTTATGTTGAAACAGAATGCAACAACAAAAGTGAGGCAAAAACCAACCACCACGAAGAGTAGATGCAGTGTAGCTACATCAGAGGTTGGAAAGAAATGGAGTAGGTCAAGCGCTTGGAGATTATTCAGAAAGGAAGAAGTGATAAAATCAATTATTCTTGCTACTCTTCTAGCTAGTATCCTTCCATTGTTGCTTGGTGGCTTCATTAGCTTATCACTGAAAAGCACCAATTATTACTTGGACCTTTTAAATAATAGATGGATATAAGTTTAATTGTTTTACTAGTTTGAAGAACCAGGCAAGCAACTGAGTTGCTTGAAATGTCAAGCTCCCTATTCCACATATATGTGATGCTAAATGGAAGCTGCCTTCATTGCTTGCTGCAGAATATAAACAAATATCAGCTATTTTAACCAACAGGCATCATTTGACTTAATTGCAAATTAAAAACCATAAACTACCTTAAACACGGAGCTAATGCTGTATCAAATCAATACAGTAATTGCACCAGGGCAATTGAGAGGCTTGTGGAGTTTCCATACCCTGCATACTAAAAGAATGCAGTCCCCAAGAGAGTTGGTAAGTCCCACTGAACGGTCAGTGGTCATGGTAAATTGCACTGACTGGCTATTTCTCTGAGGGTGGACCAGACAGGCTGATTTTTTCATTGTCTGTGGCAACACAAAGGAAGGGCCTTTGTCCCTGAAAAGTGGTTAATTTTTTTGTATGTGTTGAACTGGAGAAGTTCTTGGAGTTTCATGTCAGGGGAAGAAAAGGACACTCCTGGGCCCACTTGTAATGCCTCGTGTTGAGTATCAATTCTCTTGGGACCCAGCAATTATGTCTTTACGGACCTGACATATAGTGGCAGCTAAATTAGGTCAGTGGAATATGTCTGATTGACAGATCCCAAGTCAATTGTGCTTTGTTGAGCCATTTGGGAGACACTGGCCTTTTGTTTAGCCATAGGTCATAGAGCAGTGCTGGCAGGCTCCATTCCAAGTGGCTTTTTTTCCCCTCTTAAAGTGGTCCTCAGTGTTCCACGGATGGCCTGGGATAAAAGGTGGATCAATCTGGTTCTTGTCTTTGTCACATAATTTGGAGGGTACAGGGAAGGCCTCCAGTCCCAAATAGCTGTCCTCCACCATGCTGTCACAGTCTTGAAATAATTTCCTGTAGACACACATTCCTTTGAGTGTCTGAGGTGCCAGTTAAAATGCAATTGCCCCTGGGAAGGATGAACAAATTAAACAATTAACAGCTATTAATATCACAATGTGAAGTTGATTTAAGAGGAAACATCCCTTGTGGCCCCATGAGATGCTCATGAAATAATGCCTGATCATGTGTCTTGATTAGTTTACTAAATCAGCTAATCCCCTTGCAGGAACCCAAGGGAACAAGACACTCCCTGAGTAAGCTTGGATGAGGTGGAAGAGGATGTGACATGCATGCACTGTGGTGGGGCCTTGTTGGCTCCTGGATGCCTTTCTTTCTTTCCTGTCTTCGTTGGGGAGAAGGAGGAGATTCCCTCTACAGCCTTGTCTTCCCCAGCAGGTGCAAAGGTGTGTGTGTTTGTGGAGCCTGAGCGGGCCTCTGTGTCCAGGAGCTTTAGCTATCTCCTCTAGGCACCCCTCCAGCTGTGTGCCCTGAGTGTGAAATGGGTCCCTGGTCCTTTCTCCTATCTAGCCCCCCTTCCCACTCAGAACCCCATCTCTGCTTTCAGCTCACATGGCTGGTCTACCTATGTAGTTTTCACCATACTCTCTTCTTGAAGGTCAGATTCTGATTCTTACATTCCCAGCTGTGGTTAGCATCTGTCCCTAAATGAAAACATCCTTGCCGTGCTACATGCTGCCATCAACTACCTGACATGCTTCCTCCTCTCCACCAGATTGGAACCCTCGCTGGGGTCCCTCATGAGTCTAGGTGAGGCCTAATTGGTCACAAGCCTTTGAAACCTGTAATTTTTATTATTTAAAGTTTTGATTTATTTACAGAATAATTTGTAGACACAGTACCTAATTCAAAAGACACAGAAGTGGGAGGCTGAGGTAGGCAAATCACTTGGGGTCAGGAGTTCGAGACTAGGCTGGCCAACATGGTGAAGCCCCATCTCTAGTAAAAATACAAAAATTAGCTGGGTGTGGGGGCAGGTGTCTGTAATCCCTGCTGCTCAGGAGGCTGAGGCAAGAGAATCGCTTGAAACCAGGAGGTGGAGGTTGCACTGAGCTGAGATCGTGCCATTGCACTCTAGCCTGGACAACACAGCAAAACTCTGTCTCAAAAAAAAAAAAAAAAAAAGCACGGAGGGGTATGCAATGAAAAGTGTGTAACCCTTTGTCTTCAGCCCCAGTTGGCCAATTTCTTTGAGGCAACAGTTATTAATTTTTAATATGTCTTTATATATTACATGTATACATGTGTGTATATGTGTGTAGACATGTATACAGATACACATATGTTTTCTCTCCTCCCCACCATGGTAGTTGGAACACTATTCTGAACGTTGTTTTTATAAAAATAGACTTTATAGAACGATTAAAAATAGAGCAGTTGTAGAGTCACAACAAAATGGAGCAGAAGATACAGGGATTTCTCATTAATCTTTTCCTCACACATGAACAGCCTCCTCTGTTATTCAGCATTCTATCCCAGAGTGGTCCATTTGTTACAATGGACAAGCCCACACATCACTAGCACCCAAAGCCCATAGTTTACCTCACAGTTCACTCTTGATGTTTGCTGTATGTTCTATGGGTTTGGACCAATGTCTATACATGCATCCACGTGACAGCATCATAGAGAGTAGCTTCACCACCTTAAGATCCTCTGTGCGCCACTGGTTACTCCCTCCTTTCTCAAACCTTGTTTTTTCACTTGAAATTATATCTTGGAGATCATTTCATTTCATACAGAGAACTACTTCATTATTTTTAAGGACTGTGTAGTATTTATTTTTTATTTTTATTTATTTTTAAATTATGCTTTAAGTTCTGGGGTACATGTGCAGAAGATGCAGGTTTGTTACATAGGTATACACGTGCCATGGTGATTTGCTGTACCCATCAACCTGTCATCTACATTAGGTATTTCTCCTAATTCTATCCCTCCCCTAGCCCCCCACATCCCAACAGGTCCTGGTGTGTGATGTACCCACTCTGTGTCCGTGTGTTCTCATTGTTCAACTCCCACTTACGAGTGAATACACATGGTGTTTGGTTTTCTGTTCTTGTGTTAGTTTGCTGAGAATGATAGTTTCCAGCTTCATCCATGTCCCTGCAAAGGACATGAACTCATCCTTTTTTATGGCTGTGTAGTATTCCATGGTGTATATGTGCCATATTTTCTTTGTCCAATCTAAAATTGATGGGCATTTGGGTGGGTTCCAAGTCTTTGCTATTGTGAACAGCTCCACCATATACGTAGTGTGCATGAGTCTTTAGAGTAGAATGATTAATGATCCTTTGTGTATATACCCAGTAATGGGATGGCTGGGTCAAATGGTATTTCTAGTTCTAGATCCTTGAGGAATCACCACATTGTCTTCCACAATGGTTGAACTAATTTATGTTCCCACCAACAGTGTAAAAGCTTTCCGATTTCTCCACATCCTCTCCACCATCTGTTGCTTCCTGACTTTTTAATGATCACCATTCTAACTGGTGTGGGATATCTCACTGTGGTTTTGATTTGCATCTCTCTAATGACCAGTGATGATGAACTTTTTTTCATATATTTGTTGGCTGCATAAATGTCGTCTTTTGAGAAGTGTCTGTTCATATCCTTCGCCCACTTTTTGATGGGGTTGTTTTTTTCTTGTAAATTTGAGTTCTTTGTAGATTCTGGGTATTAGCCATTTGTCAGATGGATAGACTGAAAAAATTTTCTCCTGTTCTGTATGTTGCCTGTTCCCTCTGATGATAGTTTCTTTTGCTGTGCAGAAGCTCTTTAGTTTTATTAGATCCCATTTGTCTATTTTGACTTTTGTTGCCATTGCTTTTGGTGTTTTAGTCATGAAGTCTTTGCCCATGCCTATGTACTGAATGGCATTGCCTAGGCTTTCTTCTAGGGTTTTTATGGTTTTAGGTCTAACATTTAAGCCTTGAATCCATCTTGAATTAATTTTTGTATAAGGTGTAAGGAAGAGATCCAGTTTCAGCTTTCTGCGATTTCCCAACACCATTTATTAAATAGGGAATCCTTTCCCCATTGTTTGTTTTTATGGGGTTTGTCAAAGATCAGATGGTTGTAGATGAGT